>NC_091015.1:60884344-61214344 GCF_041296385.1 Aphelocoma coerulescens | reverse complement strand
GCCTTGAGTTTATGTGAACAGGGAGTGTCTTTGGCTGGATTGGTAAACACCAGATGTAAATTTAGAGCACAGTTTTACTCTTTTGTGGTGCTTCATGGAACATAAATTGTGGGCAAATATAAAATAAGCACAAGCTCTTTGATGACCTGATTATGGCACCTGCTTCCAGACTGTCATTACTGTCACTTAAAAGTTTTGGGCTCTGAGCTAACGCCACCATTTATTTTATTTTTTAGTTTTAGTTTTTCTACTGTTCTAGAAATATTCAACAGCAAAAGCAGTGAGAATTAGTAGTCAAGCACATTCCCATTTTCCACTAGTTACTCTTCCATATTTGGTCCCAGTAGCCAATTCACTGTTGAGGTGGAGCCCTCAAAATGTGGCTCATTGCCTGTCTCCCTCCTTCCCTGCAGAGACAGCAGCAGCATCTTCTGCAATCCCAGCAGCATCTGCAGGGAGTGTTTTTCTGGTGGCCTGACTGGGAGAACGGAAGGGGAAGATCCCTTAGAAGCTGTGTCATTATAGGAAACACAGACTGGCACCCACAGAAGAAAACCTGTTGCTCAGCCATGACTTTTTTCCCAGTCCATCTTTATTTAAACAGACAGAGAGAAAGAGAAGAAAACTAACTTACATCTTGAGATGGAGACAATCTGTGACTTCAGTTGCATTATCTTCCACCACCCACTGCGATATCTGAGGAAGGTTGCACACCAGCTTTGTTCTTACAACAGCAATCTCTGTTACTCCTTATGTGTCATAGCCAAGGAATTTTGTGTTTGGCCATACATTCCCTCTCCTTGTCCCTGCAGGCTCCGATGTCATTTCCTAAATTTAATCTGTGCAAAGCAATCTTGTCCCATTGTGTTAGGCAGCAGTAACTGGCTACAGCTTGGCTCTTTGCTTCATGCAGGTTCACCTCTAAGCTGTATGACACCTAGGAGGGAAATTATCCATCTGAGCTGCACTCTGCCTTATCAGCACATCCAGGATGCCACAGAATAATATGTGAAGTCCTTTTGTAAGACCTGAGACCTGAGCCAGGGCCACAGTAGAGACTCCTTTGTCCATCTGGGATCCCACACCTCTCCTCTCTGCAGACAGAGAAGCTTTTCTGTCAGGGCAACTGAACAGAGGGTGCTGTTTTCCCTTTCAAGTGGTAGTTCCTTGGGGCAGTGGTGCCCTTTGTTTCACTAAGTGATTTCCATTGGATGCAAAACTGAAACTTTCTGGTGGTATCTGAAGAACTGAATGCAGTCCTGCCAGCCTGGATTTTTTCTGGAAGGGAGAAAGATACTCCTTGGCTTTGCTCTGATGAACACTTTGAAAAACCTTGTCCAAGTGTGCAGAGCACAGGCCCTGGGAGAGCACAACCTGATGCCGCTGCTGTTGCTGATACTTTTTCTTTCCTTTTCTTTCTTTCAGGGTCACAACAACCTGGAGTGCCGTATTACACAGATCCAGGAGGACCTGTGATGAATCCCATGGCTATGGCTTTCCATGTCCAGCCCAATTCCCCACAAGGAAACCCGGTTTACCCACCCCCACCTTCCTATTGCAACACACCACCTCCGCCCTATGAGCAGGTGGTGAAATCCTCCACGTGAGGACTCTGGCTCTCTGACCTGACTGTGTGAGAAGAAGGTGCAATTGCAAAATGACCAAGATGGAGGGCACCTGCCCTTTTGAACACTTGCTAGTTCTCCAAGTCCTCTCTCCTTCCCTTCCCTGCACCTTTCCTCATTAAAGTTACTTGCAAAGGGGTGATTTTAAATTTTTTCCTTTTTTTTTTTTTTAGTAGAAGTGGATTTTTTCTTTGTCTTCAAAATGAGAGAAATTGTCTTTGTAATGCTTTTAATGGAAACCTATATTTAAAACCTGTATGTCTTTCTCTTTATTTATAGTTTGTTTCAATCAAGGTTTTAATTGCATTGTGGCAGGTTACTGATAGCAGTTCTTGCAACCCCAGAGTGATGTGCAGCCTCCTAAAACCCCGCAGAAATGCCCTCATCTAAGGGAAACTACAGAGAAAGAGGATAAAGCTAGAAACAGCAGAGCAATGATTTTACCAGAAATTGTGACTACCTTCTTTTGCTTTTATGATTTAGTTCTGTTTAGTTCTGATGTATAACAGAAAGATGCTCTGATAAAAGTCATTGTGACTAGAGTACCAGCGTTGGTTGAGTCATGGCAGGGGCTCTGCCAAGTGCCCTAGAAAAGAGGGAGTTGTTACTGTAAATGATGCATCCAAAAAGTTAAGGACTAGGACTTGAGTGTTTCTTGACTCTCACCTGCACACTGCCTCTGTGGTTGGCATCTTGGCTCCCCTTGTTTTGCCAGTGCTGAGATTGTATGAAACAATGACCTGGATGTTGGCAACAAGAGGGAGGTGTTAAAACCTCAGAGCTACTTGTGCCTCTTGACAGAACAGTTAGAAACACTAAAATACATAGGTTTTCTTCCCTAAATTGTAAAATATTTACAGAAAGAAGGGATGGGAGCATAGGTACAAGTTTACTCCATTTGATGTTGATGAGAGTTTAGTCCCTGAGAAACAGTATCTTTCATTATAGTCCTACTGCTGCCACAAAGTGTACCAAGTAAAGCTGTCATCTTCAGGTGACAGATGTGTAAATCTGCTCTCCTCTCTAGGTCAGAAAAATAATAGCATTTTGGGACAGGTTCTTAATAGCATTCTTTGACCTGATGCACAGATGGTTTGGCTTTCAATATCTCTTAGCTCTTCATGCATTTTGTTGTGAGTGCTCATGGCCAACCCTCTGAGTGAGCACAAATGAACGCTTTCAAATAAACACAAAGCCCCTTTGCCTCTCAGGTCTCTCACACCCATCCATGTCTAGCAAGAATGTGAAGCTGCTCTGAAATGACTTTGTACTAATGAGACCTTCTCCCTTTGTCCATATTCAGAGTCATGTCACCGAGCAGTGACAAAAAGAAGATGCCATTGCCTCCTGTTGCTGCAGGACCTGCAAAAACAGCATAGCTTGAGGGTTAGGAGTCCAATGTGGTCTTTTGGGTACCAGGTGAATGCTCCTGTGTCATACCAGCCAGGGCACAGAGATCACTGAGGTGGTTTGGAGTAATTTGAAGACCTGTGTTGCACAGGGAATCAAAGCTTTATTGTGCTGTTGTTCCGTGCCATGGCTTCTGAGAACTTGTTTCTAGGTGTCAAGCTGGATTTGCAGAACATCCCTTTTGCTGTGAATATGATTGTCTAACAGAAAAAAGACTAAGGGCCACTGTTTCTGCTGGTGGAGTTAGTAGCCATCTGGAGCAGATGTTCATTCCTGCATACCTGACTTGGATGAAATGGTAACCAAGGCTTTCCCTTATTGTGCATCATAATAAGGGACAAAGCAAAGTACTTCTGTGTGGGCAGTCTAGGCTTGGGGGACACACTTCAGATAACAAAAAAGTACATTTTATATATGAATACTAGGTCCATCTGCACATCACAACTGTGTATATTTTCTAAATTAGCATGCACTTGAAGTGTAAAAGCTGTGTATGTCACTCAGTATGGTTGTGTTTATGGAATAATTTTTTAAAAGGAAATCCAACCTTTTTCTGTCAATAGAAATGGCAACAGACCTCATGTTAGTAGATAGATGTTGTTAAGTCCTTTTATATTATGAAATGTATCTATGACAGCTGGCATTGTCCATTGTCCTGGACACATTGAATAGAAGCCTTTGTACAGTGAAATTCAACTTCAGGTGAAGTTTTCCTGAAGTCTGGCTCGTTTATTTCTTAGTCTTGATGGATGACACTACCTCGTACAACACAGGGAATTCTCTGCTAGCAAACTTGCTTGGTCTTTTCTTGAAAACACAACACCTGCATGGGCATCCATAAGCATTACTTGCAAATTGTTTACATGCCTTTCCTCTAGTTGCCTCACCAATTCCAACAAGATTTTACTTGGCAATGGTGATGCCCCAGGAGCTGCTGGCTGCTGCAGCTTTGCTGAAGTGAACTTCCCCATGGGGGTTTGGTGCTTTATCTGCTGGGATTCTCTGGGTGCAGCTACTGCATCCTCTCTCAAACACAAGAGAGATTTTGGTGCCTTGCTGATGAGGCAGGGTGGAGTCTTGACTGCAAAGTAAGATTGGTGGTGGTAGCTGGGAGCCCTGGGGATGTGTGGGGCACTTTCCTGCCCCTTCCAGAGGCACTGGACCAGTGTGCAGCTGACTCCCTGCTGGCCTTTGAGATCTCTCCATCTACCTCAGGACGGTGATTTTGTGTCTTGTGCCCATCTGTCTCCTGGTTCTTGCAGTGAGGTTTGATCCGTGGGGGTTAAACACCTTGACAGGGCTTGGCCAGAATGGAGATGCTTTAGGGGAGCCACTGAACCTGGGTGGGAAGCCAGGAACATGAACAATGTAACCCCTTGAGGTCCTTTCTTCAGTTATGCATCCCCAAAACTTGTCTGGTATACCTCTGAGGAGGCAGGGACCAGGCAGGGAGGGACACCTTTGAGGTCTCTGCTGCTGTGACCTAGCAGCAGGGAGGAGAAGGGAGTCAGTGCCCTTCTGCTGAAATCTCCAGCTACGCTGCTTTATGAGAAAAGACACCCCAAGGGACTATTGGTACACCTTGCCCATAGCTCTGGTGGGGCCTGTGTTTCACCACTTTGGGAAGTGATAATGTAGTGACAACTTTTTAGGGTTTGTGAGTGTTTTTTTTTTTCTTTGAAGCTTCTGTGACAGCTTACACTGTTGTGACAACAAACAGCTGGGACTGTATTTTCCAAAAAGGTATTCAGATCATGTGAAGAAGCAAAGGATGTATTCTTTCTTCCCTGATTTATAAATACGCAGCTCCAAAACCTCAGAAAGGTTAGCTTTATGTACATATATCCAAAATGTCACTTCTTGGCACACAGGTCAGCCAAGAAGCCATAACACTTTTGCAGATAGTGAAGCCTATTTTCTTTCATTTTTCTTTTTCTGATCTAACATTGCTAATTGGGTAGGTGAGCCAGGGATTCCTTTTTAGGCCCTGTGGCTGTGGGAGCCCTCCCCTCTGATGCCCTGTCACCAGGAGCTGAACTGCCTTAAAGTTTGTACTATTTGGCAGGGAAACGACTACAGAGACACCATGCAGGGGAAGATCCAGCAAAGGACAGCTTTTACAAAGCAACTGCTAGATAATAAGGCAATTAAAGATGAGAGGTGCAACTGGCAGCCACTGTTCCAAGCTGCCATGTGCTGCAAGGTGAAGGGGACAGCAGAGGAAGCAGAGGGAACAGTGACAAGCAGCCCTGCCTTCCTGCACAAATCTGTTATTTTAGCTTTATGCAGTGAGAGAAATCACAAGGATGGATGTATCTCTACCTGTCCCACTCTGTTTCTCTCCTGCTGCCTAACCCTATCTTATCTAATACCTTCAAGCTGGATTTACCACAATCCACTTGCAGATGTCAAGGAGAAGCAGTGGTTTAAAGTCAGGTCCCGGTGCACAAATCACACTGGCCCTGAGTCTGAATTGACATGAAACCAATGGAAACAAATGGGAAAAAAATGAGCACTTTCACCAGGAAAGGCTGCTGCATCAAGCACCCTGCTGGGCAGGGCTCAGCTCGGTGCTGCCTGGCTATGAGGGGACACACAGCACACGTACTTCCCACGTGTCTCATATGCTATTTACATGTTACAGAGATCTGCTGTGCTAGAAAAGCCCCAAGGCAGTTATGCACCTACACTGAATTTATACAGATTATCTACAGACCAGAACTGATCCTCTTAATCCAAAAAAGCAGCAGTTTCTCTCAGTGGCCAAGATGGCCATGAGTGGCACAAAGGGCTCTGTGAAACAGAAATACTGCCCCTTGCTTGCAGCATACTTAATGTTCCCTTCTGTTAAAGCATAGCTAGAGGAACATTTCAAACTTCCTCAAAGCTGGGAAACAGCTGTTGGTCAGCTGGACGTAGAGATTTCACACACAAAAACCAGCTCATCCTGAGTCAGGCTTTAGGTCCTTCAACAGGACCTGTGTAGCCACAAAGGAAAGTAGGGCTTTGCACTAAACAAAGTACACTAAAAATCACCCTTGAGCAGCAGCAGGAAAAGCACCTGCAGTGCTAGGAAAATGTGAAGGTTACAAAAAAGCAATCAGCCCTCTTTCTAGCATGTGTTTCATCCTGCAGGACTGAGATAGGGAAGCAGCTCAGCAGTCAGATCAGTGGGACAGCTATCACCACAATGCTGGAGGGAAGGAAGAACTACAATGAAGAAAAAACCAGACTCACACAAATTACCACCACATAGCTTGATCTTTACTAATAAAGCCAAAGAACAAAACATCAGCATTTTTTTCCTCTTTTTCTGCCCAAAGAGCATTTCCATTTTTAACACTACTGCTTTTTGCAACAGATGGACTACACACACAGACAAAGCAAACCAGGGAATATTAAGACATTTTCTACATTTGTAGTTTGATGTAATTTCTGAAGACATAGCCTTGGTGAAATGCACTTTTTCACCTTCACACCATATCTTTCCTTAATGGGCCACCTAGATATCACAACGCTGTGACGAACAGAAAGGAGAAGCCATGGGGAAAGTCACGTCAGGAAGACGAGGCAGATGCACTGTCAGACACTTCCCAGCTCGATACTTTTCCAGTCTTTCTCAGTTCTGAGAGGATTCTGCAGAGAAAGATGGTGCCAGGCCTGCCAGGCCCCACCACGGCAGAAGGCTGGCTATGGTACAGAAAGAGCAGGTCGCTGACTTGCTCATTATCTTGACAGGTACACTCCAGCATCCTGGGGATCTGCTCAGCATTAAGCTGTTCCGAGTGTGTATCTACCTATGTATTTTTAAAACTAGCAGGCTTTAATTCCCTTTAGCCTCTGGCCAGCCAAAATCACCTCCCACAGGAGCCATTCCAAGCAGGGTAGCCAAGGCCATGTGCATATAATTACTGAACAAAAAAACCTGCCAGGTGACCCCTTCGTTACACAGTCTGTACAACAGAGGCATGGGATTTGCAAGGAAGGCCAATGGCTGCTGTCTGTTTGCAGGCAGTTCCTGTAAATGTGGTGAGCCCTTTCCCTGTTAACACACCCAAGGTGCTCTGCAGCGACAGTGGAGGGGAAGGAACAAAGAGGTGGGGGGTGATGTGAAACAGGATCAGAGCTGGCATCTACCTCCTTTGTTAGTATTTCTCTGAGACTTCACCCTGGGCAAGTTTCCTTCCTGGCTTATCTATGGGCAGGATCAAGGATCCACAGGCTGAAGAAAGAAACACAGTTAGCCCTTGGCATTCTTGGCATGGAGGAATCTCTCATCGAGATGGTCTCTGCTGGTACACTGTGCATTGCCTCTGTGACCAGCTCTTCCTGCTCCTCACTGATCCCTCACATTAATAACTCCCTCTGTTCCTCACTTTCTGCTGCTCTGCTTCTGTTTGCTTCAGCCATGCAGCATTCCCCATTCCCACTGCCTTTCAGCATTTTCCCCCATCCCTGGCTGTAGAGATGCAGCTGGGTTTGTTGCTCTCACCTCACCTTCTGCCCTTTGCCAGAGGGGTGGAAAAGTCTCTTCTGCTGCTCCCATGTTTTAATCCTACCTGACAAACCAGCAGACAAACTGCTGCACTGTGACATTAAGCCGTTCCTGCACTGACACTGCTGCTGTTGTCCAGCAGAACTGAATGGAGAAATTATTAACATCCCAATGGATTTGGCAACAGACACTGTAACACACTCAAGGAAGTCACCTGCAAGGTGACGAATCCAGAAAGATTTATGCAGGAGCAACAATTCATCTCCAAGCACGACTGCAGACACTGGAGCTCAGCAGATGGCCCACAGGTCACAGATATCCTGACGTGTGCCCAAAAGGTCAAACTCTGCCATCTGCCACACTCACACCCAACAGAAGATACCAATTAAAATCAGCACCTGGAATGACAGAGCACAGGGAGACTTGGGGGGAGGATGACCACAGAGCCTGAGCGACTGAGAGTGTGTAACACTTAGGTACTACCTGGACACACAGACCTGCTCCAAGAGTACTCAGAGTATGTCCCACTTCTCCCAAACCAATGGCCTGATATTCAGGAGCACCTGGAGGCAGGTCTACTATTTCACAACCCCACCACACTACAGGGGGAAGCAAAGCACTAGCAGCAGTTAAGACTACAGGAAAAGAGCTTTTTCTGTGTGGATTTTAAGGTGAAATATACTTCAATTCTAGCTGCTAGCAATGGCTTCGTATTGCTCAATAATCCTCTGCAGCCTGCACAAGCAGCTGGTATTTATCACTCCTGTACTGCTACATGGGAGGGGAGAGCCCAGAACAAATCACTACCTTGGTTCCAAAGTAACAACCATCCTAAGCTACCGACATGAGAAGCTTGCCCTGGTGCCCTCCCTTGCTCATCTGTATATGAGATGCTGCAGGACAGGTTTATTCCAAATCCAGGTCGAGGAAAGGAGAAGCAGTTATGCTGTCCAGGCTCTGCTGTTGGTGGCAGAGAGAGCTTAGTCCAAGTGACTCCACCTGCAGTTTAAGCTCATGGCATGGGATGGGGCTTCACAGCAGTGGGGAGAAGCATCTCCACCTAACACACTAACCAGCTGCAGGTATCAAAGGAAGCCTCTCTTTCAGACTTTCAAAGAAGCCTCCCACAACAGCAGCAAAAGAAAAGCCAGGTCCCTTCCAACCTGCTAAGTTTCTGAAAACAGAAATGGCCTCATGCCTCTTCGTCAAAACAGGCTGAGGTCCACCAACTTAGCTTGTAAGGACTGTGGAGAAAAAGGCAGAAAAAAAATGAACATAGAAACGTTTCTCATCCCTTTTTAGAGCTGCCAGCACACCAGTGAAGCTGTGCACCATCCTGCAACAAACTCTCTCTGCGGGTAACCACGCTGCAGAAAGCAACACTGCTCTTGTGAGTCATGCACGAAGGTACAGGACAGAGATTCACACGGAGACCAGCTTTTTGCTAACAACAAAAGACTTGGATCAACACACAACACCAATAAACGTGCAGAGCATGGCAAAGACCTGAAGAAGACAAATATAACAGAAAAGAGAAAGTTCAAAACTTGACTTCTCTGGTCCTACATCTGAAGGTGTCACTTTAACAGAACTTAAGCGTGGCTTCTCCTGTTCATGCTCTAATGACTTCATGGTCCTTTGGGGCAGGAGGGGTGAGAAAAGGGCTTTATCCATCTGTCGGTTCAGCGTCGAGTTGGTTCACTATCAGAGGCACTAAACAGTCTCATCTCTTTTGGCATCAGTTTCCTTTCAAAATGATGGTTTTAGTCATCCTGTTCCACTTTGTTTTCCCTCCTTTGAAGTCTAAGTTCAAATGCTGGAAACTGGGAAGTCTCCGGTACTGAAATGTCTGAGAGGAAGTGAATAGCTCCAGCCATGCCTAAAACATAACGAGAAAGAGATCTTTGTGCACATTAAAATAGCACAGCTGACAGCAAAGGCAACAACATCCATTTGAACACCTCTCTTACTAGGATCTTCTTTTAAAGAGGTGAACTTAGGCCCCATGGAAAAGCAAGTTCAGATGAACTTTGCTCAGGAAACCAAGTTTTATTTGAAAAGATCAAAGGCAAGAACCAAGATGTCTCTGCTAACATCTCTTCAACTGAAGAACCTCAATGCTATTTCAAATTAAGAGAAAGTTAATCCAGGTTTGGACTGTCCTTCATAATTTGAGCAGCTCTTGATTATCATTTCTCTGGTTAAAAGAAGAAGCCAAAACTTTATTATACTTGTGAAGTACAGATTCATTTCCTCACTATTCATGAAGAGGTCATCCAGAGCCCAAAGTGCATTACCCAATAGAACTCGTAAGGTGACAGACAAGGGAAGCACAGCAAGGAAATCATACAAATACAAGCTCCGTTTTATGATCAAGCTAAAATCCTATTTCATAAACAGCTATCCACAAATAAAGGAACCTTTCTATATTACAGCATCTGATGGAAACAAAACAATTAGAACAATCTCGTAAGATGCACATGCAACTTCTGTTCAAAGCATGCATGTACAGGCAGTATTGGACAACTGCAAGCAAAATTTTGGCTACAAAAACAAAGAAAGGCCAAAATTGAGACTTTTTTTCATCTCAAATATGAGACTTTTTTTTATTTTTATTTAAAAAATCCAGACAATTAAAAACTAAAATAAAGCTGTAATCAGTATTAAAGCACAAATCATCCTGCTGTTGGCCCTGTTTCACCTTCTCAACAAATTTCAAAGCTTTTATACAACAGATTGTATGCTTGCTTTTTTCCCCTCCCTACAAGAGCATGCAAGGGTGCTCTCAGGAATAAGAATACTTATGCTGTTCTCCTTTCAGCATTAAGACAATAACTCTGTATTTAGAAGGGCTGCATGTAACTCCTGCTCTCTTGTGTTCGTTCACGCCCTGCATTGTTTATTTGCAAATATCCCTGCTCAGATGCTGTAATTTCAAGTACCACCGGCAGGTGGCGCACGAGGCTCGTTGTTCATGGAGCAGCCGCGGCGCTCCCTTAAGTCCCACTTGGATCTGTAATTCCTTGCCACTGATTCTGTAAAGTAAGGGTGGTACACGGAATAGAAAATGAACTACAAATAAAAAACCACAAAGCTCTAGGAAAGTATCTGGTAACATCTTGGAACTTACAGATAAGCCCCTAAGAACTCTGCATTGCTTTCCTGTTCAAGTGATTTGGAGTCATATTAAAACTACCTTTTCCTTGGCCAAGTATGGCAGCAGAGAAGGCCTAGTTCTGACAGCCAGCAACTAGTTTGAGACGCCCTGCCCACAGCTGCTTCTCTGCCCAGTCCCTCTGAAAAACCACCTGTGACAGAACTGTTGCCTGGACTTCTCTTTGCTTTAAACCAAGTGCATCAGCACAGCAGAATTTTATTCCGGAGTAACACTGGCACTGGTTTTACATTCAAACTGCTGAAATGACACGAGGAGTGAAAGTTGTGATTGTGAATGATTTTTCTTTGTCCTTTTCTACCCCCTGCCACCGTGCCTTCTTTTAGGCAGAGGTGATGGTATAAGGGGGGTTTAATAGTGGAGGAACCCACCAAAGACTTCCCAACTCCTATGCATGTGCCAAAATTGCAAGGATGCCCCTCTTTCCTGTAGTACAAAACCATTTGCAACACCATCACTTTACCTTCAAAGAGGGAATAAGGTCGGTCAGGAATACGACATCCATGTGCACCATACTCCAAACACCATTCAGCAAACTGGGGAACACATTAAAAAATATATTTTTATTTAAGACTGTTAAATGCAAGCTTGAGTATCTGAATATCATTAATAGGTACAAAATGTGAAGCAGTGTAAGCAGACACACAACACATAAAACACTGAGATCAATTTGTCTTCCTTCAACCATGACAAGGCCACAATCAGGTTTTAAAATATGCGTTTACATAGTGTGAGTGTCAGTTTCATAACAATGAAAAAAAGTGGGGTAAATATCTGCTTTTTGTAAATCAACCCTGCTACCTACCAATGAAAAATGCTGTAAGAACAGATCTACTCAGTCAAAATTTTACTAATATTGTATCAGTTTCTTATCTCTCTTGGTGCTTAATTTATCCACAAACTCAAGACTTACAGCTCTTAATTGCATTTTGGTTTTCTTTCATCTCTGTGCACCAATTTAGAGATTAAATCTTCAGCTGCCATTAATTATTTTTATTTATTTGCTCTCCCCAAGCCTTATGAAAAGGCATTATAAATACAGCTAGACAACTATGGTCATCAATATTTTGTTGCAGAAGATGGGTTACCATTAAGAAGAGTTAACAGTGTCTTTCTCACGTTTCACCAACACTGCTGCAGCAGCTACACTGGACACACATGACTTATGAACCACACCTGGATCAATTCAGTAACAACCAGCTACTTCTCCTGTATGGCTCCCCAGAGCATAAGGGGGGCACAAGTTCCCCCGGCACTTCTGTGCTGGGATGCAAACCACTGCTTGTTCAAAACACAGTGCATAGACTCCTGCAAAGCAAACAGCTGAGAGGTCTCTCTTTGCTCCCTGCAATTTGGGCAACCTGCTAGCAAACATGTCAGCCTAACTAGAGGGTACCCCAGCCCTGGAGCTGGAGCTCTATGGGGTGTAAGCTTGATCCCAGAGCCATTGCTCTTTCACTAGAAAGATATGGGTGGCATCTCCTCTGTTCCTTCCTGCCCCACTCCATTCTGTTTAAATATTTAGCAGGGGATGAATTTCTTTTCTCTTGATAGAGGTGTGTGCATGTATATGAGTGTCTTCAGGAAACACAAGGAAAAACCACAAACATTGTGATTCACACTGTTACTGTGAACCGATTAAACATTTTTGGGCCCCCTCTACGTATAAATCTTCAAACTTTGGTTTAATTCTCCCATGTAATCCTGTCTTAAATGTGAGAACCAAACATGTTTATGGGCATGTTTCTAAACTACAATCAATTCTTGCAACATCCACATCTGATTGCATACTAGACTACTTTATTATTACTTCTGGCCTGGGAACTGCAACAGAAATTTTTAAAATGCACCCTAGGCTACTGAAGCACAACAATCATTTGCAAGTTCATAGCTTCAGCACAACCCAGATCCTGTAAGGCACAGCACCTTTGTTTAACTGAGGTGGGGGTGGGGGGGGTAGGGGAGAGGGGGGAAGAAAAAATCTTAGGAAGACATCTGACATTATTTGTCACACAGACTGGGCATACTTGCCCCCAACAGTGGCGATCACAAGGCTGAACAGCACAGGGCTCAATGCTCTGTTGCCTGGAGCCCAGGATGCCACAGCCCCTCTCTCCTCTCAGAGACAGGCCAGCTAGAAGTGCCTCAGCCTCCCGGGAGCCTGTCTGATAATGAGAGAGAAAAGCTGTGAAGGTGTGAAGCACAAAACAGGGGTCTCCTCTATTCAAGTTGTTGTGGTTCATTTGTGAAACCATTTCATGGCTTCCATGAGGTAACCAGGGATTCCAGGCAAGACTCCTGCCCCTGAGCCTGATGTTTTTGGTGTGAAGAAGCACCCCTGGGAGGGGAGCCATCTCGTTCTCTCAATTACATGCCTCTAGGTACCAGCATAACTGCATGTTTGCTTCCCTGCATGCTCTGGCTCAGAAAGAAAAGATTTCAAGAATGCCAGACAAGCAAATTCCTCTTCCTGTTTCAAGAGTTCCCCTGCAAGGATGCTGGAAGTAGAAGAGTGAAGTAGCAGAGTGGCTGCAAATACACTGCCTGACTATGCCAGGCACCTTCAGCAAACAGTCTTTGGGCACTGCCCCACAGCCTCCTTCTTAAAGGGATTTCAGGTACCTAACTCTTTTTTTCTGGCTTTGAGACAGATACATTTGGTTTTCTCTAGCTTGGAGTGGACAAATATCAGGGCTCTCTTGGGCCAGAAATGCAGCACCAACAGGAGCTGCCAATGCTGCACAGAGCTGCAGAAGGTGTGCTAGCATGGAGGATGGCAGGGAGAGTTGACAGCTGTGCTGCCAGTAATGCATGCAGGGTGCTGTGGCTCCTGCATCAGCAGTGGGGGACTCCAGTGTAACAAAGTCATACATTTGCTGTGGGACTACTAGGTTTTATTTCAATCTCTAGGATGCAGGTATGTCTACAGGTGTCCTCATAGCATGATGTTTGGTAAATGTGAGACAAGCAGCAGCTTTTTAAAGCTCTGCTGACAGAGGACAGGCTGACTGCAGAGATGAATACAGTAATTTTACCTATGGGCAATATTCACTAAAAAGCACCTAGGAAGCAACTCATAAAATTTCATTTGCAATATTTTGTAAAAGGCCTCAGCTAAATAGCTGTGTACACAATATGAAACCTCATGTCAGTGAATTAAACTGGAAAAAAAACCCAACAAACCAAACCAAAGTCTTCCAAGGCAAGGAAACAGGCAGAGAAAGTCCTTCTCCTTCAGTAACTGCTAGCACAGTCAAGAGCTGATAGCAGAACTTGGACAATTCCAGTGGAAAAATTCTGAGTGTGTCTTTCTCTGCAATTTGTATTAATAAAAAAAACTCTAAGTGAGCAATTTAGTAACTGCAATTCAGAGCTCTAAAAGCCCCAAACAGGCACTACTCTGAAAACAAATAATTACAAAAGACTACAAACAGTATTGCTTGAGGACCTGAGGAGGACAGTGGATCTCTCAGTGGAATAATTAGCACCACATAACATCACTTCTGTTATTGTTCAGGCAGGCTAATTTTCAGGCTCTTCTTTTCTTCTGAATACATTTAGTCCCTCCCCTCTTACAGAACATTTGTGTGTTTCACTCTGCTTATTAACACAGTGCTTCCCCCACATGCACAGCCGAAGTTGTCCAGTCAAAATGTAAGTGGAGCAAGTGGCGGGCCCTGTTATCCCACCCAACGTCCCAGCCAGCCCCAGTGCACATCAGCCCACTCCCACCCCAGTTTACCCTTGCACGGGCACTGGCATGTGAAAGGGAACAGCGATTTTGCTGGGATGCTGCAGAGCTCACCTTGCAGGCTCGGTAGAGGTACTTTCTGTCCTGAGTTAGGTTATAGAGAGACAAGAAGGAGTAGCCATTGCCAGCAGTACCATGGCAGATCCCGTACCCTTTTCTCAGTAAACCTCTCTGCCAGATGACATCGCTGCAATCCATAGCATCTTTCAAGTATTTATCCTCTTTAAAAGTCTGTGGAATAAAAACAGAGAACACACATCAATTGAAGTACTAAGGAAAACAAAAGGAAGATGCCCCTGAGAGATGTTTTGCTGTTGTGTGGGGTTTTTCCATATAAAATTTATTTTGAATTTTAATAATCCATTCCTCATAGACTTGCCTTTCTTTTCTTACTAAGTTGTTTCTTCTTTTCCTGCATGCTTAAAGAAAAAAACTTTTCAGGTTTTTGTTTCTGTAATCAGGACCCCAAAGAAAAAACTCAAGTTCAAGGTCTTTCATTCTAAAGCCTACAATCTATTTGAAGGGTTTGTGGTCCTTTTTTCTTCATTTTCTATTCCCAAACCAGAATTTGGAAATACAGAAATGTGATGCTGCCTCCAAAAAATGTAAAATGGAATATTGGATATCAAATCTAGTCCTAAATTGCTAGGTCCTGGTCTTCATGACTAATTCTTCCTGATTACTCACTGTCTGCCTTCAATTCCATGCCAAAAGTGCACAAGAATATCTCTTCGTATACAAGTACTCATAAAGGCAACGTAGGGTTCCTGCGTGTACATCTCTGTCACATGTACAAGCAGGAACCATACATTGCCTTTATGAGTACTTGTATTAGTATATCAGTATAGTATATACTCAGAAGCAGTAGCCAGTTTGAGCAAAGGAACAATTTTGCAAAGTTTATTGCAACTGAAATGCACTTTAAACATAAAGAGCCTATCCAGAAAGAAGCAAACAAAAGCAAGTAATTTAGCTGATTACCACCAGAATTCCACCTTTATAAAGCCACTTTGTTGCTCACCTTTACCTAAGTCACTTTACAGATCAACAAACAAACAAAACCCCACACCACCACCACAAAAAAACCTACCAAAAAACCCCAACTAAACAAACCTGATGCTCTACTGCAGACTTAATCCTCTGGAGACGGCATCACCTGTCAAACTATTTAATACGGTAATAGAAGCAACTAACATGCAAGACTCTTAAATTCAGAAGCTTGATAAAGGAAGTGGCTCTCTCTGATCAGGGTTTGCCAGCTACTTAGCTGTAACATTTTGAATTAAGGCCTGGCAGAAGCACTTGATTTCCAGGACAAACACTGCTGTCTCTTATCACAAGTCCCTGTGCCTGGTACGAAAGCATAGCCAGCAAAACACGTTCTGATTTTTTTCTTTCAGTGCTTCAAAAAGAAGAATGTAAAGAGTAATAGAAAAACGTTGTATGTTTCATCACCTTAAACATAAAAAGAGGCCGAAAAGGAGACTGCTAATCAGAACTTGGTCCTATCCCTCTTACTTCCTGCAAAACATTTTGTGCTGGGGAAAGCATCACATTGACAAAGAAGGAGAGAGTGGAGAAGTGTTAAGTCAATCTCCTACCACAGGCCAAAGAAAAAGCAACTGTGACTGCTGCTACATGCAGCAATGCTTTAAGAAATTTACAGTTCACATTTCAGGTAGCAGCATGAGTAATTATTCCATAAACCAACCCTGCTTTTCATCAGCCCACCCAGATGCCAACCAGGGAATCTGTCAAGGAGGGCTGTCAAAAGCAAGAATCGATTTGCATAAATTTAATTAAATGGCATACTTTCAAATGTCATGCAAATCATAAGCACACAAGAAGACAGGTAGCAAACCTAGTTAAGAATGGAAAAGGGCAAGCAGCAGGCTTGTGGTAGCTCAGCTGTTTTATTTATGCTCTAGAAGAGGCCTGGGATCCTGGCTCTGATGTTAAGTTCTCAAGTTACATCTCAACAAATGAGTAATTTATGGAAGACATTCTTTGGCAAGGCACACGAACCTACACTTTTGAAAATCAACATAATTGTTAAAACTCTAGGGATGAAGAGAGGTCAATATTCTCACACCCAGGACTCTGATGCCAAATTGTTTAATTATATGTCCCTTTCCCAAGAAAACCTAGTAACTAGTGCCCTGAGAAGCAATTTTACCCACTTATTTTCTCTTTACAAACATACCAATGTAAGTATTCTGAAGTTTTTAGGTGTCTAACCTGGGGTTTTTGTTTGAAAGCCTAGATCTAGAAAGATACTAAATTAAAGCCTTGCAATCTAACAGGCCTGCATACAAGTCTCTCTGTAAAGATAGAGGTATATATACATATCTAAGTGTATATATATATATATATTAGAGCTTACACCAAGGTTGTGGGTTTCATCCCTGCATGGGCCACTCACTTAAGGGCTGGACTTGATGATCCTTGTGGGTCCCTTCCAACCCAGAATACTCAGTGAATCTGTGAAATCTATGAACACAGAATGATTCACCTTATATGCTTGCATGAGCATGTGGATGACTCCGGGGGCACCATGGCACCAGTGAACCAGTCTGTCAGTCTCGTTGCTGAGTGATGATGGGTAATTCCCAGACCGGAATTTTTTATGACGCACGTAGTCAATGCTTGGCTTCACCAGCTCTGCCAGGGTCTCCTGGTCCACATTTGCAATTGGCTGAAGAAAACATTAAAATAAACATTGCTAAACACATCAACAGAAGTAGTAACAAATTGTATATCAACACTTAATTCTACAATCTGTTTTCAATCATCCTACATACGTGCCCTTGATCCAAATACTGTGAATCACATCCTAGAGATTTAATTAATGCCTGCTTATTATACCCTTGCGAAGAGCATTTTTACAGTTATTGCAAAGACAAAGAAATTGGGGCACCAAGTTGTTGCCTGTGTTAATGGAGGTGACACAGAAAGACTACTAAAGAACTGGGAACAGAGTATGAAGACTCCCAGACCTCTCTTTGTAACTTAAAATATGGAGAACACTTACAGGAGGAAGACAGTTTTGTAGATATGGTGCTCATAATACACACTACAACATCCTGGGTTACACATTTTGTTTTAAAAATAACTACTTCCCAACAAATGAAGCAAAGTGCATATAGCAGCACACCTGGTAGAGGTTTATGAAGGTCAAAGTTTTCCATCATAAACAAAGCTCCCTGAAGCTATGGGCTATAAATCTGCATTTCCAATTTCAGAAGCAATAGCTACCTCACCAGATATCTAAACATCTTTGTACTACAAACTCATCCTTCAATTGCTCTTAGGAATTTTCTTCCTAGCTTTTGTTTAATTTACATCCTTGGCAAATGGAGAACACATCCATCAACCTGCATGCTCCTTGTAACTAAAGGTTTAGAAGCCAAGTAACTGTTGGGTCTGCAGTTGCTCTTGGTTGGCATTCCCTCCACTAGCAGCGCATTTTACAGCATTTTAACAGCAGAGCTCTCTATTTTAACACAATCTACATGATTTCTGGAATTTCTGCAAGCTGTCGGAACAACCACAGGCACTGGAGCCTATAGCAGCCTAATAAATGAGCTTATGTTTTTTAATAACTTGTCTTTATTACTGATTCAATGTCATACAATTTCACTGTTTCCCACCAGCTCCAGCACATTTGCATTCAACAGGTGAGCACACTCCTTCAATTCAAAGTCTGACAGACAAATGAAGGAAAACTTTCAATAGTTGTATTTTGAGTAACCTGAAGAAACCAGAAGCCTCTATTTCACCTCAGCCAGGAAACCTCTGCCAGACTTCTACCAGGTCCCTCAAGCAGACTCCACCTCTGCACTTTTCTGAGCAGAACAGAAACGTTCATGCTGCTCATCAGAAGTACACCTGAACAGAGAGCAGCCTGTCATGAGAAACACACCAAAGCTGATGAGCCCTCACTCAGACTCACCCAGAACCCTCCTTAGCAGGAAGGTTTGGTTTGAGGCTCTTGATTTCACACTGCACTTCTGCAGAAGAAGGCAAAGAGGATTCGTACAAGCAATAAATGCCTTCAGTCTTGAGCTGTGCAAGGCAAGCCCAGCCCAGTTCAGCCATCCTTAGGAGGTAAATCCAAGAAGAGCAGAGCTCTTTACAAACCTCTTTACCTTGCGCTTCCAAGAAGATGTGAGTACAAGTGAGTTTTTTGCCCAAGCAGCTGAGATTCCCAGCAGTTACTTCAAACAGCTAAAGAGTAACCTAGAGGTGTGTGTCCTGACTTTATGGCCAAGAGCAATGATATGCACACAGACACTTTTGCTTCAGAGTTAGTGAAAGGATCTTGGAGTAGACACTTCCTAGCTAGCACTTCAGAATTCCCCCTCTGCCTCCTGGATGAGTTATTAAACATGGCTGAGCTCTTATTCTTCCAGTAGCCTGTAAGTAACTCCAGCAATACATGCTTCCTCCAGTTTAAGAAGTGTTTGGACGACACTCTGGGCACATAGTGTGATTCTTGGGATGTTCTGTGCAGGGCCAGGAGTTGGACTTGATGATCTTGATGTGTGCCTTCCAACTCAGCATATTCTGTGATTCTGTGACATAGGTGATGTACAGAAATTACCCTCAGTAACCTTCACATCCAGGTGCGATGTTAAATGCCTTTTTTTTGTTATCAAATAACCACTCAACAAATCATCTCTTGAATTCTTCAATGAAAATAAGCAAAACTCACCCCATTTGGCGTGGGAGGGATGGGGAGAGGATGGGACTTTGATATGACATCTTCTTCTGCAGTGGATGACTCAACTTTGCATGACTCACAATATTTAACATACAGTGAGAAAAGAAGGTAATCTAATGCTGCATAAACAATGGCTTTCTGGTAATTCTTAAAAGCAGCAATTATATGTAAAGGAAGAATAGCTAGGATTTGAACATGTAGACAGAGTAGCTTCTGCTCAAACCAAAAAGCACTGTGCAATTATTTCTGTTACCAGCCTGGAACAGTAAATGAAGGATGGAGCCTTTAAAGAGCCTTCTTTAGAAGACTAGATGTTTCTCTGAAAATCGAGCACTGCCAGGGAAAGAAAAATGGAAGCCAGAAAGTTGAGGGAACCAGAAGAGGGTGGACAACCTTGTTGAAGAAAGCAGTAGGTAAAGACAGGAGCGTGGTAAATCGGAACAGCCCGAGGCCCCAGTGGGATGGTCACTGCCGAAAATGGGTGTAGTGAGGTTAAGACACATCCCCAGGTAGCAGAGCAGTAGCTACTCCCACAGCAAAGTCAGCCAGTTTAACCAGAACTGCTGGTGGAAGTGGTGTAAGGTAATTTGAAACACAGCATCTTTTCCAAGCAAGGATGACTTGAGCAGTGGCAGCACCAAATACCATAGCTCAGTCACTTCTGCAGTGAATATGTGTACACAGCTTCAGGCTGTGAGGATGTACAGTCCTTACATTCGCCCGAAGAAAACTCATTCCATATGAGTTGGTAAGGAAACTGATATTTACAAAGATGCATAGACTGGCAGTGGCACCTTCAAAAACCAGAAACAGGTGCAATAAAGTTTTGCAGCTCTGTGACTATCTTCTATAATGGCCTTAAGGCTCTTTTCTAGACTATAGAACAGAAATAAGATACAGGTCTGTTTGGAAAAACATCATAATTCTGTTGCAAATCTCAGGGCAGGGGGGAATAAGTGTGGGAAAGAGAAGGTTTACAGAAGAGAGGAATCTCACTAAGGAAAACAAAAAGAGGAAAGCAGCAGTCATAAATACACTAAAGAACATCACACTTTTGAGTGATAAGTAGGTGAGATAAAGAGGAAGAAAAACATCTAAATAATAAAAGCATACTGAAGACTAATATGTGATTAAGGATAGTCTTCCAAAAGCACCAAGACAGTGGGAGGAAAAAAATCACTAGAGAAGAGAGGAAGGGCACAGAGGACAGGAGGCATCAGCGGTGCAATAATTTAAAAATAGCAAAGAATTGAAGAGTGATGGATAGTAAGTGAACTTTTAGCTGTTCTAACTGCAGGCACCAAAAGAAGTAAGTATGAATATGAGAAAAAGCACTTCACTGTCTTTGCTGAGGACAAGAAACCAGGTCCTGAAAAGCTGGTGCTCTGAACCACAAGTCAAGAGTTAATTCATTCTAATGTGAGGATACCCTAGTCACAGTTTTCTTCTGCTATCAAAGCCTTAGGCAGCACCTCTGCACAGTTCTGTGCTGCAGTCTAACTCCAAATTGTGAGACCCTGATCCAGCACAACACCTCACATACATGAAAGCTGATGGAAAACAAAAAATCACTGCTATTTCACCCCTGCCAACAGAAGGTGCTCTTACCTGCATGAGCATGTAATAGATCCCAGCCACTCCATGGGCTGCTCCAACATACTGCTTCCTATGCCACTGGTACAACAGAGGACAACGGTCTGTTTTCCGCTCCTCCTTTGAAAAGTTTTTCCCCGACTCAATAATAGCATCTATTACCTAAGAAAAAGAACACACCCTGATCACCTGTCTTGTTTACTTTGATTTAGAGGCATGACTAAAACCACAATAAACAGTAAGCCACAATATAGTGATGGGACAATATTCAATTCATTTGGATTTGAGTGTTGAGGTGGAAACGGTATTTTCCCTTAATTATGAAATCACTTATATTTTTAAGAGTAGAAATTTAATCTATCAGTATTTCTAATTATTTTTTTCCAGCCCTGCCTTCTCTGGTTCTGGTATCTGCAAAACAGTCATGCATGTTCCCCACACTTAATTCCCATTCTTTTCAGTTAAAGACTTCCACACTTCTGTCTTAAGGTTTTTTGTAACAGTGTCTCAAGTGCTCCATAACTAGTTACATATTAGACCTATTTCCTTGGCTGGACACAGACCCACCTACACTTGCCTGTCTCAGCTCCAGCTGGGCAGCAAGGAAAGGGGGAAGAGACTGGACAGCCAGATGAGATTGGGTTCCCAGCTCTAGGTCCCTCTTCTCTCCAGCATCCCTCTCTTAATTGCTTGAAGTATGCAGGAGAGTGATCCCAGATCCCACTGAGGCTGTAATGCTGGAGAGAGAAAGGTGTCTTACCTCTTTGATAACAGACTGTGGGACAGTGTCTGGACCAATTTCAGTATTCAGGTACAGCAAGGCATATAGGTAACCTGCTCTGCCATAAAGCAGCTCATCTGGAAGCTCGGCATCCATGCTGATGACTGTCCTTTGGAGCTGCAACAACCTGCATCAGACAAGGAAGGTGGGGAGAGAAGAGTATCTTCTGTAGAGACCATACTGGACTGTGCATTGTACATGCCATCAATCCAACCAGAAGCAGAACAAGTGGTGAAGCCCCACCACTCCCCTTCAATCACCCCCAGTCCAGTTGGCTGCCACGTATACACACAGGAGCTCTGCACACCTGCCATCCCTGAGATGGGAAACTCTGAACCAGAGCCAGGTCAGTATCAGCACAACTATCAGGATTTTGTGCAGACAGAAACAGATGCAGGGTAGAGTTGGAGAGGCCTGGAGAGCCACTCCAACGAAGAGAGGAACCTCCTGGAGCCTCTGGGAATTTCACCAAAGTGAGGAACACTTAATTGTACATGTTTAAGAGGGGAAAAAAAACCAAACACACAAAAAAAGCCCAATACTACCATTCGTCATTCCCTCTCCCAAGAAAACACATTGTCTTGAACATTTAGCACCTCAGTTTTGTAAAGGACACTGCTATAATGCACAAGTGTTTTGCATGCCTTTACCAATGAAAAAACAAGAAAACCCTTGTGCTGGCCATCGTAACTCATGTTCTCCAGAAAGATTCTCTGCTAATACTCTACCAGTCTGTATTAGCACTGAGGTGAATCAGAGATCTGTTCTCCTGCCACTCCCTCCCTGTCCCTTCCTATCTTTTTGGATTAAATTGATAATTAGATGAAACCATGGTGATGATCACATTTTAAATTGGGGCAGGGGCAACAACAACCTGGATTAAGACCAAATTCAATTCCCAGATTCCCCCAGCTGTTATTTCTCAGGAGAAATGTTAGCATTAATATCATGCCATAGCAAAACCACTGACCTCAATTGTGTGTTTATGCTGTCCCTGCTTAATACCAGGGAAAAGCTACTCACAATAAACAGTTTTTGATTTCCTTTCTTGGAATTACGCTTTGGGTTTAGAATTAAATTATTTTCTTCTAAAGTGTCCACTATTAAGTTTTATTGTTGAAATCATACAACTGGACAAGATGAAAAGTAAAAAGTGAAATCACAGATTGCATTTTGACATCTATAAAGCACCACTCAGCTGGTGCCATGAATACATTTGTAAACAAAAAAGTTATAAAATAAACAATCAAACTAAACCCCTTTTCACTACTCCTCCTACAAATTACTTTCCAAGGAGAGGCAACACTAAAAGATTTACTGCTAATCTCATTTTGCTAAACTCATGCTTCTTACCTTACAGCAACACTGCTTTCCGAGCTGCATTCAAAATGACATGCCCAAGTTTACCACCGGTTCTAAAAGCAAAAAACCCCAAACCTAACACTCATTTCCAAACTGAAATATTCCTTCAGGAACAGCAGCAGAGATTAATTGCACTAGGATTCTAGACTAGAGAGAGACCAATTACATTTCCAAACATAAACCAGAATGGAGATGAGGACATAAGCCTTGTTGCAAATTCTGCCAGCCTGAGGTATGCTGCTGGACAGCTAGCAGGTGGACTGTGGTTGCTGAACGCAAACCCCACAGGGTTCCAGTGCTTCCATCCCTTGCTGGCACAGAATCAACTCTGTACCACCAAAGGCACAGTCAGAGTGCTAATGAAGCTACATCTAAATGGGATTTCTTGAGACATTTGTTACTTTTAGATTACTTTGAAAAGGGGCTGGAATTTTTTCAGGCCACCCTTCGTATGTTCTGACCTAATTAACTCCCTTGCCTTTACAAATTTGCTCCTGCAAGTACTTCCTCTTTGTTTTATTAAACTCTTTTACGTTTCAATCCAATGCACCATGTTTCTGTCTGGCTGTTTCCAGATCCTGCAGTGCACATGTTTTGTAATGAATTTACAATTAAGACCCACTCTTTACAGAAAGCATCACACACTGCACAAGCACTACACATTGCCGATGACAAGCATGTGGCTTTTGTTAAATGTCACTTCAATATGACAAAATCAGAATGTGTATGCACTACAGATATGCCAAGGACATCCTGTCCTAACAGTGATAGAGGACTCACGACAACCCACTAAATATGAATCAAGTGTAAGCCAGCTTTAATAAAGATAAAGCCTATTTTGTATTCTTCTACTGAAAACTTACCAGGGGAGAAAGTGTTCATTCTTTAATCCTGTCCTCTAAAATTTCACTTGCAAAAGTTACTGAACCAATGCTCTCTACAAATGAAGGGCATGACTTTTTCCCCCATCAACCACTTACTTGGCAACACATTCTTTAGATTCACTGTCATTTTTCAGTTTGTGGTAAACCACCGCACCCACTGCCAATGGCCCAGCATCACCACAGAGGAAAGTAACTCTTCTGCCATTCAGATTGCGAAGGATTCTCTTCACGTAATCAAGAGATCGCTGCAAATGGCTCTGGTTTTTCGTGACACGGTACAGTTGCAGATATAAGAGGGCAATACCTGAAATGAACGTATGAAAAAGAGAGAGCTTCATTTACTTTTCCTTCTAAGTATATCATATTCCCCTCTTCAGTGCCTCTGAACCAGTAACTCAAATGTGAACAGGTATTTTGGCAACAAAAACATGTCAGTCAAGGGTCCTACCTTATGCAGTGTGAAAGCACTGGTCCACTATTCAGATTACATTTCCATTGGATTGTGGCAAAAATAAAAATTATCGGACTGAAGCCCAATGGTAGAGTCTCAATTTCCAAAACAAGAAGAAAATTCATGACACAGCCCTCAACACTTGGCAAAGTGTATTGGGTTTGCATGGCCAAGCTTTGGTAGCAGGGAGCTACAGGGGTGGCTTCTGTGAGAAGCTGCTGGAAGCTTCCTCCATGTCTAGCAGAGCCAATTCCTGGTGGCTCCAATGGCTGATGTGCCACTGGTCAAGGCTGGGCCAAGCAGAAATAGTGGTAATGCCTCTGTGGTAACAGATTTAGGAAGAAGAGGAAAAAAAGTTATTGTGCAGTTGTAGTTGTGGCCAGAGAAGAGCAGGGTGAGAACATGTGAGAGGAACAACTCTGCAGACACCAAGGTCAGCGAAGAAGGAGGAGGAGGAGGAGGTGCTCCAGGCACCAGAGCTGAGATTCCCCTGCAGTCCATGGTGCAGACCATGGTGAGGTAGCCATGCCCCTGCAGCCCCTGGAGGACCATGGGGATGCAGAGATCCACCTGCAGCCCATGGAGAAGATTCATGGAGAACACTGGAGCAGGTAGATGCCTAAGAGGAGGCTGTGACCTCATGGAAGGAGGCTGTAACCCCTGTGGAGAGAGGAGTCCACACTGGATTAGCCTGTGCTTGAAGGACTGCACCCCATGGAGGAGTGATCCACACTGCAGCAGTTTGCAGAGAGCTGTTGCTCGTGAGATGGACTCACACTGGAGGAGTTCATGGAGAACTGTTCCCTGTGGTAAGGACCCCATGGGGGAGCAGGGGAATGACTCTGGACCCTGAGCAGCGGGTGAAACCATGGGTGATGAACTGACCATAACCACCATTCCCTGTCTCCCTGTCTTGCTGGGGGGAGGATGTAGAGCTGGGAAGGAGGGAGTGGTGGGAGGAAGGTGTTTTGAAGGTCTCATTTTATTTCTCATTATCCTGTTACGATTTTGTTAGCAATAAATTCAATTAATATCTTTAATTCTAGCCTGTTTTGCCCATGATGGTATTTGGTGAGTGATCTCTCCTGGTCCTTATCTCAACCCATGAAGCCTTTGTTATATTTTTTCTCTTCCCGGTCCAGCTGTGGAGGGGAGTGAGAGAGAGCCTTTGGTGGGTGCCTTGCATTCAGCCAGCATCAACCCACTACACAAAGAAATCACCGAAGAGTCAAAATTTGAGCTAATAAGCACATGTGTGACTGAGTACACTAACTGTACAATACTCATCTATTATATGCACAAAGTGACTTATTTCCCATTTAATTTGTAAAAGGATCTTTTGATGAGTTTTTGGATTCAACTTGCCAAGTTGTTCATAACCCCTAAAAGTATTTCACAACAAGATTACAAGATTGTACAAGTCAAGCTGGTTTGTAAAAGCCAGAAGTCAAACAAGGGCTCGGAGAATGCCAGGAGGTACTATCAAGCTTCACTCCATTAAACTCATTACATAGTTTTCCATTAAAACAAAACAAAACCTTTGAAATAACAATGTAGGCTGAAGGAAGTGAAATAAATCCATCTGACTGGATGTCTATTGGCCAATTGCAAGCATACACGTGCAGAAGTAAATCACTTATCTCCAGACCATACTGTAACTCAAACCCATCTCTCAGCACTCTCCTGAGCCTCAACCAAAGCTGAGTACACACAAGGCTCACTTAGCTCACAGAGAGGCTAGCTCAGTAGTACAAGAACAACAGCACCACAAGAGTGCTGGTACATCCTCAGATGTTCCCTGGGCAGGCTCTGAGCAAGCCTTTCCAGGTGAATCTAAGAAGAAACCTGCAGAGCTTGGGTAGCACAGTTCAGCATCACGGGAACTTGTGGGTTATTTACAGGGATTTGTGGAACCCTTTTTTTACGCTGCAACAAATGTGTAAATATCTTGGCTTGATCAAAGGATGATCAGAAATGTAGCCACAAAGCCCAGTTCATCTAATCTTTCCTAGTGTTTCTCAGTGCAACACCCTTAAAATGGCTCCTCCAAGAGGTCTGGCACACAAAAAAGTACTTGTATGAGTAAGATGGACTTTTACATGTGTCCTATGTGCCAACAGTATGTGTTCCAAGATTTTAAGGATGTTTCACAAATTACAAGCCAATGCTTATGACTGCACTGCCAATAAGATTTGTCTAGATTTGGTACATAAAAAGCAGGGCAGTTGTTTACAGCACTACTTTTACCTTCTGATTTGCACACTAGCAAAATGCAGCAAAGAGCAAGTTTGGGGAGAAAGTATCTGCACTAGGTATTTTAAAAATCAGATCATTTAAATACTTTTATTCAGAACCATATTCACAGGAGCCTTGAAAGAAGTTCACAGTTTGGAATAGATGTAGATGACAATCCTTCTACAGGATGGAAAAATCCCACTCCCATTAGACAACGTCACTTGTTCATCTATATTCCTGTTTCAGCTAATGATGGCTGTGTTACTTTTACTTATGACTCATTTTCAGCACGCTCTGGTTTATCAGCCATAATTTCAGTTGTCAGTCACTGTGGCAGAACACAGCTCCCCAGGAGCCATTCTGTGCTGTCAGCACGAGAAAGCCCACCACTGGAGATCGGCACGCACTCAGTGGCCAGTTACTTTCAGACCTTGAAACACATCTATCTTTTAAGCCTGAGTTGTCTAAAAGTTCCCCACCCATCCACCCACAGCACCATCTGTACCGAAACATCAAGAAGAAAGCCAAGAAATTTTACCCTTTAATTGCCAGATTTAAGCCTAAAGATGGGTGAAGGCTGGAGAGCTTTTCCAAGGTACTCCTCCCTCATGACACAAAGGTAAAAGAATAGATCTCTTCAGGGCACATTTCAAACATGTGGCGCTAAAAGCTTAAGTATGCCTGAAGCTTGAGCTAGAAGAGCAGGAACAGAATATGCCATTCTATCCAGCCAAGTTCCACTTAACAGGCCTAGATGGACATGTCCTGGCAACTTGAAGAACAGTGGCCACATCAGACACAAAAACTGCAGGCTCTGCCTAAAGGATCAGTGTCCTGGTTTCAGCTGGGATATAGTTAATTTTCTTCTCTGTAGGTACAGTGCTGTGGTCTGGATTGTGACAGTAACACTGATGGCACACTGATGGTTTAGGGGTTGCTGAGCAGTGCTTACCCTAAGTCACAGACTTTTCAGTTTCTCATGCTCTGCCAAGGAGCAGGTGCACAAGATGCTGGGAGGGACCATGGCCAGGATAACTGACACAAACTGGCCAAAGGGATATCCCCTACCACAGGACATCATGCTGGGTACATAAACTGGGAGGAGCTGGCTGGAAGCCACCAATCACTGCTTAGGCATGGGCTTGACTTTCACGAGCAGGTGATGAGCAAAGGCATTCCGCATCACTCATTTCTGTTGCATTTTAGCTCTCTCCCCTTTTCACTGCAATTATAATTATTACTGTTGGTTCCATTATTATTATTGTTTTATTTTACTTAATTTCAATTATTAAACTGTTCTTATCTCAACCCATGGGTTTTACCTTTTTGTTTTCTAATCCCCTCCCTATGCAACTAGGACATCCACTCCTTTTGCAAGACAATGATCTCCATATACAAAAATCAATTATCATTCTGTATCTTTGCCTGCTGAAGTCAATGCAAGTTCCAGACAGCAGTGACCAAGGCTCCAGAGTTAAAAGAAAAACCAACTCACAAAAATGCCTGTAACAGAGTATTTCTGCCACTCCTATGAGAATATCAGAATCTCCTGTGAATAAATCTAATTACATCATTTAACAAATACATTTCATTCAAATTCTAGCTTTCTCACCAGTCCAGCCAGTATAGGCAGAACAGTCATGTGGATCTGCCGTCTTCAGCCCTTCCTCCATTTGTTGCAGAAGGTCCTTGATTTTTGCCTGGATCCGTTTTGAGAACTGAGCATTGACCTGAAAGCAGGAGACAGAGAATAAGCCAGAAAAGAAAAGAATTCAAGAATGCAAAGTGCCTGCTCCACTTTCTTGTTTGGGAAGAAAACCAAACCAAAGCAAAACCAATCAAACAAAAAATAACTAGGAAATAAATAATACATACAGCAATCAGCAGCATCAAGGTGGTTCATCTTAACTGAGTCTCATGTAAATGCATTCTGACTACATTTTAGAGTAACTTACAAGTTATCTACATGAGACAAAAATTACCTGTGGATTCTTTAAAATCACACAAAGACCAGCTATGGACACTGTGACAGTATGTAATTCTAACCAGGGTCCTGATACCAAGACTATGTTATGGACAAGCACAAGCCGCATGTTACAGGTGCTTGCTCTCATTATAAGGTCCCTGCACATCCTTTGCAGAACTACAGATCAGGAAATAGCCCAAGGAAAATAAATGTTCATACACAAGACAAGCCAAAAAGGATGAGTAGAAGCAGCTCAGCAGCTTCAGCTCAGGCATGACAGCAAAGAAACAAGTCTTTGATTTTACACACTGCTTGCTTTTACTTTTGACCAATAAAAGTTTATATAGATGAAATATATGAAATATAACAGAGGATACTTTACTCTTGCCAACATTTCTAATTATGCACACTTTATAGGAAGATAAGTTACTGATTACTCCTTAAAGCCTATGGAACATGGAAATTAGCATGCTAGTAAGGTAAGTCCTTGCTTGACTACAGCACTTCCCAAAATTGCAGGGTTTGGATAAATTACAGGTCCTGGGCACCAGCATGCAACTCAAGATGTTCTACATTTTGTACCCTTGTTCAGAGTAGAACTTCAAATAAAAACCAGTGATTTCAAGCATCCATCCAACAGATTCAGAAATCAGAAAGAGTGTAAGAATTGCACAAGGCTTGACACACCAGAAATCTCCACAGTCAATGGTTCAAATCCATTTAAGGATATCCATGGTAGGATAGGAAGGGAGAAGGAAATTGTGCCATTATATCTCACATTGAACACGTATCATTCTAGAAAAAAGCTAGAGCCACCTTAACCTTCTCCAGTATCTCTAGAAATAGCAACCAAACACAGTAGGTATCTGAAGCCTGTTACTCTTCAGCATTAATATGGTGTTAAGCACCTTTCTGTTAGGGGACTGTACTATCCACATCACCACCACCCTACCACCCTCCCATTTTTGACTAGTTCAGTGAAGTCTCAACACAAAGCAAAATCTTACCCAAGGGCAGGGCTTCTCTCCTTCAAAAGACAGCTATGCCAATGTTAAGGCATATGGTGAAACAGCATGAGGATATTCACATGGATGCATCCAGGCATAGAGCTCAGCTTATCGGATAAGAGTGAACTAAAGCTTCAGACTCCCCATTTATTTACCTACTGCACATCACAAGCATGCTGGTTATCTTTTTGTTCTGACAATACACCCGCTGCCACCAAATCAGGATATTTTATATCAAACACCAGATTAAATTACTTAGAGGTAGGAAGGGAATACTAGGACATCAGAATGCCTGAGTTCTGCACTGAAACCTCAGTCCCACAGAAATAATTTAGCTCAGGTTGGTAACCCCTCTCTCTAGAATATGAATTGTCTTGATTCAGTGCTTGAAAAAGCACAGATGAAAGGATATTTTTATTAATATTTTTATAATTATCTGTAAGCCTAAACAAAGCTACTCCCAAGTTTATGTCAGGTTATAACTGGCAACAAAGTTTTCCCCAGCTCCTCCACCACTGCCTCTCTTTTTTATGGTTGCTCTCAAGCTTTCATAACTGAGCACTGTCACTGATTATTTTATAAGATTCCCCTATAAACTTGTAACAGATACTTACATGCACTAGAATAAATTAATTACATGAAGAAATTACATTAATGTTGAAATGTGGCTTTAAAAGATTTAAAAACTTCCTTCAAGGAATCTTAGAGCAGCATTACAACTGAGCATAACACGCTCACTTGCGTGGAACGCAGATTGATTTTCATCAGAAGGACATTCATCTCACAAGGATGTTTCCAGCTGGCATTCAGCCCTTTCTACAGGTGACTTTTCATTCCTGTAGGGACAAAACCAGGAAGCCTGATCTCTGATAACTAGTGGCACATTTACTTCTGGTTCACAACAGACTGGGTGATAGCAGGAGCTGAAGAGTATCTTTAATTAGAAAAGGCTCTCTCCAGTAATTCAACTGCTGCATTACTCCTCTGCTGCTGCAGAAAGAAGAACCACTATCATCTCAAACACTGCTCAAGTTTTGTATTTTCAAAACACAAAAAAAGAGAACTCATTCCTCATTATACCAAATACAACCTTGTGCCATATTGGTTATGGTAACTAAAACGTCTCATTATCAGCACAAAACAAGAGCAATGCAGAAAAAATGAAATATGTTTGTTTGGAAATTAATCATTTTGTTATTTATTTGAACCACATCACTTTTTTTCATTGCAGTGAGACAGTAAGCAAAGCTACATCCCAATACAAAGTCTTCCAAAGCCAACAAAAAATGTGAAGAACGTACTTATGTAACATCACTCACCCTTGGCACTAATGACAGGGTGTCTAAATCATGCTGTCCTTGTTAGCAATACATTTCCCCTACCTGCTTTCTTTCATTTGTAGGGTTTCTGAAGAGAATTGAACTCATCTTCTTTTGTAAATTCAACACTAGAAGTACACACCTACATTAGAGCACAGTGCTAATAACACCAAGGTCATGGGTTTGATCCCCATACAGGCCATTCACTTAAGAGTCAGACTCAATAGTTGTAGGTCCATTCCAACACAGAATATTCTGTGATACTATTGTTACAAAAAATACATCACGATGCAAATAAAAATCTCCTAAAACCCCCAAACATTTCACTTGCAGTCAACATTACAGTAACATACCAGTTCTTACTGATCTACCTCTCCATTGCAGCCATATCCAGCTTTACATCCATGGCTTTAAAACAAACCAGAACCAAGAGCAGATGAGGCAATAAGAAGCTGCTATGTATGTATTTTATATCATGATTTCTGATAGGTAAGAGAAATCTGTAATTTTAAAGTCTTGCACTCACATTTGGACCAAATATCACAGTGCTGATGTAAGCGTGACAATGCAATCCTGAGGCCTCATGGCACTCCTTTTGTCATTAAAAGTAACACTCTGGTTTGACAGACACTGGATGAGTAATCTCATTTGCGTTTGTCAAAGACATTTAGATACCCATGTGTTGTTGAAAAACACCTCTTGGCATTTACTTGCTCATGACCTCTACACTAAGGAACTTGTGCAGTATCACAGCAGAGCAATGGAGACCTGAGCTCACAGCTTCCTCACAAGTTGCCAGTGTACCAATCTTTCTTGCCACCACCAGCTCCCAAAACAACCACCTTGCTCTTATCCCTGTTTTAATTCATCAGGTTTTGGAGGACTGATGCTATGTGCAAAACCAGACTGCAGAAGTAAGCAACTGATTCTGCAGAAGTAGATGACCTATGGCACTGTGTGTATCTACCAAATAAGCAAAATACACTTCTATTTCATCTCACTTTGTTGCTGGTGATGCTTGTCTTTCAGCCAAATTGCATTTCAAAGAGAAGAAAATACAGCTCAAGTTGGTACTGCAGCAAGAACTCATTCAAAAACCAAACTCACACAGAAGATCACAGAAAGAACACTGGTGAGGAAGAATGGAGTGAGGGAAAACTCACAGTTCTACTGAAATGAGGAATCCTGGCTGTACTGAAGTCATTGGAACTTTGCCACTGACTGTAAGGGAGCCAGGTTTCACAGCCATGCATTGGAGCATGGATTTATTGAAGCGGGATGCTCATCTCCACAAGTTCCTGCAAAAGCAGACCAGAAGGGATGGCAGTAGGATCCCATATGCAGAATCTAGCAAGGTCTGCGAGGAGGTGACCAGCCTTTTTGTACAGAAGAACAAGTTCTACTTTATTTTTACCTAAGTTAAAATACTCTTACAGCTCCAAGAGCAGCGCTTTCTTCTCTGAAAATACCAGATACTATGGAAGCTCATCAACCAGCCTTTGAAACACTCAAACACAGTTCTCTGATACTTTTCAGACAAGTCCTCCAGAAACAAATGCCAGTTCTGCAAAACCACGTGCTTAATAAATGCTTTGAAACATTGCTATCTGTAGAACACATTGCACTGTTTTTCGATGATCTGTCACTTAGTGCCATACATGTGATAATGGGGAAAAAAAGTAAAAAGAAAAGAAGAGGGAGGGGAGGAAGAGAAAGAGAAATCATAGCTATAGACAAATTCCCACACTGCTACAAATGCCAGCCTAGGAATAGACTTTAAACACAGTCATCGCCCTATCTCAGAGGATATAAGGGTATGAAAAACATCATTAAAAGGCAAACATTCAAGTTACAGAAAGAATTATTTAAAGCACGTAAGAAATAAGAAGACTGTCTCTAATGCATTTGTGTGTGAAAGAAGCTCTGTGTCTCATTGGTTATAAGACGGCAAAAACCCAAAGCTTAAAGATTTAGATCATCACAAAGAATCATCAAAAAGCTCCAGATTATTGGTAACAAAAATAAATATGATTAACAGATACCTTATGTTTTGGGAAATGGAGCCTGATAAAGCAAAAGAGCAATACTGAAAATTGCTGGTCCTCCAGGTAGCATAACAGCAGCATGCTACTTCTTGAAAGCTGAGAAAATAAAAAGTCTGTTGTGAGTAGGATTTAAAGTCACTCACTACACTGAAGTCTCTGGCCCAGCTGTGACATTTTTAGGTGGTCTTCAAACTGGAAAAAAAGCTAAAACCTCTACCAACTCTGCCTAAATTACCTCAATGCACGGAGAGCAGATATATTCCACATATTGAGCTTGACAGCAGATCAGTGCAGTTACACCCAAGCAAAATTTATTTTTACCAGGAAGCAAGTACCTGTTGTTGCACAGGTAACAACTCATTAATGTGCAGGTCTGCAAGATAAAACTAGAAACTGACAAAGAGTGGACATATGTGAGACAATCAGAACTTGGGGTTTGATTTTACAAAGTATTCTCCTTCAGAACTGGTTGACTAAAACCACACAGGCCTAACTCTGTGGTTAAAGTGTTGTCCTGCATAGTAGGAGAGGCTTTCACTACAAAAGCATCAGAAAAGCCCTAAGCGGCATTCAGTGCTGATCTGTGCTGCAGAAAGGAAGCAGCAGGTCTTCCTCTTGGGCTGAGTACAACTGCCAGGAGTTAGCAAGGGACAATCAAGTACAACAAACTGATTTTCAGGCTCAATTTAAACCAAGACTCTCAAAAAGCAAAACAAACTTTCCTTCTGAAGAACAACAGAGAATACTGCAAATCTTGTTTGTTTCAGAGTCCTCTATCAAAATAGCATATGCCTGAGATGGGGAGCCAGGAAACAGCCAAAAAAGTAACAAGCTCAAGAAATGCTGCTACCTCATCCCACATCCCTGGGAAAAAATGGGAAGAATTATTTACTGGCTCTGGAAGTTGGATTTTGCCTCCAGTGCAATAAATTGTAGCATTCTCACCAGTGTAAGTTGTTCCTGAGTCAGTCCCAGAGCAGAGCAAACTTGCTGCTCCCAGTTGGATAACTAAAATGCCCAGTGAGACAACCCAAAAAATTTTTTTAAAAACCCAGAACCAAAAAAAACAAAGGGAGAAGAAGAGTGAGGCTATGACAAATAGCCATATATATATATATATATAATTTTTTTTAAAAAATATATTTTACAGAAGGAAGACTGAAAGCCACATAAAGGAATTATCAGAAGTAACAGGAGATTGAGAAAGCATTAGGAAACGAAACACTTCTAAATCACCCAAATGATAAATCTAAGTAAATATTCCATATCACCATTAATACATATTTGCCAATGAGCACCATTATCTTTGAAACAAGTTCCCTGTAAGGAGCCCCCTGCAATGTCTTATTAACTACATTGTATACACTTCTCAGAACATATCCGTTCTTTCTAATATTATTAAAACACCATGGCAAGTCAGGAAAAAAACTTAAAAATAATTGGCCTAAAAAAGAAATTAAAGTTTGGGCATTCTAGTGACCAATCCATAAAGTTTGAATCTAATTTTGCTGCTGTCTTGTGATTCCACAACAAATTCAGACAATCTTAAAGTGAGGGCTGGGATTGTGTTAATTTCTTGATGACAAGGATGCTTTTTTTTTTTTGCACAAACACAAAATTCACATCATTGTCTAGGCTTCCACCTTCCCCTGGCTGAGCAGACAATACCAGGCTGCCTTTTTTTCCAAGTCACTGGCCTGTAGTCAGTGTGAAGGAGGATCCCAAATCACAGCTGACTATACTATAAATGTAGCCACAGGGCTGTGGTGGCTCCGAGGACAATGGGCAATCTGAGGCTGACATTGGTGGGTCACCCATGGAGATGGGTCCTCAAACAAGCCATCACTACCCCTCAGCAGCAAGCTCTCTTCACCCTTTTTCCTTCCCAAGAAATCTGTTAGAGCTTTGTAACTCCCTACCACACTAGGAAACTAAGAACTAGGGAGTGTTCTTTGTTATGAGTCTATTAATTTCTCTGCCTCCCCTGACCATCTACACTTCCATTTTGAAAGCTTTTGGACCACTTTGAGATAATATCTATAGGTACCTTTTTAGGCTAAGGTATCACTATAGGGTCCACGTGAAAAGAAAAAAGGCTACAGGATATATATTTAATTGAGAGATTCATCACTTATTAAACAAAGATTTACATTTAAAATAATGTTTCTTATTAATCTAGAATTAATGCTGTCTGATGAATTATTAGCTTGGCTTTCTCAAACAAGCTACAGAAGCAATTTAAGTTCATGATACTTTAATGGTGAAGAAATCTAGTTATGCAAACAGTGAATTTTATCTACATGAGCAGAGCCCACACAGACAGCTGCAGTGTTTACTGTGACTATTTATAAGAAATCAAATCAGCAACCTCAAATTCTGCTTCTCCTACTCTCATATTGTCAAGATTTCTGAACTGTATTTTACCCACACACACTTCCATATGCAGCACTTTGTCCCGACTGTCTCACATTTCAGACATTGCCTTGAAGAGCTTCTTGTCCTTTTATCAACCAGGTGAGTTTTAGATGGCAATCATGACAGACTAAGAACTCAAATGGAGGGATTAATAATGCATTGCCTTCCATGACAACGGCAGAGCCCTGCACACCTCAGGCTGTCATTACATGAGTCACGCAGCGCTCCTCGCTCCACTCAGCAGCAGATGTGAGGAAGGATTTATGCAGTGCACTGAGGCCTTCTGAAAGATGCTCTCATTTTTAGGAAACCTGTGTGCCTGTATACAGAAGTTTACAGAACAGACTTCCTACCCTGTGTAAAGTCCTTTTGTCTTCACTGGGGCTTTAGGCAAGCAAAGACATTTCTCTGACGGAATGGAAGCCTATTAAATGCAAAAATAAAACACTAAAACATAAACTGAAAATCACAACAACAACAACAAAAACCGCATCCCGAAGTACCCATCACAAAGTCTCATAAAAGCATAGCACTAGGAGTGGCAGCATGCAAATACTTTAAAGAATATAAATACACATAAATATACTCACAGCTATATTCTAGTTCAGAAATATGTAAGAGGAGTCCTCAGATTTTGCAGATGCAAAACCAAAAGAAAATACACTTGCTTCTGCCTTCTCCTATGAAATGCACAGAATTGCTGTTCTTACATAGTTTTAAGGCATTTTTTTTTTTCCAGAGGCACTTCATCCTTCTGAACATAACAAAGCCCAGACACCACCTTTTATCAAATACAGGGCAACTCAGGTGCTCTAACATATTTTCTGAACACACCTGCACAAATAGCTGCTGACTGCCACTCCGTAACAAGGAATGTCATCCACCACTGATGCTGGGAAAAAGCATTTCCACCCACTTTAAAACAGCATACTCATGCACAGGAGAGGATAACAGGCATTCCTAATGTGAACATAGGGCTAGAAATTCTTGATTAACTCATTTCAGCTCTGCCACAGAACAATGTCTCTGTATTTAGATTCATTCAAAAATCAAACCTGAAGTAAATTAGAGTTGAACTATTCTGCAATACAGCTAGTATACTCTAAACCATAATTTTTAAGGATGTTCACCTTCTTTTGATATCTCACTACTTTTCTGGTTATCTCACTTGAGAAAGCTGTAGTCCACCTAGATTAGCAGTTAATGAAGGAGTATTTTCTCTTTTAAAAAATGGACATGAAGTGTGGGATCTAAAGGAGGTACAAAGAAGGATGACTGGCCTGTGAAGGCCTTAGAAGGAAGCTCTTGGTACGTTTTTTACCAATTTACCAACAATATATAGCTACAGCTGTTATGCCATCTCCTCTCTGTCTTTATACCTAAACTCATCATACTTGGATGATTTTTATATACTAAATCAGATACAAAAGAACAAAGAAATAACAGTTCTCTTCCACTAGGGAAAAAAAAATAGTTTTACCAACACTGAGCATACTACCAGCGACTTGTGTAAAAAACAAAGCGTATTTCACTTTCAAACCTACTCTTGCTTTTTAAACCTTCTCAAATGCCCTGCTTTTGACAACTGCAATCAACTGCAGCAGTAAGACACTGAAGCCCCAAAGCATACTCTTCTCTGCACTCTGCTTAGCCACATATAACTTCATAAAGCTCAGTCAGAACAATTTAGTGAAACCCTTCATTGCCTTGATGGTGAGCTGATGGCATCCCACCGGTACTTACGATGGTCAGAGAGAATGTCTCCCTCACTGTTTGGCATCACCGTCCTTGTCTCACTCTATAAGTAAATCAAAGTAATTCCATATTGCCACAAGCAGAAAAATACAGAGCTAACAACGACAGCTTTCCTATATTCACCCCAGCATACAATCAAGAGAGTTAGGAAGCTAACTTCCCACCCACAACGCATTTGTGCTTGTAGCAGTGTCACCACACAGTGTTTTCCACGCAAAAGATGACAAAGCTGCACAGTATTGAAGTATGAGGCTGCACAGGGGCTAAATGACAGAAAGTCCATATTCTGCCATTCCTTCTGCAGCTTAGTCCAGCCTGCGTGGTAACAGACCAGGCAAGAGCAGCCTCTGTACTTAAAATCTAAGACACTCATAGTAGCCCAAATAGCAGCATATGCCGTCAAGAAGATATGCAGAGCAGGAAGACTGCAAACCTTGTGTGACCAGTCCCACCAGGCAGACCTTCTGCGGGCATGAAGCGACTGCCAGGTTCCTGAACCTATAAATGTGTGTATGTCAGTAAATAAACAAGTGAGAACAGTCTAGCTTCACCTAATGACTGAGCGTGGCTGTTACCTGAGAATAAACTCTCCTTTTCTAGATGGGCGCTCATCTTTTCCCTTCCCTTATGCACTTTCTCTGGTGAAACTCGGGCAACTTGTGCTAACAACTTCTGAGACACAGAACCACCGTGGTAAGAGCAGCTAAAGCTGTCCTGCCGTACAGCGTTCTGTCAGCCCCACCGGGGGCACCGCGTGCACTCCCGTACGGAGTAAAACAAACAGCTCGAATACACAGCAGCTCCTGCCGACTCCGAGCCGTGCGGCCGGGCTCAGCTCCCGCTCCTTCCCCCAGTTCACCCCGCCGCTCCCTCTCCTCGGGCACTCCCGAGGCCGCGGTGGTCGCCCCGAGCTCGGCCGGCGCGCAGGCCTCGGGCAGCCCCACCGCCCCCGCCGCCGGGCCCGCACCCCGCCGGAGCCGCCCCGGGGAGGAACCCACGGCCGCCCGCACCGCGGGACCGCCGCTGCCGCCGGGAGGGAGCGACCTGCGGGTGAGGCCGGGCCCGCGGGGCCGGGACGCGGCGCCTGCCCGTCGCCCGAGACTCACCTTCCCATCAGCGCCGAAGGGGAGGGACTCCTCCTCCGCCGGCGGCTGCAGCGCCCTGTCCCGGTGGGTGTCCGCCGCGCTGGGGGCTGCCACGGCTCCCTGGGGCTGGTAGTCGGGGTAGGGGTTGGCGAAAGCCCGCTCCTCCATCTCCGCTTCACCGCCCAGCTGCAGCTTCAGCCTCTTGGACATGCTCTCTCCCATCTCAGCCGGCCCCCGGCCCGCCTCCCCGCACGGCGAGCCGGCGGGGACACACTCCGCCCCGCAGAGCGGCGGCTTTGCAGCAACGCGAGCGCCGCGGCCACCCCCGGCTACAGCAGCCGTCCCGCGGGCGCTGTGGCTGGGTCAGGAGGGCGGCTGCGGCGACAGTGCCTGCGGCCGCGGGCCCATCGGGGCCGCCTCAGGGCGGAGGCGCTGCCGGCCCCGACCCCGAGCTACCGAAGCCCAACTTTGGAAGGCGAAAGGGAAGGCTGCGACGCCGCGGCTCTGCTCGGCGTCCCCGTCAGCCGGGGCGGGGGAGCGGCGAGCGCGGCAGCATCACACCCTGTACAGGGGCAGAGCGCGGCCGGGGCCGCGGCCGGGCCCCCCTGCGGGAAGAGGCAACCCGCCCGCCCGCGCAGGCTGGGTGGCACCGCTGCAAAGCTCGCCCCAGCGCCTCATCCTCCCCCGCCGGGACGTCAGTGCCTCGGGCTGTTGCTGCCGCCGGTCGCACGCCGGGCGGCGGAGCGGGGCTGCCGCCGGCTCCTCCCGCCCGTCCCCCCGCGGCGGGGGCGAGCCGCCGCCCGGCGCATCTCAGAGAAGAGGCAGCAGCAGCAGGAGGGGCACGGACAGCCCCAGAAGCAGGCAGTACGCCACCAGCTCCTTCGCCCGGCTCATCCGCAGCCGCCGCCGGGCCGCGCTCATCCGCCAGCAGCCCCCGCACCCGGCGCGCCGGCCCCCGGCCAGCCCCGGCGGCAGGGAGGGACGGACGCGGTCCTCGGCTACCGCCCGGCCGCGACGGCGCAGCCTGCGGCGACCGCCCCTCCGCTGGCGAGAGGAGGCAGCTCCCCGGGGACAAGGGGGGGTGATCTCCTTCCCTCGGCCCGCCCCCGGGCTGTAATGTTGGCCTGGTGGCGCTCACAGCTCTACCGACGGGAAGTCCGCTCCAAGAAGCGAAAACATACTAAAAAACCACCCCCAGTCTCCCCCAAAAGACATCAGAAAACCTCACAGCCCTGGAGGGGGCTGGCGGCGGTGGGTGGGGAAGGCCCTCAGCGATCGGCGGTGGCGGCTGGACGTGAGGGTTGGATCGCATTCCACCTGGGGAGGAGCTGCGACAGGACCCCGTGTGGATCGCGCGTTTGTGTCTCAGATCCAGACCTGGGAGGGGGGGCTGAATGCCAGGGCACTGTGTCAACATAAGTTTAGTCCGTCGTTTTATGACACCTCCACTTTAAGCTAGGAGAAGAGCTCCAGATGAGAGGGTACTGTACAATCATCGAGGATAAATCTTTTCTAGTCACAAAGAAATGGTAGATGCCGTCGATATAGTCATTGCCTTCAGGAGCTGATTCTGCGTACTGAAACACCGTTGTGTAGAAAGAGCCAGCAGAAAGGCTGCAGTCCAGCCAAACACTGCACACAGTATTGTGTAAAAATACGGGCACAGGAGACCTCATTATCCCGTGAAATATTTACTCCCAGCTATGCCATTCCTTTTGCCAGTAACTGTAAGTCAGACAGACCATAAAGCATTAATTCAATAACTGGGCATTGTTCAGACTTATTGATCTTTAGTTTTATGCATTGGGTAATTTTATTGCTATCAAAATACATAGCCAGTGTATTTTAAGATTAAATATAGGTGACATCTGTCCTGGCATTGGCAAGACAAGAAGTACCTTGTGTTTGCTCTGGAAGTGAATATAACCAGTCACTTAAAAATTAGAGTAATCTATAAAATATCCTCTTCGGTGATAATTAAAAAATCACTTTATGCATCCTGTATTCTTTAATGGGTAAGTCTTTTGTGCTGTATTGCAGTGCCTGAAAAGGTAAATGCAGAATCTTTTAAAAACATCTCTTGTCTCTGTGTAAATGTTTCAAAGAACATGTTTTCATCTAGAATGGTTTCCTACCCTTAGTGGAGACCAGCTGCATCAGCGCAAGTAACTGCATCCCCATAATGAAGATCAGAGTCAAGGCTTTAAAATGAGTGTGCATGGTTTCTGTTTTCTTACACCTTCTACTCTCCTTGAATCAAAATGATGGGAATATAAAAGCAGGACCATACCAACTGGTACCCACTCAAGGCCTACAGATAAGGAAAATGCTCCCTGGCACCTTGCAAGAGCAGGTTCTTCCCTTCTTCTGGAGTTGTGGGTTTGTGGGTTGCTGGGTTGGCATCTCTTCCCTTCTGCATTATTGCACTGTTTGATTTTCTGCACGCTGCTGTGTTTCACACTCTCCTTTCAGGAGCATGTCTTTTCATGTTCACTGTTCTTCACATTTGTTGCAATGTGGTATGTTTAGTTCCAAGCATACAAGGCCTTCTTTTGCTCTTAGCAGGGTGGGAGAGAGTTCAAAAGACTTTCGGGCTTTTTTCAGGGAGAGTTTTTTCCTTTTGCTCTTCTACCCTTGATGCATGCAGAGCTCCCACAGCCTGAATGGGAATCATGGATGAAGGAGGACGAAAAAAGTTGGGCTGAGTGAGGTGTCAACCTGTAACATAAGTTTTATGCAATAATAAATTCACATCTCTCATCTCCAGCAGTATGAAGCAGGAGGCTTCGCCTACTGAAATCGTGATTTCATTTGTGCTTTCATCCAGAAAATGTCTAAATGCTTCTGAAAGCACTGAGCCCTCACCCTTACTTCCCACTCTGGCTAAGCACTCCTGTAACCTGCCTTCTGCAGCACTGGCAAATGTGCAGCCCTGCAGCAAGGTGATCTAGCTGAAAGCTGTCCTTTTCCTTTCTGTGATGTAGGTAAAATCCAACTAATGTCTACACAAAGCCTGATTCTTAGAAATCAGTTTCTTCATGTAAATCATGAAAGTTTTTGCTTATCAGATCAGTGGGCTATTTATTCTTTACACAAGAGGAAATCACAAATCCTTCTCTTATGGCCTTTCCTTCTCTCCAATCCTCTTCACATCCTGCAGTGTCTGATACTCTGCTCACGACGAGACTAGTGCCAATCTTTTTAATAGTAAAATAAAATGTCTGCTACATTTTCAATCAGCACTAAATAATCAGAATCCATACATAAACCAATAAGGATGCTGTGCTTTCCTATGTATTTTGCTTCTTGATTCCCAGCATGCATTGTAAATTAACCTAACTAAGAAGGTGGGAAAGAGCACTGTATAACACAGAATCAACCCTCTGAGGACTCGCACACTTCACTCCGGGGGAGCTACCCCATGATGCAATGTTATGTGGCTTGTGGAATGAGTGAGCAATCATCAGGAATCTCCATAGCTCTAGCTGTGACATGTTCAATGGTTATTTCAGCATCTGTGATCATTCTTATTACAGCATAATAGTGCTCATTTATTTTCATGCACAATGGCTCCACATACGTGCAAGAAACAGCCCTGTCCATCCTTTGCTCCGTGGAGACAGGATGATGGGTGTATGACTTCAGCACCCATACTAAAGTGCTTTTTAAAGTCTGGGAATCAGTGTGGCAGCTGGCATTAATCTAATTTCATTTCTGAACATAGAGATCCAGCTGAAATTAACTGAGAGAAGCAAGAGCTTCAGGAATGGACCCTGCTGATGTGATACAGAATAAAGAACAAGGCTGTGTGCTGCTTTATTTAGTGTGGAAAAACAAGGTATGGCAATTTCTCAGCTAATGTCAAGTAGGACAGCAGATCGGTGGAGATGGGGTAGTTTATACCTGCTGCAAATCAGGGGTCATACTTTCCTTGAACATAAAGAAAGTCTTTCATACTTTCATACAAATCTTTTGCTTTTTCTCTGGTCGTCTCTTTGGGCTGCATTCTGTCTATGCTGCATCCTTTGTGCTCTGAAGCAGACTGCTTCAGAGCTTGATCGCTGCTTGATCACTACCATAGTCCTATAATAGCCTATAAGAAAGGACTTCTTAATTCCCTCTTCACCTCCCTTTAGCTGTACATCCTAGTTTCTTTTTTACCTCCACCATTGTATAATAATGTATTCTGCAACTAAATTATTTAAAGCTGTTTAGGTCTAATGAATTATGGGGCACTACTGCTTATAATAAACATGATATTATGAAATAAAATCTGCAGGATCAGGTTTTGCATTTTAATTGCAAAGAACTTGCAGGTTTTGGACCAAATTCAGTCCCATGTTCAGAAATGCAACATAAAACTAACTGGTCTGTGTGAGACATTATTATCATATTGTTATCAGTAGCAACAAATTTCTCTGGCTGTTGTAAATAACTGATCTCTAGTATTGTATAATGTTGCTATTTAAGATCTCAGAGATTCCTGTGAATCTGAGAAGACACTTTGCTACTTAACCACAAAACAAATGTTTCTCTATTATAGTTATCTTCTTAATTTCTGTTCTTGTCTTTGGTCTTGTAGCAGCAAAAGCAGTGTCATGAAGTCTGTTGCATTTCTGTTCCGATGACTGTCTGCTAATAAATGATAAGCCTGAACAGCAGTTCTTGCACTTCAGCTTGTTTTTAAAGAATGGATTTTGTTATAATCAAACATTTATATTTCTTATCCCCTTATTGCCAGTGGTTTTTGATTTGCACATCCTGAATAATGAATACTGAAATCATGCAAAGATGCCTGTAAATGCTCTTAGAGGTCTTTACCATCTATAATGAAAATGGAGACAGCTCACTGCTAGTAAAATGTACCCTTTATAAGCACTGGCTTAATGTTGAATTCTAATTCTAATTGGAATTCTTTCCAACCCTGACAAGGTTTGGGAGTCTAGGAAAAGAAAAGTTCAGTTAGTCGAAGACAAATGTAATCCTCCTGAAGCATGAGGAACAGTGGTGAAAGATGGGTGCTGTTAGAATAGCTGTGGCTGACCAGTATCAATAAAGAGGAGCAACAAAACAAGTGTTGGAAAAGAGGATTCCTTTTGCCTAAGGAAGCTGATGCGAGCTGGACGCCTTCTTATTTCTTCTGATATTCTTTGAATGACTCAATGTCAGGGGCTTAAAAAGCAGCCCTAGTCACTACCTTGAGGTCAGGACAGATGGAAGACTCAGGCCTAGGATTCACCAGAAATCATGGGCATGTTGCTGTGATGCACTGAGTGATCTCAGTCCTGTTTCTTCAGGGTTCAATTATGGAGGCTTGTGACCTTCAGAGCATACTCACAAGTCCACAGGTTTGGATTCTGTCTTCAGTGGCTTTTGCTGAATCAGGACAGAGTGGGGAAGAAGCACCTTCAAGCAAAGTAGCTTTATAATTTTTGCAGGATGTGAACAAACTACAGCAGTACAAGAAGGGAGAAGAAGAGAAACAAGGGGAAACAAGGGATTGCCAGGAAAACTAGACAAAACACTGTCAAGGACTGTACTGCTCCTACCTAGTGAAAGATCTCACTGACTTTAAATGAGGCACATAGCTTATCTCTGCCCTGACAATGAAGGTGCAAATACAGACAGTAGTGCTCAAGATAGTACAACCTTGATAATGATAGTAGTGAAACGTCAGGAGAGTCCCTAACACAGGACGTACCATCCCCCCCTGTCACTGTGGGTAGTCACCAGCCTTTAGAATCAGCAATACAGCACCAAGACGGAGGCCAAACAAATTTCTCATCCATCTTCCAGCTGCAGGAGGTTGGGGCTTTTCCTGACATGTTTACTTGACCAGGTTTTAAAAACCACCACCAAGAAGGGTCTCCTCCACAGGCAGCCATCTCTGCCGTTGTTCCCTTGATCAAGTTATTTCCTGTCAAACTTGAAAGTCCTCTGCTGCAGTGTCAGATCGTGTAGAGAAGTGTTTACATGGTTATTCATGCCTCTGTAGCCTTGCTAAGGAATCAAAACTAGCACAGGTACACCTGCCCTCAGCATAGTGTTGGTATGTGGATCATGGTGCAAGGTGGGAAATGGGCTCCATGTCTGAACAACACTCTTCTCTTTCCCCTGCTTCCTGCTCTCCCCCTCTCCCCCCCACCTTTTGTACCGTGATATTTTGGATCCCTTGGCTGTCATGCATCTGATAGCTATTGGCTTGTTCAGATAACCATGCTGTAACTCCCCTTGTTATGTTCATCTCCATCCCAAAAGGGCCCTAAGGATATCTAGATTGCCACCCCCAGTGAAAAGGCTGACAGGTCATGCCTTTAACTGGAAACCTGTATCAGAAAAGCATCTAAGGTGAAAGAAGAGCCAAATCTACTCGTGTATCTCTGTTGATTACCACTAATTGCTCTGAGAGTGCTTGGGATTGCAGCATTTGTAGAAGCATAGAAAGTCTAATTTTCTCCTGTATGTTATGGGTGTGTTCCTGCAAACTTTTCAGATGACCATGTGATTTTTCTGAAGCTTGGATCTGAAACTAATTTACTAAGATGTTATTGGAGGCATGCAGTACTCAGCAGAGTTTTCTTTCTCGTGTATACTGCTCATGTATTTTACTAGAAATATAAAATTTCTAGATGGGCTTCCATTGGTGAAAACTTTCTGCACATTACCTGTGGAGAGCACCAGGCAGTGGGCTTTTTGTCCTTCGCTGTGGGAACCAGTCCCCAGCCTTAGTCACAGAAGCAGAAACTGTATAATCTTGTGCTTTAGCTACAAGCCTGAACTGAAATGCAGCCTAAGGAGATGTATATGGGTCAACAAAACAACAAACCTTTTCCTTTGCTTACCTGAAAGGCCAAAGGAGAATCACAGTCATATGGAAAGGTTCCTAACACAGTCCTCCTACAGGCAGAACCTCCATGTGGATACCAGTCTCTTGATTTAGGTATAAGATATCCCTTTTTCATCCTTGTGGAAACAGCATGGGGAGCTGGTGTGTTTTTACAGAAGAGCAGTGGTGAGCAAGGGAGTCACAGCCCCCTTATTACCATTGCCTAATACAATCTTGCTCACACATTAGAAGGTGGAGTCACAGGTACAAGGTGGTGCAGCACATCCCTCCCAGCTCCTCCCAGTCAGTGCAGGGCTTCATCTGTCTCCACGAGGTGTACTTTAACACCATAAGCATTGCTCTTCCCATGATTTCTACATTTTGAGGCTAGGAGGAAGGAGAGATAGAAAAAGGAACAGATCCACTTTTTCCATTGGTCACTGAAATGGTCTGTGTTAGCCAAAAAACTGTGCCTGGATGATTTTATCTTTTGAACTCTTCTTGGTCTTCAAGTTCTGATTTGCATCTTTAAAAAAAGCCCATGTTTTTTTCAGAAAGGATGAGGAAAAAGGTCAGATTTCCAGAAATGAAGGTGACTGGGATCTTACAAAAGAAACAACTACTCCTGTAACAATGGTAAAACCCCTCTAGCTATGTAAGTAACAAAGAGCAAAGAAAAAGGTGTGAGATTTTTTTTTTATTTAAGGGAAGGATAAGGTTAAAAAACATTAGGGATACTAAAGGTAATCTAAGCCTAGTGAAAAACAAAATTAGTATTTTGGCTCAGTATTTAGTAGTGGAGAGATTACAGAATGTGGCAGGGTAATGGGAACAAGTGAAGGAGAACAAATCACATTCTGGGTTTGGGTGAAAACTAAACTTAGATTATTTATTACTCATTTAACTGAGATTATAAAAATTGGCAAATGAAACTGCAATTTCCCTAGTGATGTTCATCCGTGCAGTGAGCAAATTAGCCAGTCCTGTGTGGTTGGAGAACAGCACATATAGGGGCTGTTTAACCAACAGAGGAATCATGAAGCCATCCATTACCAACCATTAGCTGACCTTGGCAGGATACAAAGATTTAGTACAGAGGCTGAAGAAAAGATTAATAAGGAAGATGAGATAAATGGAAAAAATATTATGTGGGTTTGTAATATATCAATCACAGTGGAGAAACTCACTACTGTTCTTTGGCAAGAAAAGAAATTCTGTAGCTGTCACTCTTTGTACAGTTGCAATAATATAACTGGTAATTTCCCATGTAGCCCAGTAGCAGGTTAATACAGTTATTTTACCGTAAGTGAGGATCTAGAAGAAAGGGAGGCAACAATGTGCTATTGTCAAAGGGGATGCATGGGACTAGAGGAAAAGTAATAGGGCTGATGGTAAGATAATAAAGGAGTGGATTTGGGAGTATTTTTAACAGACATTTGTATTAACAATATTTGTACAGATGATAAGGAAAAAACCCAGTTAATTTTGCAGAGGATGATCAGAATGCTGTAGTATAAGTCTTCAGTGATAGAAAAGGGCAGTTGTGAATGTATGGTTGGTAGTTTTAACAGGGATAAGGGTGTACTGACCACAGTCCAAGGTCACAGCAATCGGCCTGCAGGAGAGCTGGTTAGTTGTACTCAAAAAAAAATCTGTTAAAATTGGTGCAGATGCCGAAAATGGGATGGAGAGTCTGTTTAATGAAGAAAGCTAAGAGCATTCTGGCTTGTTTAGCAGAATGAAGGTTGGAGTGGTGTATAGTTACTGTTAATAAATAAGAGAGACATACAGATATATATCTGTATCTACACTAGGGAGGTGAAAAATTATTAAGAACCATACTTGCAACAGAAAAAAATTATTTTGTTGTCCATGTTGTCCATGATGAAATTCAGTCTAAAAAACCCAGTGGTTAACTATCAGAAGGGGAAGATTTTGGAGCAACCTACCAGTGAGGCATTTTGGAAACACTTCAATAAACTTCTTGGGGAAAAAGTGCTATAATGTGGTTGTTGTTAGCCAGTAAAGCAAGATTCTCATATTTCTATGACTTGGGGAAGTACAGTCATCTCAGGGGACACAAAAGAACTTCTCTGTCATCCACAGTGACAGCTTCTAGGAGCCAGTGAATATGCAAACAAAGGTGTATTTTTCTTCATAAATTCCTGCTGAGGGAGGTATATTGGCAAGTGAGAGGCTTGTAACATTCACTAAGCTTCTGTGTGAGATTTCCCACAGCAGGCTTTTAAAGTCTAATTGTCACTAACAGTTCTGCTCATGTTGAGTTTATGTGAGGATGGAGAGCAGGCCTCTAAACCTGCTTCAAATTATGCCAAGGGAATGACAAGCCAAATTACTGGTCTGACAGATAAGAGAAAGTTAGAAAAGGATGGATCTAGGCAGTCTTCCATTCTATGGCTTGAAGGGAGATTTCTGTCTGAAGTGAACTCCCCATTCAGACAGTTTCCTGACATGTGTGTTTATTTCCTCAGCTCTCTCCTGGTGTTTAGCTGTACAAATATTTCCGTCATCTAGTACTGAGCTTCCAGGTCTAACAATAATGAGACGACAGCTGAAATATGAAAGTGGGGCCCTCCTGGAAGCCACTTAAAATCTATCAGTCTGACATAAAAGAGGCTGTATATAAAAGAGTGCTGCATTTAGAGTTTTTCCTGACCTGAACAGGTAAGAAACTTATGTGGGATGTTCTCCCCCTTTTTCCTCTGATATTCTAGCTTTGAAGAGCATTTTGGGTCACAGAACAGAGGAATGACTTGGTTGTTGTTTAGTCTCTCCATCACTGTTGTACTGGATGCCGTTCACCATAAGGCTGAGTATCCCTCTGCAGTTATGAAGATAATAAGAAGTTGCATAATACAGAAGTTTGTGTGCTTGAACAATGGGAGAGGTGACTGCTAACACTATAGAAAATCTAAATTCTGCTGAGGTAACTGCACTGACTGGTTTAGACTTCCTTAAGTAGTTAAATAAATTAACATTGCTTCTCCATGAGTGTGTAGCAACTCAGTTGTCTATCACATCAGAATTAAACAGATAACCTTTGTGCATTTCTGGAGTAATGTTGGCCCTTATCAAGTAGTACAAACATTGTTGCATCCAGGTTCAAGCAAGTCATGATTTATTATTTCATATCTATTTTTGGACTGTAAACGACAGCATCTTTCTGGCCCAGGGGCTCCTTAACACACTGGGCCAACTTCTGTAAAACTTACAAATTCTGGGGACTAAGGGGGAAGAAATAATTGCAAAACTATTGATCATAGTTTACTATTTTAAGAAAAAGACAGCATGAGAGAAGCAAAATAGAGATAATGGCTTCAATAAAGCAGATGTTGATAAAACTTTTAAAAGATTCTTTTGGAGGGATAATTTAAGGATAAAGAAGTGCAGGAGAGATAGCAATTACGGAAAGAAGCTGTGTATAAGACACAACAGCAAATTAGTTTGATGTGAAGGAGAAAGGAATCAGCATAAGAAGGAATAGCTGCAGTAGAAGCTCTTTAAAGTCTTGAATGTTAAAAAAGGATTTATTTACAAATTAGGAACAAGGACATCTGGCTAAAGCTGGATAGAAAAAAAATAGACCAACAGTGTATGGTTGAGCCCAGATAGATAAACTGCACAATGACTTTCTACTACTGAGGGTGATAAAAATTAATGTGAAAAGATTGTATGAACACTGACAAAGCAGAAAAAGACAAAGTAAAATTCCAGCCCATTCCTTACTAGGCAAGGATTACAAATAATAGACCATGATGAGAAAGCCAAGATATTTAATGACATCTTTGCTTCAGGCATGACATAAATTGTTAGCAAATGCCTAGAGTATTTAGGTTGTTTACAAGAGCAAAGAGTAGGGAAAGAAGAGGTTATAAAATATTTAATGTGTTACATAGAGTGGCCTGATAAAACTGACCCTTAAATATCTAAGAAACTGAAGCAATATCTGAACCAGTAACACCCATTGGTAACAAAAGAAGAGAAGGTTCTCTAGGAACGAGAAGAAAACCCACAGAACCCATTCTTCAAAAGAGAAAAAGCAAGATTCAGGGAGAGAACTAGTCTGTATGTGTTATCCTGAAAGATACACAAGAATCAATGTATAAAGTACATAGAGAACCATAAGCTAATAAAAACAGAGTATATTTGTCAAGAATAAATCATGTCTAACTAATGGTTTCCTTCTTTAATGGGATAATTGTTCTCATGGATAAAGGAGAAGCAGTAGATATGTCTTTACTCTGCTAAGGCTTTTGGCATGGTCCCATGTAACATGCTCTAAAGGAAACAAAAGAAACATATACTTACCCAGGGTCATGGTACGGTGAGCACACACTCTCATGCTTTGAGGTTAAACTGGGAAGGCATTACATGCAGAGCTCTATAGAAATCACATTTCTACTCAGCATTTTCATCAACCACACGAATCGTGAAACACACAAGTGTTCAAACAACATGAGGCCACAAGGGATTGCAAGCTCTTTGAGACACAGGATCAAAATTCAGAACCATATTGAGATACAGCACAAAAGACCCAAAATCAACAAGGGAAAATTCAGTATTTGAATACAAACACTTAATCTTGGGAAAGGGAAATAAAAATACTAATTATAAAACAGGGAATGAAAGTGTATGGTTGTTCTCATGGAGCTGTCTAATGGCGCCATGACAAATGATACTGCCATAATATGATATTGTTACAAAACAAAGCAAATCTCATGCTGTGAGGCACTGACAGAAGTGTTGTGAGTAACATATGCAAGGTAATTATCCTTCCCTGCTTGACCCTGGGATGCTGACACTGGCATGGAACAGTTTTGGACACTACACTTTCTCAAGTGTTGCCAAACTGGGAGGAGTCCAGAAGAGGGAAATGAAAAAGATAGGAGGTAGAAAAAGCATGGCCAGAAAACAAGAGCCAAAGTCGTGACTTTTGAGAAAAGACTGAAGGAAATTGCTTTGTTTGGTATCGAAAAGAGAAGACTAGAAATAAGATGTAAGACTAATTCTGTATTCAAGGCCTGTTAAAAAGAAAAATGGTGATTTGTTCTCAAAGACCCTTGCAAAACAGACTGTGATGAACTCAATGAATTTGCATTGCAGATATTTTCTAGTGTGGTATTAGGAATTTATCTGTGGTGCAGTGCCTAAATATGCTACACAGGAGAGTGTTTATGGAAGGATTTTTAAATCAGGCTGGACAAATTTTTAGACATTATCTAGGTATAATAGCCCAATACTTCAGAGAGGAAAAAGGACTTTTAGATCCCAGGATGCCCTTACCAGGCTTGCATTGCCATTATTCTATTAAATTAAGACCAGGAACACAGCAGGATTTGACTTTATTATCTTTGCAGAAAATTTTCAGTTCCAAACTTCAAATATACAAGGCTATTTTAAGGCATCTTGTATTTTATATGGATGTTAGACAACCAAGTAAGAAAGCAATGTGATTAATTTTTTTTTTTTTAACTGTCTTCAATTTGAGGCCAGTTAAGGAATAATGATATGTGGAGAAGAAGATGTAATTAAGGAACTGTGGGAGGCCTGTGAAGAATTAAATCTGGTGCGTGTAATGAAATCCCAATAAATTCAGCAGGCTGGTTGAGCTGGTAGCCTCGTTGGCAGAAATCAGGCTAATTACACCTACCTTGGAAGTCCATTATTAGGGTTATTGCAGAAGAGAAAATGGAGTATAAGACAGAACAAAACCTTAATGTGAAAAACCAAGTATACAAGAAATGGAAAGGTGAGGAGAGGTGTAGGAAAACCTGAAGACCTTAAGAACCAGAAGCAATAGTAGAAAAATATGTTTAAGCCCAAAATCTTCTCTGTGTTTGTCATAGAATCACAGACTACCCTGAGCTGGAAGGGACCCACAAAGATCATCAAGTCCAACTCCGGTCTCTGCACAAGACAGCATCAAAAATCACACCACGTGCCTGAGAGTGTTGTCCACATGCTTCTTGAACTGTGTCAGGTTTGGTGGTGTGATCACTTCCCTGGAGAGCCTGTAACCTGGGCAAAGACTGTAAAGGTTTCCAAAATTGTCATTTACTTGTTTGTGTTCTCCAGTCGTGGTCTAGAATGGTGGTCACTGGAGGGCTGTGACCATAGCTGTCACTTCAATGCTGCTCCATTCGTAGGATCTCTCCCAAATAAAGGGTCTTTATGTAAAGACTATGCCAGTGGTGGTTTAATCAGGTCTCTTAATGCAGCAGCAGCAAAGGGCATTGCTTACTAGATGCTGCAGATTATGAGTTTATCAGAAGAGGTCTGGGGCTTTGAATGCCAGTGGTGGGGCCCCAGATGTGAAATGCAATACAGGAGTTACCCATGAACAACGAAATGTAGCGCCCTTCTTCCTTAACTGCTGGATCCATGTACACCACACAGTGGCTGTGAATGCTGCTGACAGCCTTGGAGGAGGGAAGCTTCGCTGATAGCAAACTGTTGATGCAAAGCTTTGGCTGGTGTCACCAACACAGCCTCTTCCAGCCAACCTAAGGGTGCCTTAAAATGCAGTGCAGACAACAAGTGTCTCTGCAAACACAGTGTCCCTCCTGGGACCCCATCTCCCAGGCAGTGCAGCCTCACCCAGTCAGAACTGATCCTCAGAGATGAGCTGATGGAGCAACAAAAAGGACAGAGCTCGTCCAGGAGCCTTACAGTGTGGTACCTGGGCTTCCTTCCCCCAGATACTTCCCCAATTGCAGCATTTGCATCTGTTTGAACCCCTCTTCTGTGGCAGCACTCCTCAAAGGGCACTTGGGATCTCTAACACGAGTCCTGGGGCTGAACCTAGGCTACATGCCTCCTTTCACATGGGGAAGGCAGATGGACAACCTCAGCAAAAGAAGTGGGTCTGGGATGCAAATGAAGCTGCCCAACGGTCTGGGGCAGAAAGTTTTCCCTTTCCCACTCAGTGACCAACATACTGTACCCACTGCACCCTGAATCTTGACTCCTGGCAGCAAGACATCCATTACAATGAGGTTTCCCCTCTTTAGCAGAAAGCCTGGCATCTGCTACGGTATGTTGTTTAGAAAAGGCACAGAGTAGGAGGGAAGGAAGAAGCTGTTCTGAGGGAAGTATGTTTTCTGAGAAAGCTTCCGAAGCAAAGGGAATTAAGTTTGAATGAGTTTTAGCTTTACTCCACATGAATCTCCTGACTGTTAATCTGGAGTCATTATCTTTAAACACCAGTGAGGGCAAATGCCATTTTTAGCCTTCTGAGCAGAGGCAGGGAAGTACACACTTGTTGACATGCCCCTTGGAGAAGCAGCAATAGATAGTCAATAGGAATTGGGTGAGGAGGTAGCAGGCCTTAGCAGGTGGGATTTGTTAAATCTTTGTTCTTAAGCAGACTCCTGCTCATACTGAGAAAGGAAAAAACCTTGATATTTCTGCATGTAGCTGAAGCAAGCAGAATATCTGAAATATCTGATGTATGTCTACTCTGGTTTAGAGGGACTCAAGAATCCCATATGTTGTATGCTTGGGGATGAAATAGAGCTAGGCCCTAAGGCACAGTGACCTGTAAGTCTTGAATGTGTCCACCTGATTTTTGAAAAGAGCCAGAAGCAGCTGTAAGGTCAGAACCTTTGCCTTATAAAGCCTGGGGCTTTGAAGAGTTACTCAAGGCAATCATTTACCTTGTACCTATGAGGAGTTAAACAGGAGGGTTTTTTGCTTAGGGGAAATAACAGCAAAACTTTGCTCCTGTCAAGATAAAAGACATGGTATCTTAATTAGCTAAAAACAGACTTAGTTAGCTCCTCTGCTAATGGTGCCTCAGAAGATCTCACTGACCATCAACAATAAAATCGGCAAAGGCTTAACATATGTAGGACATTATTTCTCTACAAAGGGGAGGATTTATGCATAGTGCTTACTTTAAACCTTGGATATTCTCTTTACTGTATTGCAAACGAATCCTCCCCCATAATGAGTAAGACTAAAATTTAAGAAAAAGCCTTTTAGTCTGTAATTTGAAGCACCTCAACAGAGAAAATTTAATATGCAATGATGTAATCTCTGTTTTCTATATCTGGGATGCTCATTATTGCACCTCCAGACAATGAAGTTGCCTGTGCTACAGCCAGTTAAACTCACATTTTCTTGAAGAGATTTGGCCAACACCCAGCAGTGTGTTTCCTGGAGAACATGATTTGATTATCTTCCTTATATCAGGAGCTATTGAAGAAACATCTACTCTAAGCATGTGCTGAGAAACAGTGCAAGCATCTCTACTTATCCAACAATAAATTGAGCATCTTTTTTAACAGGAGCGCTACAGGGAAGGGGGGAAATATTTGTAACAAGAGAACACTGATAATTTGCAAATACTGAAAAACTCAACGGGATATGAGAGCATGATTCCCCACCACCCCAGCTTAATCATCATCACCAGTGATTAAAACTTGCTTATAACATGTAGAATCCTTTAGCTGGGATTTAATTAAGCAATTCTCTCAATGTAAAGCAAAGCAAGTTAAAATTTGATTTGGGCTTTCTTAAGTGTATGGCATTTTTGTAGCTCACAGGACTAAGATTCAAACAACAGTATCTTTATCTTGAAATCACCACAAAAGATTCTTAATAAATGGCTGGATAAGATCAGCTGAAAAATAAAGAAACATCTTACATAAACGGCTACTTTCCTGATTTCACTGACAGTAAAAGTATTGTGAAAAAGAATTGGGAAGACTCAGTTTTAATGTATTTTGATGTATAAGAATTTCTTTCTTTGCCTTTAAGTTTACCAATTCATCTCTAGCATTCAGATTTCTATGGGTAATATAGACTGCTGAGCATCAGTCTTTGTAGGGAATGCAAACCAAAGGGCATCGCACAGCAATGTTTGCAGCTAGCAAAGAACTTAACTTTGAATTATAGCTTGTTTTTAAAAGACATCTTGGCTTGTTTTTCTCTTTGTTACAAATTCTATTAGATTGCCTCAGTCCTTATCAGTAGGTATTTTGGATTTTATTAGTGCTTCAGCATACCAACAAAGGATCTTTCATTGAAAAGCATGCATGTGACTCCTCTTCTAAATAAAAGATGGATTAACTTCATGATAGTTAAGATGTTCATTTTACACATAGTATTGTGGCAATATCAATTAACTCCACACCTGGTAGCAACATCAAGAAGGAGCTAAATGGGCACACAGACATCCTTGTGATGGTCCCATCTTATCCAGGGTGAAAGTTGAAGGGTGTTGGTGTAACAAGAAAAGCATCTTGTTTTGCTCTGGTCTGGCCTCTCATTAGACACATTGATTAAAAAAACAAAAAAAAGATGTATATGCTTGTGACAACTTCAGAATTTGCAATATTAAGTAAAACATGGAACATTTATTTAGAAAGTGTATTCTCCAATAGATCTGCCTCTAGTGGAAAAGATTGACCTTAGTTGCGACTGCTCCCCTATCAAAGATATCACATCGCTTTTGGAGGAGCCATTATTAACAACATCCAACCACTATGGATGGTGACTGTGAAGAGCTCATTGATTGTGAAAGCTGATTACAATCTAGACCATCTCTAGATTTTACTTTGTGTTCAGTGGAAATTCATTCCTGTGCTATTTTGCGTCTACTAACAACATTAGTGACATGGTATTTTCTGCCTGCTGCCTCCTGGTTTGTCAGTGTTCTGGGTTTTTTTATTCTTGGTATCTGAGTTTGCATTGCTTAAATAACCTCTCTGTTCTTTTTTCTCCCCCTTAAAAAATAAACACTTCCCCATCTTCCAGTTGATCAAGGCTTAGAACCCACTGCCTCAGGTGTTTTCAGTCTCTTTTGAGTTTAACCTTGTTTGTCAGGATTCTTGCCAAGTGCCTCAGGATGCAGAAGAATCACAGACACATCATCTGAGAAAAGATTTTGTGTTCAAGCCGAGACTGAATTGACATACTGGTTATGTAGGGTACTAGGGAATACACATTCACTACATCTGTCTTCAGCCAGGACTTCAATTAACCTCAGGAGAAGCAAAACTTAAGATACACGTTTTAATAGAATTGTCAGTTATGTTCTGTTTGCCAGATTTTTTAGTTCCTTTTCATATGCTCAGTATTTAAGTGGATGTTTTGACATTTTCTGATGCCTAATGTTTTCTAACAAATTGAATGTCAGTGTCATTGTTCAAACGAATAAAACATAATAAAAGTTGTTTGATCACAACACAATTTATAATTCAGTCTTCTTTAGTTCTGTTTTCTAACTTCAAGATGAGGTTAAAGATGCTAAACCTAATCTTTCTAACCTGAAGATTGGATCCAAATCTTGCCAAATCGCAAGTGTATTGCTTGGATATCCTCTATAATAGTGTTGGTCAAAACCCATGCAATTTCACAGGAACCCTTTGCCACATGGAAGGAAAATGCCCTTTTTGGTGACATTACTCCAAGATAACATGTGCTGGACAGACAACATAGGCTGACATTGTGGGTTTTGCAAGATGTCAATATACCCATGTAGTAATTCTCATTTTTCCTAAATTTCATGTGCTCACATCCCTGCACTGCCATTTGCTGTAGTATTTGAACTTTCCAGCCATACTAATTTTCTTATAATGAATAATACCAAGCCCTTGCTTTAAAAAAGGTGAAGGTTGGTGTTTGGATACTGTGAGAGAATTAGAACACAAATGGAGTCATTGGAGTATTTGGAGCCAAGGACAACTAGGGGAGCTATTAATATTTTCTTTGGCACTTGGCAGAACTGAGGATGTGAGATTCTGGGATACAAAGTCTCCCACATACAGGAACAAAGGTTTGGGGAAGCTTTAGATCTGCAGCCTGGGAGAGTTTTTTTTGGAGGCTTACAAATGCATGAAATAGGGCTCTGCAACAAAATCAGTTCATCCCAGCACCAGTGTACTTACTAGATCACAAAGCAGTGAAGTTCCTACAGTGTATTTGCTTCTTCAGAGATGGATGTCCCATCCTGGCATCCTGCTCAAACTCAGGCTGGATGGGCCTCTGAGCAGCCTGGTCTGGTGAAAGTTGTCCCTGCTCATGGCAGGAGGTTTGAAACTAGATAATCTTTAAGGTGGCTTCCAACACAAACAATTTTATGATTCTATGATTCTTCAAGGCACAGTTTGAAAAACTGAGGAAATTTCCCTTTTATCCTTCCTTCCTTCCTTCTCTGAAGTATTCAGTCTGAAGACCACGTGCAATCTGGCAATATATTATGTAAGTCTTTAAAACACCTTGACTTCCTCACAGCATTATCCAAATTAAAAGCAGTCAATGATTGTCAGATGTTGCATGTTGACCCACATTGGTACTTCCTATATTAGACATCTATGAAATACAGGACTTCTGTCATCTCAATCTTCACGTATTTGAGCATGAACGTTATTAGGGCTTTACTTTTGTGAAACAACAAAACCTGAACAAAAATAGTTTTCTGATAGTCCAGTTCATCTCACTTACCCTGGATTCAGCCCATCAGAAATCACCTTGAGGTGCTCTAATGGGCAGTGATACCTCACGTGACTTGTTTGAGGGAGAAGCTTGTGCTCAGAGCCCTCTCAGCAGCAATGTGCTACGGAAGACCTATTTTAGATTTTGCACAATGATGTTTATAGGGGCCAGCTCCAAATCAGCACCCACCTTGATGAAATGCTGTGAGGATCTCTTTGCCTTGCAAGGGATGGAGATTTCCCAACAGCGCTTCATGTTCTGACAGTGTGTCTGACCAGACTTCACAGCCCACTGAGCGTTGCTTCCAGTCTGCTGCAGTGAGTGGTATCTGACGTGCACAGCCTACTAGCACAGCAGAAGTATTTGCTCACTCTGAATCAGTTTCTCCTGTGACACCTGAAAGCTCAGTTGCCATTGAAAGCCTGGTTCAGTGCCTAACTGCTTTGTTTTTCAGCACTGGTAAGAGCATGAGATTATTTTACTCACAACATGCCTTCCATCCTTCTCTTCACCTCTGACAACAATATTCCTGTTCCAAACTGCTAAGATGTTTTTGCTGAAAATTTCAACAAAAATAAGCAGTTTTGTCAGGCACTGAAAAAAGCAATACAGCCAGAAAACAGAAAACCTGTAGCACACTGAAGACTATGGGGAATTCTTGCTTAATTTGATCTAAAGCAGCCTCTGTGACTTCTGTTCCAATTACTGCTCCTTTTTAACAAATCAAGGATAACCGATGTAGAATTAAACCACTTGGGAAGAAGAATAAATCACAGTCATCAGGCTGCAGAGTACTTCATTAAGTAAGTTAATGTATCAGCTTGACATGGAAAAAAAACATAGAAAAAAATTGCCTTTCAACCAAAGCAGTCCTGAGGGGAGAAGGCAACATCAGTGTCTAGTATTCAGTGACTGACAGGATGGAGCTACAGGCTTTGGTTATGAAATCTTCCTCCTCAGCAGGGTGTCTGCTTCTTGTGGCTGTGTCAGATCTGGCCTCCCAAAGTACATACGGCTCTATCGCGGCTGCATCATAATGCAAAAGAGCACAGGACGGAGGTCAGAGACTGAGAAGGGATGAGAAACTGAAGAATTGAGCAGGTGGTCTGAGGATGTGATGGAAAGGTGGGAAGAGGGTAAAGGATCCCATAAGATGGAAAAGATGATGGCCCAAACAACAAGAAGACGTAAAGGATTAAAAAGAAAAAAAGAAAAATCAAACCAACAGCCCAACCTTCTACTACTACTTCAATCAGGAAAGTCTCCTTGATCTTGGCCAAGAGTTCTTCGGCCAAGAGTTCTACTTGTAACACAAGTAGGTGGTGAGAGTGGACTGAGAGAAAATTGAAAAGCCTGGGCAACATTCTCAGAGAGGCACATCTTGCTTAAGAGCTATGATAGTGGAGGCAGAAGGTGGTTTTTAGTGTTACATTAAGCTGTGTGAAATGTGATGTGGCAGGGGAGGTGTCAAGTGGAACAAAAGGACCAGACATGTTACTGGTATGAGTGGTACAGATTTAGCATCCCCATCCTAATGAGGTGGGATGGGGAGGAGAGGTGTGCTCTTCTCACCAGGAGTGTTTCCTTGCACCTTTTCAGATATTGCTGAGCCAAATGATGCTGCAGGATGGGAAAAAGGAGTGAGTGGATTGATGCTTCCAATCCCAGTCTAGATGTGGGCATACTGGGTATGTTTTCTTGATTATTTTTTCATCTTGATACTCACAGGAAGTTATATTCTGGTAGTTGGAGAGGCTGAAATCTTTCATGTGAAGTACAATCAGACATTTTAAGCTTCTGTGGTCCTGAGGTCTCCTAGAGCTCGTTCTGAGGATAAACAAGCGGGCCTGTTTTCAGGATGATTAGGTTCAACATGATGTCACAATTTTATTTCAATCATTAAACTGAATTCATCTTCCCACCTCACATACTTGAAACAGTCATCAGAAGATGACTTAACTTGTGTCAAACACTGATTCTAAGTAGCAGTGTACCACCACTTTAGGAATTCATCCCAGTACCCTATCAATTCCGTTGGTTTTCCAGATCTATGAATATTTCTCTTTCGTTCCATCTCTGGTTTTAAATATAAACAGATGGAGGGCTTAGAAAAAACAAAAATGAAATGCTGTATGGTTTCTAGCCATTAGTAAATACCCAGATAAAGTGTCCTCAATAGATTAAAGAAGTAAGCTCTTAAGAAGCTTATCTAGTCTCATCTCCTACTATTTGACCTTCATTTTTTTTTCAGAATTAGCACTGATTTGATTTTTTCCTGAAATCATTTGCTTCTGGAGTGATCTGTCTTTACAATGTGTGGCTCTGTATGTTTTTGTGTGGGCTGCTGATGAATGGTGGCACCTCTGAGGACAGCAAGTGTTCAACTACCACTTCAAATACTGGAAGAAGGGGCAAAACAGGGAACAAATCATAATGTAGATAATGTGACATGCCAAAAGCTGATGAGGCAGTAGGAAACACACAGATCTTGTGCTAGCATATTTCTGATAGCAAACTGCTTCATCACTTAGAGGAAAGAGCGAAGACGGGGCTGTGAACTTTGCTGTACTTTGCTCCTTGTTGCACAGGGAAAAAAATCAACATAAACTTTGGTGTACTACCAAACTGTCTGAAAAAGTAGCTCTGCAATTTTGAAATAGTGGGTCAAAACTTGTGTGAACTCATTCAGGGCCTGAAAGTTTTAAAAAGAGTTCATTTGGAGCAGGAACTCAAATATCCCAAGACACCCAACCAGTATATATCAGTACTGCTAACTTCCAGACTAAGCCTGCAAGTCGGGCAAAACAGATCCACTGTGGAAAACAACTGTTATGGGGAAAAGTCCTGGTAGTCCAGGAGCTTCTGTAGTCCCACAGAGCTCCGCATAAGGAAGGAATGGTGTGGGTTTATAAGAGGCAAGGATATGCCCTTCGGCCATGTGGTGTGAACTCAAGTTCTCTTTGAACTTTCTGGTGCCGAAAGTTTCCCTGAATGATGAGAAAACCTTTTGTATGATGGAAACAAATGTTAGCTATATGCCTCAAAGAAGTAAAGGATGTGAGGGTTGCCTTGTGTGGAGCTGAGATAAAAGCTTCAATGAAAACATTTCAGAAAGTCGATATAATGAACACTGACATCCCTGTATGCAGGCCTGCTTAAAAGCTTTCACCTGTATCAACAGATGTACTCTTCTGCCCACAGGAAAGTTTAAAAGAAAATTCCCATTAATAGTAGACCATTTGGTGCTTTAGTGTGTGTGTCTCGCAGCCATTTGTGCACCACAAAACCGAGAATGTCTTACCCCATTTGGACAACTCTGCTTTGCTTCCAACACTGTCAGCAAATCAGTGTTCCTGCTTGAGGAAAAGTTTCTGATATTTCCAGTTACTCGTTAGCAACTTTACAGATCTAATTTTTCACTTGCATAATTTCCCTTAACTGACAAGCTGTTGAAGCTGGTGAAGATTGCAGCTGGACATGTAAATAGCAAATCTTGCTGCTCTTGTTTAATTTTCAGTGATGCCACCTTGTAATTATTTTGTCACTCTGTCATGGTGATCACTGCAGAAGCCCAAAAACGGAGGAATTGGAGTATTCACAGAGAGTAAGACTGGCATGTACTCTATTGTGGCAAAGCCTTTAAAATTTTGCATTTGAAATTAACTATGTAATATATAATATGGTCTTCAGCAAAGTTGTGTGACTCTAAAGCAGTCACAACAGTATCAGCCAACAAAGTATATGAGAAAGTCATACATTTCTGGAGATTAATTCAGTGCAGGAAGAAACACCTTCTATGGAGACATTACTCAGTATTGAATGGGAAACTAAACTTTATGACCACTTTTCTAAAACAACCTAAGAAGGTTTATGAGAAAAGAGTAAAGCAAAGTTTCTGTAAATGAATCAGAACACATTTGAAAAACAGTGGGAGTCATATGGTAATCCAACTGCTAGGAGACTGTCTAAATGTCTAAGTGTATGTGTGCTTTGAAGAATTGGGTCGTAAGTGATCTGGTTATTCAAAATCTCATTGTAAAAGAGAGACAGCTACTTAGAAGTCTATTTCTCTGAGCCTTCATCAAGGGATAAACATTATGCCATACAGTATTTCTTATGTCCATCTAAGAAGAAATATATACAGAACTGTGTAGTTTAAAAATACCAATTTTACTGCAATTTTACCTTTTGGATGACAATCATAAACTAGTGAGTTGAACTCAGCTTTTACATCATGCACAAATGACTGATGCTCTTATTGGTCACATGGCAGCAAACCCTGCTGTGGTGAGGCTTCTTGGGGCACACTCTGGCTTGTGCCTTCAAGCAAGCCACCAGTCTGCCTCCCCAGGATGTAAGGATGCCAAGAAGAAATCCAAGTGAGAGTAGTAACCTCAGCAGGGCTGAAGGACCTACCAGCGTGTGCCAACAAGAGAAATGGTCCCAAAGGCTGTTTTACCCTCCTCATGGCTTTTCTCATGCTAAGGTTGCATGCTTGTATTACCCAAGGAACGACTTCACTGAGCTTCTGTGGGACTACTACAGAGCTAATCCTGTATGCAAGTCTTTGCAGACCCACCTAGAGAAGTTCACTCTGACAGAGAGGGTGGTGGGTCATTAGTCATGCTTGAAAGACTTAACAGGGACATAAATGATGTATAATTTTTACACAGGTTGTACACAAACATATGCATTTCAGTAGGATAGTTAGTGCTGTTTGAAGTATTTATAGAAGTGCTTTGCATTCAGTGGTGAGTTTTAAAAAAATCTGTGGTTCAGCTGTTATCTCAAAGGGGTATTTTGAAGCTTTACTACCATTTCCCCTAAGGCCCTTCCCATGATAGCTTCAATACTGAGACATAAAAGGTTAATTAGTGAATGTTTGTAAAGGACTTTCAAGAGGAAAAGCTTGCTTTCTTTCTTTTTTTATCTTTTTCCTTTTTTTTTTTTGAGCTAAACATGCTGATGATTATAAAGGTGGGATTTCTGTCAGCTTCTTTGTTTTGCATGCTGCTCTGAAGAGGTTTGCTATGAATTCAGTTTGCTGCCAGATTTTCAGTAATTAGTTTAACTGCTTTACCTGGTGCTGCCTTTTGCCATGCTGCCCTCTTCCCCATGGACCAGTACTGCTGATGTGCTGGCTGATGCAGGAGGAGGCTAGGTTCAAGTGCTATCCTGCACACCACCAGGAACCCCACTGTGGGCCAAGTGAAAGAAACTCATTTCCTCTAACTCCATCAGAGTTACTCCTTGACTTCAAAAAGCAACAGAAACATAACCTTGCAACCCAGGAAATGAATGAAGCTTATTGAACATCTGTGGGGCTAGCTCATCTACAAAGGCAACCCACACTGGCATTTTGCTTAGTATAATACATCTTAACCATGTAAGATTGAAAAGATTACAGCAGCTCTGCCCCTGGCAAGTTAGATAAAACCTTCTTTCCCGGAAATCCAGTACAAAATAACAATATTTAAAAGAGTCAAGTACTAAACAGTTTGCACTAGTGCATCTTACTCATTTAAACACAAGAGCTCAGCAGCAACAACAGGCTTTGAGCCTAATTCTCAGAGTTTCCCACTGTTTCAATAAAAAAACTTCCCCTTCACTGAACTCATTAGGTCATTCTTTATCTACTACCTGTGCTTCCTCAAGAACTGAAGCCTGGAACAAGACAAACAGCAGTCTCCTTCATCACGCAACTTAGTATACATTCATATTCAGTAAAATTAGCTAATGTTACTCTACCAGCAATCTTGATGGGCCTGATTTATTAATTTTTCATTAATCAGACCACTGCAGTATTGGAAAATTTTATACCTATACAAGTAGGTTTATGAAACAGCTTATATTGTTGAAAATACGGTTTAGGGCATTTGCATATTTGAATGTGTTGACAGCTGAGACATGAGGATACCTTGAGAAGATGCAAGCAGCAACCACTGGACTTCATCTTAGCCAGTGCTAGTTACCTGACTGTGTGTCGCTTTATTTGCCTGCATTGCTTCTGTATAGGGTGAAATGCACCTTCCCTGGTAAAAAAAAAGCATCCAGAGTACTATGACAGAAACTCACTGCTAGAGCAAGCCTGTGGTGTTACTGAGTTTGTACTGAATCAGAGCAATGTGCAGACTGAAACTTTTCTAAAATGAAAAATGTAAATGTAAAATTTTATTTACAAAATGAAAAAAAAGGCATTTCCTCAGCAAAGAGCCAAGAATACTCTTTAGCTCAATCTGTATTAAAATATTTATTGCAGAGCAATATGATGTTGGAGGGAAGGCATCTATACAACATAAACAGTTCTCCTTCTTTTTCTTGAAATTATATTATAAATTATCACTATTATTTTATTGAGCACTAATTTCTCGGCACCTATGGGTAAGCAGTCTCTCTATATTTATGTTTTCAATATAGAGAGTGTCCCCATTAGATATTTCAAGGCAAAAATAATGGTCAGTATAACAGAAGACAAGTCATAAATTCATAAACTGATATAAAGCCCTGCTGGCTCAGTGGTTGTAAACCAGCAGGGTTCCAATCTGACCCCTTTGTGTTGTACTCACTGGAGAGCTGAAGCAGCTCCAGCATCAGAGACTAACTCTTCTGCTTGGTGAACAGGAGTCACCTGCCAAAAACGTTTCAAGAGTGACTGGAGACAGAGTTTCCCTCAAATTTCCATCAGTATTATTAAAATTCTGGCTGGGTGTCATCAGACCAAAGGTCCATATAGAAAAATATCTTTCCCAGTAAAAAGTAGGTGCGTAATGAAAGTATGCAAAAGAGAAGGCATCCATGGTCTTGTGATAATTCAGTTTATAATGAAACTATTTATTCATTTCCTGATAGTCTCTAGGAAATTTTTTATTATTTCTTGGCTTGAGAAAGCATAAGTTTGAGTAGTGATAATTAACTGAGTTTGAAGTAGATATTAATAGAATAGCAGTCTTTCATCCAATAAAGTTTTCTGAGCAAACATTTTGAGTGATATCTTCAGTACACAGTAACCCAGCATTGAGGACAAAATATCACCTCTGAGCCCATTAAAGACTCTTTGAGGTAATACCTTCTCTGTGTAAGCAGCTGATAGGCTTGCAAAATAGGAAACTGCACCCTGCAAGAGGATATATACGTGCCTGTGGCTTGTTCTACCTGCTGTGCAAATGTTTTTTCATGGAAATGAGACCAGAAAACTTCACATCCAGCATCTCTCTTCAGAATGCACACTTGGTACAGGGATCCTTTTCTCCACACAAAATCTCAGAGGCCTATTTCAAAGGGACCTAACTGCACTACCTACAAAACCTTGCTAAGAAACATGCAGTGCACAAAATAGCCTGCAGCAGTATGTGGTTCAGCTACAGAGCTAATACTTGTGTAATTGCACTGACCCTTTGATTAACAAACTGTATGAAAGGCTGCCATCACCTCTGCTAAAGTCATAAGCATAGGCTCAAAAATTGACTTCTGTAGGTACTTCCTCCAAATGGTCTCCTGCTACGGCCCATGGTGCTTCTTCTCACTTCCAGGCAGGACCTGCAGTCACTTCTCTTCCTGCAGCACTGCCCCATAGACCTCTTGCTACGTCATCCTCCACTGAATAATACAAGTCCAAAAGACCATCCAAGGAGCAAATCTGCCTAATCCTGTCCAAAACATCTCCAGAGGGCTCAAACCTTTGTTGCAAAACAAAATAACAACATGTATAAAGGGATCTAGTTAATAATTTAGGAAATAAAATGCTCCTTGTGTGCACGTGTCTTTGGTCACTCAACCACGACCAAATTCTGGTGCAGATTTATTTTAAAGAAAATACCTGTTTTCCCAAGTCAGTCAGCCAGTCTCTAACAAGTCTCTTCTTAGCTAAGCCCTCTACCATGTTTTCTTCACATCATTAAAAAATATGCAATTCTTCTATCCTGACAGCCCTTTACAGTCCTGCCAACACCTATTTGCTCCCTCCTCTTAGGCCACCCCACACTAGGCCACATTGTGTTTCTTTATCTCATTCTTTATAAAATAATAATAAAAAAAGTTATTTTTACTACCTGTGTGTAATAAGCTTTCCTACCTTCCAGCGTCCTTGTAAGACTAAATATGAGTCACATGCTGTGAAGCAGACAGGGTCACCTCCCTCCAAGGTCTCCCCATGATTTCTTTAGATAGTCTGAATGTCCCACCTACACCCTCTTGTCTCCTTCCTCTGGCTTCCCCCTTCTAAAGCAGCCTGGTGGAATTCCTCTGATGCAGCTGGCCCAGCTACCAGCACTTCAATGGGCTCATCTCTGGCTAAATAATTACTTTTAGCTTTCCAATGAGCATTGTCCCTCTGGGAGAAGTGACCTATTGATCTGCACCAGTTTCTATTGAAGGGAAGCAGTAGAAAGCCAATGCAATTAGCACTCTGACAAAGTTGCTTACAAAGATGAATTTGGAATCAGTGTTACCTCTAATAACTATTTCCTAATCACATTTGGTTTATTTACATATAGATCACTGATTCTCCCAGGAATTGCCTGGTGCCTACTTGCCTTTTGTGTTGTTTTCAAGTGCCCATTGGAGGTAGCCTGACCATCAAGTAACTATGAAGATGTCCCTTGCTGCTGCCTCCTCTGTGGTAGAGGAAGGCCCTGTTGGTATACAAAGTCTTCCTCATCAGGCTTTGATATGAGACGGGAGAAAGCAGCCTGACTTTTGGGAGGAGGGCAGCTGTTACGATCCGGTTTAAACCCAGAAGAGCAAAGAAAATTAAGTCTCTGTATAAAATGGAAAGAACTTTGAAGGTTCAAAATATACCCAAAAAACGAGATTAAAACCAAACGAGGTTTGATGTTGGTGCCAAAAAAATTTGATATATTTTATTTAATAGTAAAAGAGGCAAAGAGAAAGAAAGAGAAAAGAAAGAAATAGAGAAAGAAGTGTGTGTGGGGGGGTGGGGGCACAGGGAGAGGGTGACAGGGGTTAGGTGGAAGCATATCACCCATCCAGGAGTCCCAATGGCATCTCGTTGCTCCCCTCCATCTGGTCTGCTGGTGGTGAGGGTGCCCTGCCGCCGAAGAGTACAGAATCCCCTGGATCAATGCAGGCTTTGGGCAGGTGGGAACGCCCAGGTGCCTCCCCTGCAGGGGGCCAGTTTGACACTGTCCCTTGCAAGACTCTGGATTTGTTGCATCATCTGTGGTGCAGGGTCTGGGGACCCCTTAGGGGGGCCTTTGATGGGCCGTGACACCCCCTCTGTCCTTCACATGGATGCGGCTTTTCCCTGGGTGAGGGTCCCTCAGCTGGGCTCCTCTGCACGGTGGAGGATGGGCGGTCACTGCGCCTCTGACCAGAGGCGTTTCCAGCACACACCCAAAGCCTCTCTCCCCCCACCCTTTGGGGGAGGGTCTGTGCGAGCCTGGCAGCTGACAGCCCTGGGGTCCTGAGCTCCACTGCTGAGGTGTTAAGCCTGTGCTTTGTGGCTGTCCCCAGCCCTGAGTTGTTATGTTATCTTATCTTCATCAGCGGGCCCAGGGCCTCATTCCGAAGGCCTATTCAGGGTGTGGTGGTATTTTCTGCAGCTTTTGTAATACAGTTTTACTATGAGTTCTTCATGAAAACGTTTAAGTCATAAACTATAATATTTCAGTCTCCAACAGCAACTGTGTGTGTGCTCTTGTAATGTTACATATTGGTTACAGACACATGCCTCGGGGGCATGTCCATTGCTGTCTGCTCATAAAGTTCCCAGGTTTTGACACACACACATTTTGCTACTTTCCACCACTGATACAACTTATGTCTGATGGAAGCTAGATTTGTTAGCTTAGCACTCAAAACCCAAGAATAATTCGAAGTCTCACTTGTTTACAAGTCTGTTCCAGCATCATTATTCACAGCAGCAAAACATAAAGTGGCCAGATTTTTTAGGCAGATCCCCCCTGGATTCTGAACCAATAAAACAAGTACTAGAAACAATCTTGCATTAGCAAGCCCTACTGGCCAACACTCCAATTTTTAAAAGTACGTGGAGGCAGTGTTTGCATTAGGCAAACCCATGGCTTTTCTAAAACTGCCGTTCACTGAAATTAGCCTTTTTTTTGTTTGTTTCTGCATTGTGTTAAACGCATGCTGGAGCATTCCCATAAGATACAAAAAGGCTGGATGAAGAATTCTCCCTACCAGCAGTATAATGATCACAAACCAAACATGAACCTAGATCTCTTTGTTCTGACGCAGCCTATTTGCATTACTTTAAGATTCTTCACAGCATCATCTGCACAATATTGCTTTTCTTGCAAGACATGAAGAAACTCAATAACTGAGAATTAGGGAAACAGTAACATGCACAAGAGCTTCTGAGGGCAGGAGGATGTCACACTTGTTATGATGCTGTCACTTGTACCCTTGTCAGCAAGGCTGTGTCCTTTGCACGTACATTGCCATGTCAGAAGTCAGCTCTGTAGTGCATGCTATTGTCTTGCAAGTCTGCTAAAACTAAGCTGCCAAAGAGAAGGATTAATTTTCCATTGGATCAGTGCAGCAACCCTTTCCAGCAGCATCCCATATGTAGGTTGGATTAAATGTACCATGAATTTGTACTCCAAATGGACTGGAAAATAAATCGCCTATGCAAACTCATTTTTTCGGCTCTGTTTGCCAAAATAGGGAGACCTATTTTAAAGCCATATGTGCTCTGGACAGAGTTTCTTCCTTCCAAGAGAGGGCACCATCAGCTTTCCTTCTGCTGCTCTTTGAAGCAGGGGTAATAGGAATAGTCCCACTCAGGCCTTGCAAGCTTGGGTTCCTTTTGGATATCTCAGATAGCTGCAGATGTGTTCTACGAGTGCCCCATAGGATGTCTGGCCACAGGGGCAAGGGCTGTGCCTGAAGGATCCCACCACTGTGCTGTGCCAGAGCTGCATTCCCATGACATTTATGCCTAGCCTGGCTTGCTTTGACCTAGCATGGACCTAGCTGGTCTCCATGGACGGCGGTAGAAGTTGCACATTGCTGTACTTCTTACTCACAATCAGTAAATTCACACAGAGATCCTCAGCTTTTGATGATTTAACAGGCTCCAAGAGCTAGATGGGACTCTATACAACCAGCTGTGACCCTTACCAGCTGTACTTTGGCTTGCTAAATCAGTGCCAGGACAAACACTGCTAAATAAAAGCTGTCTATGAGACGAGGATATCCATCTCTTGTATCATCATCGCTCCTATCTGAGAGGGACAGTGTCCAGTGAAGTCTAGTGCAATCCAGAAATCTGTGCCCTTTCAAAAAAGAAAAGGAAAAAAAGGTGCAAACATACAATACATACATACAATACAAGATAAAGATGACAAACACTTACTGCACTATTTCTGAGCTAGTTCAGTTTCACAGGGCTGTAACTCACTGAAGGTAGCAGTCTCTAAGGTTAACACACACATTAAATAACATTTCTTCTGCTCTCTTCAGAAAGAAAACACGTTTTCAAGTAAAAGGATTTCTGCAACAAGAGCTCTGCTGTTGAACTTCACACAGATGGTGCTTATTAGAGAGATTTCCATTCCCAACAAACAATTTAAAGCACCACCTGATCTGCAATTCCAGCTCCTCTCTCTGATAAACAGCAGCAATAATTCACATTGTGGGATTGGGAGCTAACTTTCTCCATATATATTCACAGACGGGCTCCAAGCAGGCCACCTCATGATGTGGGGAGCAGGATCAGCCACCCCACCGAGCACCCTGAGCAGGACACGTCTCTCTGTGCCTGCCATGCCAGTGGACCCTTCCTGGGGGTCTGCCGTGGGTCTGATGCAGGTCTGACATAAGAACTGAGCCCGTCTCTGACAGCAAACATAATGCCACTTTAAGGAAGCTGAGTCACCTTCACTGCTCTTCCCACCACCCACCTTTGGCAATTGCAAGGCCCCTCTTTCTTGCCAGATTCATGCCTGGTACAAACACCTCTTATCAAAGGCTGCTGCAGAAGGGCTGCCCCAGTCAGCAGCCTTAGGACAGGAACGAAAAAGGCCATTTGTGACCAGTTACTGCTGAAATGTGACTGTCTCAAAGAGTGATGGTGAAGCCCTTTCACATTCATTGCTGTAGGAGGCATGTGGGTCTGTCCCAGGTGCCATGGTAGGTGGTCCAGCTGTGGCTGTGGGCCTCCTCAGAGCACATTAGTTCTTTTATTGGCTGCCTTGTACATTTCTGATGTGTTCTGATGTAATTATTGGGCATTCAGATAGTTCCCCGAAGGCTGGCTTTGTTGTTCTCCTGGGTCGAGGTCAGGAGTGCCAAAGGGTAAGGCTTTGCTAAGGCTTGCTTAGTGCTGCTGTTGATAATGATGGAGCCTGTGGAAGAGACTTGTATTCCTCTCCTATCTTTTAACAGCAATTTTCTATATCTTATCTTCATCTGCCATATCCTGTGCAGGCAGATAGGGAAGTTAAACTGCAGCTGTGTTTCTTTGGCTGTCTTCTATTCTTGCACCCTCTGTCACTTTTCTGTTTATTTGAAGTTGACTGCACTGAACTCCGTGGAATTTCTGAATACTCATCCTTCCCAAACACCCACGGTTTTCTATACTTACATCATTCTTCATTTTAAGTTCCTCTCTTTTGGTGCTTTGAAAGTGGGATTTAGCAAGTCAGCGTCCTCACCTCTCTGGGGTAAGTACAGAGGCAATGCTCTGCCTCTGTCAGATACAGACAACACCAGTTTCCTGTCTGATAAGGACTTTTAAATCTACAAGTTGCTTTATGATCTTCACAGAGGAGGTGCATAGATGTACAATGTATATTTCAATTTCCTTCTTGATACTGATTATTCTTCCTCATAGCAATACTAACTTATCTAGAATCTTCTCAAGCCAGATGATCTCTAAAAGGGGGGGGGGGGGGGGGGAGAGGAAATAATGTGCCCCAAAAGAGCAAATATTTATTTAATTACTTTTATTAAAATAAAAATATCATGCATTAATACGCATTAGACATTTCTGAGAACCAGTAATATGAAGATTAAGACTACATAGTTTCTGCATAAAATAGGTTGAGCTGGTAAAACATGCAGCCTACGTACTGGAAGGGACTGGATGGAAAGATGAAAATGAGAAAGGTGCTGTTATGGCTTTTTTTTTTCTGTGTACAAAGTTCATCTATAAAGACAAAAATTATTTCATTTACTAATTGTGATACCAGGGACCTATCCAGGCTGAATGCATACTGACAGTTCCAGCTCCTCTCTTCTTTACTGTCTTGCCAATGCAGTGTATATTGCTCTGTTACGTTGAGGACCCTGCAATTCCTTTAATCTTTTGTCTGTTTCATGTTCCACCAGTTGGATAATTAAACACTGATACTCATGGTACACTAGGGCTTCATTTGACTGCCTTTGCTAACAGAATTTCTCTTCCTGCCTAGTATAGTACAACAATTTAAGTGACCAGTGTGACTCTGGTTGAGACTTTATTTTGCCTTAGCTATGTACTTTGGAAATGGCCAACACTACGGCTTCATATGGATCAGCTTTCGAGGGATTGCCTTCACTCTGCTTCTGCTCTTGTCATGGAAGTGGAGTGGAACCTGACATGTAAAAGAGCAGCTTTTTTTAGGGCCCTGATAAGCAGCACCTGGGCTTTCATATTGCACTTCCATTGGTCACAAGTGTTGCCTGTATTATTGCTTACATTATGAAACTCCAGCACTGTGCACACAGAGAGCCAAAGAGTCTTGAAGAGAGGAAAGACTGCTGTTACTAGCTTCACTAAGCTCTGGATAAATCCCCAAGGTGACAAATTTTCCCAGAAAAAAAAAATCTAAGTCCATCAAAAAAGAACCCTTTTGTGAGTTCTTCTCTGGCTACAAGCTACAAGCTAGCCACTGCTTTTTGTTCCCCCCAAATACAACAGTATATCACAATAAAAGTCCTCCAAAAATTAAAAACAATTAAAAAGAATAATATACACCTCATTTTTTCATCGCTCATATACAAACAATCTTTGATCAACAGTATAAACCATTAAACCATATAAAAGTCAAGAGTTTCTTATTTTACAAATAGTGCTTTCATAGTTGAGTAACTTTACAATGCTGTAAGGGTACCGTCTGTATCTGTGGATATATTGCTTGACAGTTTATTAAAACCAAGTCATTATACCTTATACTCGGTTGATTGCATCAATACAAAGCAGCCTAATATGGGCAATGGATCCATAGGATCTCTGATTATTGTGAGGGATTTTCAAAAATCACTCAACATTAGCCTTGTTTTATACTCTCAGTGTAATCAATTTAAACATCCCATTAATTTCAAGGAGAACACTATTAGGAATGTAGGATTAAAAAAGCAACGTAGGTATGTGAGCCAAGCCTCCTACCACTGCAGACAACTAGTTTGATTATTCCCTTTAATAAAATATGAGGATAACATTGATGGTGGTTGCAAATGCACACTCTCCAGCTAGCTTGTGAGAGGTAAGGAGAAAACTCTGGATAAATTCCAGCCTGATTGGAAATAATGTACTGCATTGTCTGTGTAGGAACAACACCTTCTGCCAGTCCAGTTGTTAGTGGCATTCTTGATTTTTGGTTTTCACCTTATTAATCAGAAAAACCCATTACTTCAAAGTGAGAGATGAGACCATAGGACCTGTGCTGCTGTGCATCCAGACAGCCCCATCTGCACCATGTTAGAAGATGACAGCAAAGCTGATGAAGCACCAGCCCCAAATCTTGGCTGAAGGCATTTTGCCTGCTGACTTCAGCAATGCAACAAGTGGTGTATCTTTTGCCAGGCAGGTCTCCAGTTATCAATTCTTTCCCTGGGAAACCCACTTTTGGATGCTGTTGAGGGCTTAGCTTGACCACTAGCTGTTGTACAGCCTACTATGACTGCACTTTTCTCTCCCTGCATAAAAAGAAGGGGTTGCACCAACCCGCAGTTCTCAGTCCACATGGCCATGGTAATAGAGGTGGTGATCTGCCTAACACCAGACATCAAACACAGGCAGGATGCATGGCAGAAAGTAAAGCATATCATGGAAGCTCTGTGATTTCAACTCCCCTGCATAATTAAAGTAATACATAACCAAGTGTTGCTTTAGTCTCACTGCCCGCCTACACACTTCCTCACACAAAAAAGTTATTTCATCATGTCTCATCTTCACATCATTGTATTTTTTCATGATACTGAGCCAAAATACCATGTATTTGCTTATTTTTTTCTTGGCTGTGTCTCTGTTTAGATATTGCATTAAGTGCAATATGGAGTAGCGGTTGTAGGTTTGGCCCTGAAGTGATACATGGTCCCGATATCCAGCTTGGTTTTCTATGGACAGTCTTCACCCTCCTGCCAAGCTCACTGGAGGCCTGACCCAGCCTAAATGAAGGGTGGAGCTCTGTAGCTCTTCCCTATAAAAAGAAGCTGTGGAAGTGGTGGTCAATACCCTATTCCTTTAAAGCAAGAAAACAAGACGTTACATCTTTGGTCCTAATGCAGCCCATTTGACAAGCTACTTGAAGGTGTCATGTTTTTCTTTTGTATAAATTTTTTTTTTCTATTATTTTCTTTATTATTTTAAAAAGGCTCCTTGAAAGTTGTATGTCAGAACAAAGAGGGAACACTTATAAAAAGAATAATAGAAAACGGGATCCCATTATAAAAATTTGAACCAGTGGTGATAAAACATTACAAAGCACTCTTGCTAAGTGTTATACACAGAGTCTGACATTTCACAAGTATAGAGTTTCCACCAAGGAGGAGGACACAGGTACATTTTCATACTTTGTCCTGATTCAGGTTTTTCTCATAAAGAAACTCTGGGGGAAACAATGGCCATAGTACCGTAACTGCTCATTCGAGAGGCAGTGGTCATACTAACAGATGTTGAATCTGAATGTGAAAAATGAGTGCTTGTCTGGAAATGCAAAGTTTCTCCTTGGCACCCTGAAGCACCCACAGACAGACCAAGACTACCCCAGACACCTTGTGATAGGACTTCTTTAAGCTGTTTGGGGTCCTGTGACATTGTTGTAACCCTAACTATGCCCCTCAGGGAAGAGATACCCCTCATAGTATGAATGCCATGTAGCTTGGTTTCGCACAAGCAATCTCTGCAACCCCCTTCACATGAAGCTGGGATCAGGGACAGGAGCACCTGTACCTGCAGGCCTCCATGATGTCCCTGTGCAAACTCAGCAGCTCTCTTGGGTACGGATTGGTCAGCTGCAGCCCTTCCCTGGCATTACTCCCCCTATACAAGCCCCTTCCTTTCAAACAAGCCACAGGACCACATTTTCTAATGCTAGTGTGGGCTTCAAGTCTCAGTGAGGTTGGTGGGATGGGGCATCACCCTGAGGCATTCCAGAAACCACCATCTAGTTCCAACTGCTCCCTCTAAAAAAACTTACTTCAATGTTGACTGTCAGCTGGGAACAAAAGGAAGCCCCTGGCCTCTGGATGAATTTACTTGACAAAATCAATTGCAACATGAAGAAAATTTTGCAGGTCAACTTCCTTTGCAGCAAAAGAAAACAACCCAAGGCCCAAAATGAAATCAAGTGTGTTGACACTGTACACAATCACTGGTAAACATCAAAGTAAGATGAAGACTCTTAACTTACATTTTCATACACTTAGAAGTTATTAAACGTTCTAAATTATTATTGCAAAAGGAGTTCTGTAGTAACTACTGCTTTATGAGAGATACTAAAGACTAACTTGTAAGTATTTTATTTTGTCTTCCATAAGAAGTATAGTAAAAAGGGAAATTCTATCTTTCTCAAGTGGTAAGACTCTGTTGGCTTTTATAAGAGGCTGTGGAACGCTACATTTCCCTATTTAGCTGTGTTTTTAAAATCAGCCTTTTCTACCCACACCTCCAGTTGACCTTTCAAGTTATTTTTGGATGTTGATTTATGCTGCCTAACTATATTTTCCTGTATGAGCACCTATGATCTGCTGGGGCCTCCTTGCTGCTAAATGTGCAGTGAGCTGCAATGGGAAAACCAGGACTTTTCTGCTACTTACTGTTTTTTTTAATCCTGGTGGAAATTATTTGGTATATTGCTACTGTCTGTTACCCTGTGAGCATCACCGTGCACAGCACCTGTGCTTCCAGCCACAGCTGGTCGCTGCACAGTCCCATCCACTCCCAGTGCCCCTATATCTGCCCCTGCAGGCACTACCCAGTTTTTATTTTTTGCTTGCTTTTGAATCATTACTGAGCTGCCAACTTACAAATCATGGCTTACAGGATGCCTGTTTAGCAGAAATACTTCACAATATATAGTTGATCCTGCCAATCTGGAATCTACATTTGTATCAACAGTTTGTGATCCTATGTCCTCTTTCCTACTTTTTTCATCAAAAACATCACTTTCAAAGGGAGATGTTCTTTCTAACTTACATTACTTAATTTTTAGATGAATCTCCTTGTTTCTAGCAATGAATTGCTACTGAATCCCTCCTGAATTGTTTTAAAAGGGCAAGTGTTAACCTCTATACATGCTACATAATGTTGGTGACACACATTGCTATTTCTCAGTGGCTTTCTTGTTTTAGCTAACAGATTAAACAGATTAAAATCAATAAATTTCTTTGTGCAATAGTGTTTGAAAGATTCTGTGGGAGAATATGCACTCTGTGATTTTCTAGTGTTTGGCTTGGAGACATAACAGATTCAGCAAATTGAAAAATTATCTGTGAATTCTGTTAAGATCTTTTTTTAGTTTTATGTACATTTCTGCCAGGGCGGTGGGTGGGGAAAAGCAGCGCTGCCTGTGCGCACATGTTGCACACTTGTGAGAGCAACACAACAAATCTGCTCCCAGGAATGCAAGGAGAAATCTGCCGCTAATTGGACGTGGGAACTGAATTTTGGTTACTGTTTTAAATACAAGCCACTGAGAAGCCAAGCCACTGAGAATCCAAGTCAAACATTGCATCTTCCAACACTGCTGTGTCTGGGACTGGGTCATGGTGAGACACATCTACCAAACAGAACAATCTCTGGATTCTGACCCAACATGCCACTCCACTCTGTACTGTAGTGAGACCCATAAGCTGTACACATACAAACTGCTAATGCATGTTGCTAAAAAAAGGGCTCATTTCACATGACTGGAGGGCTCTTTTCCTCAGTAAATCTGTAAAAAAATCCTTACTGCTCTAAGGATTTGCTGCTTGATCCTGGACTTCAGATGCAATACTTAAACTGAAACACATAATGATATATTCAAAACACGGCAGCGGCATAAATTTGACTGTTTCTTGCTACTTAATATAGACTACAGATCCTCTCCAAGTCAGCTGCTTATGCTACCCTCAAGCAAGGTGCCACCATTCAAATAGTTAAAGGCCTTTGTCCCCAAATAAGAATTTGCTTTCTGATCTAGTGGTTTGATTAAAATAGCACTGCCAAGCTGTTGGTGGGATGCATCTAAAGGACTGACTAAATTCACACTTTAGGCACTTTACTCCTCCTATATTCATAAGAAATGTTAGTGATGGAATAATTTTATGGGTCACTGGAAAGAGTAGCTGCTTTTGCTGCTGTGACTGACTTACAACATCAAGCTAAAATCTCAGCCTCACGTTGCCTGCCTATACCACACTAATGACCAGAAGATGATGCTGTGCATTTTAAAGAAGCAGTAGGCAACCCTGTGCTTCAGAAGAGGGAGATAATATTTTCCATCACTCCAGATTATTCTTTCTTTCCTTAATTCATTCTCACTGCTCCTTCTGCATTGCCAGGATAGTAACCCCAAAGGGACATGTAACTAGCCTCAGCATCTGCTCCAGAGTGGGACAGCAATTGGCAGTATTCTACTTTGAAGTGAGTGAAGTGTACTACTTAGATACCCCTTTTCTTTGCCAAATGTATAAGGGAAAATGATTTCTGCTCTGAGCCCCTTCGAGAAGGAAAATAAAGCTGCTCGGCTAGAGCTACCTGTGTTTCTTGCCTTAGTCAAGTTTAATTTAGTACAGTTCTTCCAGTCTGTCTCGTGAGTGCTCCAATTTGCCACTATTTGCATTTCCTTGACATTTAATTGAAGTCTGTTAAACGTTATCTGACACTTCATTTTTCAGTTACAGCAACATCTTTAACAGTTTTGTTGAAGAAGAAAGGCATTTTGACAACCTGACAGCTGCATAGGGGATCAGAACAAAAAAAAGTCTTGGGTTTGACCATCAGAAAACAGACTAGTGAGCACTTTATAATCATGTATAAGTGACTTGGAGGTGTGCTCCTCTTGTCAGTTTGTAGATGTAGTGGTCAGCAGGTGATGCATTGTGCCATTTCGCTCCTTGTGCTAGTTTTCCCCAGACCAATCCACTCCATACTGCCCCGGGCAGAATCACCCATACGTCCCTCAGATGCACTTCTCACCTTTGGGCCAAAAGGCAGTATATGGAGCCAATTTGTAAAAATCTGGTGGTTTGGAATAACAGTTTCAGTTCCAGAAGATTTGGAACATAATTTTTTTTCCTGCTGGTGATCTGAGCAACACTTAGCAGACGAGCAGTACAAGCATCTGATCTTGTAAAAGATCCAAAAATTCTGTTAGAAACATTTATAAAAATACAGAATGTAGAAAGGAATTTGACTGTACAATGTGTACAGCTCTTAAGTTCATCCCAGAGTGGCTTTTTACCATGCTACCATTTGAAAATGAAAGGAATGCATCTGTATTTCTTCAGTCCAGGAAGATCCTGCTCCATCCCAACATGCATCCAAGCACAGGTTAGGGGCCTCAGTTATTACATGGAAATGGGCAAGGAAAGACCCAAACTACCATCAGACAGGCTTTGCAGTTTAAAAGCCCCATGCTGAAAAGGAGAGGTGTGCTTTTTGATGCATTGTGGTTGCCATTTGCTCTGAGCCAGAGTCTGCTCTTGCAGCAGCCAACAGTTCACTTATCCAGCTTGCCTTGCTGCAAGAAGAAATTCTCTATGGTCATGCTGAGGCTTCGATGTATTCGCTTTTTGGTGCTGCTACCCTCAAGTACTCTGGGTTTTCTGCTGTGGGAACTTTCAAGAGACCATTAGGTTTGGTTTCCTTCGGTAAGAAGTCCTGCTGGTAGTCAGGATTGTCCAGATTTATTTGGTGGTTGCCTGCCTGGATCCAGTAGGGAGAGCTCTCAAAGACTGTCTTGGCCAGTGGAGACTGGTTGGTGTTGAGATACTCAGGGTTGTCCACAGCTGTGCTGTGTGAATTCTGGTAGCTGGAGTCTGTGGGGACCTTTGAGTTTGCTGTGAGAGAGAAGTTGTTGTAGATTGGATTCTGGACTGCTGAGGCAGATGCTTTCTTGGGCACCAACTGGTTTACATATTCTAGAATTAGAAGAAAATAAGAATGAGAAGGAATGAAAAGGAAGATATAAAATTAATGCAGCCATTTGTGTCCCTTGACATTTAGTTTCAACCCAGCTGCCACTTGCTCTTCGCACACGGCACATCTCTGAACTTCCCAGAGTGGAAAAGAGCCACAGGCAAGAAATGCCACTCTGTGGCACCGAACATGCTGCCCTGAGGTTCACCGTCAAGAATTTTGTTTGCTAACCAGCAGAAAGATGGCTTGGACCACGAGACAGGGAGATAGCTACTGCTGATTTTAGCGGTGTGTGGGTGGCTGTGTCCCAGATAGTGTTCTGAAACGGCAGTTTGGGAGGTTAGCTGCCAGAAGCTGTTTCCCTGGAAAAAATGTTTAGAGATGAGGAAAATGCCTAGAAAATACAGGACTGGCAGTAACAGTGACTCCACATTTCACGTCAATGCTATTCCTCGCAGGGCCTTTCACCCTTTTTAGCTATGGCATATTCTTGGAACGGTTGGTTGGGACTTTTTAAGGACACAAAGCATCATCACTGCATTATCCAGCCCCACCTCCCTCAGTGCTCACTGGCTCTCTCTCTACACTGGACCTCCTACAGTGTGTCCACGTGCCTTCTGTGGGTCAACTTCTGAAAGCAATGAAACAGCCATAAAGCTTTTTATATTGCTGAAATGGTAAAAGGAATGAAACCATAATTTAGAGGATATTTTCTCAAGTAGAAAGCTTTAAACACATAACCACACATGCAAACTCCCTGCCTAGATGACACACATGGCTAACATAAGGAACTCGGCTCGTGAGGGAATTGAAATGAGAAATGGTCAGAAGCAGACAGATAAAGGCTAGGGAAACTGTATGTGCACACTTTTCCACTCCTATTTACTGAGCAAAAAGGGTAGAAAACATTTGAATTGCTTCCTTTCTATAAAAAAGGAAGGAAAATGATTATATTTGCAACCAAATGGCTTGTGAATGAGTGGCCATGGGATGGAAACAGGAGAGGTACTCACCTGGGGCTGGTAGGAAGCTGTCATCTATGCTGTCCTCCAAGAAAGCGCCTGTTGGGTCTGAGCTATACCTCTGGACAAAGCTGTCTTCCCGCACAGGGTGCCCCTGCTAGGACGGAAGTAGAGAAAAACAGTATTAAAGGGACTGATTTGTAGAAGCTGTTCCACAGAGGATGACTTACTCCTTTATTAAAGGTCATTCTACTTACCCCGTTCCTGTCAATGCAGGTTGTAGCAGAGTTGTTGCTGGTAGCACTCTTAAAAGACAGAGAAAGAAAATACAGACATTATGAGAAAGCAGTTCACTCTTAAAATGGCTTGTCATGTTTCCACAGTGGAAAAATTTCATACCAATGAACTCAAGAGAGGAGTGCGAGATGTTGAAGGGCTGTTGAAAAAGCCCTGGTGTGGCACGAGGTACTCATCTGCATCCACTATATCTTCCATGTCCTCCTCCTCCATCAGGGTGCGATAAAACTTGGAGTCCGTAGGGCTGGGCAGGTGCATCCTATCATCTCCCTGTTAAAAAAGTCAGCATTAGACAGGACTTGCAGACTCCTTTCAAGCCCTCATTCTCCCCTTTTCTCTGAGACAAAGTAATTTAACAAGAGGCACAAGATGCAAAACCTTGGTTCACAGATTCTGAGTTGGAAGGGACACACAAAGGCCATCAAGTCCACTGCTCAAGTAAATGGCCCATACAGAGATCTGTGTGTTTAACCAAATTTACCTAGAGTTTAGGGGAACTTGGGCCTGCAGTCTCAGTCCATGCTGCCATAAAATAACTCCATTTTGAAGAGGAACAAACTCTGTTCTCCTCTCATGACTACAGTATGGACTGTTCCTGGTCCTAGACTGGGACCAGTGCTAAGAAAATAGTGATCAGTCTTGACATTTTGTTTGTGGTTCTAGCTGAATGTGTTAAAACCTGGAAAGCAACAACAAATCTGGCCTTCAGTTATCCATATTATATGTTTTCATATGTCTTACTAGTTACTTTGGGCCTCAGATGAAATGCCCACCAGACATCTTCCCACTGCAGTTAGTACCTGTATAACGAGATAGCGTGGAGGGTCACGGGCCATTTTTGAGAATTCAGCTATCAGCTCACGAAACTTGGGACGGCTGTCTGCATCAATCATCCAGCCTGCAGGAAAAGTAATGCACAAACAAAACTGTTTTGGTGATCAAACACAGAGTCTAAAATAAAATATAACAGCAAAAAGAGCAGTGCTATGCATGGAACAAAGAAAGGAGCTACCCCTACGGGACCACCATAAACAGTTCATTCACCAGCCACGGGTGTGAATTTCAGCATTTAAAATGCAGATCTTGGCAGTTTTGGGAAGAAGGAAATAAAACCCCATGTTGGAAAACCTTCAGGCTGAGTCTGTCTCCTCTCCTATCTCCACGGGGGCAGGCAGATCCCACTTGAGGGATAATCCAAATTAGTCTGCTTTGAAAAAAAGCTCTTGAAAGAGAGGAAGCAAACTGACACCAGTGGGTGCCTGCAAAGGTACCATGATTTGACCATTGGATAGTCCCCAGACTGCTTAATCGAGTCCTGGGAAGCCTACAGCAGAAGCCTCCCTCCGTACCAGATATCTTCTAAAATTCAAAACATCCTCACTGGAGACATTTTAGAAGATTACTGCAACCAAGCTGTATTTAATTAGTAAACAGATTTTAACAAAAGTAAGTCCTCAGAGCTTAGTGTGGATCAATGCTAGAAGAGATTTCAAATATAGATACTGGAGGTTTTACATGTGATATTAGTTAAGAAACCCACATTTTCTGTAACCAACTAACAGATGAGCTGATCTAGGAGACTCTTGTGTTTAAAATTAAAAATAATAAAGGTCAAGCTTAGTGTGTCTAGAGGAACTCAGAAGAAACAGCCTATCTGTAGTAATGGAGAAATGCAGTGGTAATAAGTAATCTGAAATCTGCATTAGACACAGGCATCCGCATTAGACAAAATCTCAGAATTTCCAGTGACTTTTTACTATGCTAGAATATGATTCCCTGCTAATTCAAAAGGAAATGCTTCTTGCTTTTAGACAAAATGGAGCGTTTGATGTTCTTGCAGGAGCAGCATCTACTGTTTCTGACTTTACCTCTGAGATGCCTGTATTTAAAAGCTGTTTTTTAAATTAAAAAATTAGTAATTATTGTGCAATAACTTTGAATATTTCAGTTTATACTTTCTGATTATAAAAGAAGTGACTGGGAATCCTAAATTCCTTTAGACAAAATGGCACAGCTTCAATAGGGTCTGCACTGCAGCCTGCAAACATGAGGTCACCAGAGCAGTGAAAGATGTGCAGCTGAGTCCTGTGCCAGAAGGAAGGCTCAGCCCCCAGCTCCTCACACTCTTGCACTTAAATTCAGTGTAATGGCATGAAAGGGATGGGGACACTCCATTGGCTGAGTTTTAAAATCAACAGGTGCTTGATTAGGTGACTGCCAAATGCCTCCTTTCTACATCTGGACTGACCCTAAGGAAAGACAGGGGCTGACGTGTCAGTAGGGTTCAGAATCTCTGAGGAGGAGTTTCTAGGACATTGCTTTGGCATCTGGGCACCTCCCAGGCTAGGTGCACACTTCTGGATGCAGTTCCTGCTTGCCCTGCTGAGCACAGGATCAGGCTCACATTATGTGGTGCTTGTCCCACCACAGGAATATGTGGGTGCTCTAGGATTCCCCAAAATTGCTGCACTATGGAGCGTTCATGGTAGCGTGGCTCCTGTTTCAGGAACAGGTACATGTTGCTCTAGTGAGAAGGTCTTAAATGCCACCTAGTGGGCTGCTTATCACATCCTCACAGCAGTGAGCAGGGATGCGGCAGTCATGGCCTAGAGATGTGTGTGAAGCCAGGTAGTAATCAGACATTTAGTAGCTGATATAGATGGAAAGGGGGTTTGAGGTTCAGAAGCCCTTTGGTGTGCCCTAAAATGGTCAGAAAGTGCTTCAGAAACCCTCTGCTCTTGAGCTACTTTACTGCAACAGCTGCATGCCAAAAAGGGACCAGCCAAAAGTAAGGAAGAAATTGGAAAAGGAACTGTGAATCCTTATGTGTATCTGACATTACCATGGTGCCTGCACTCCCGACACTCCTTTAGTAATAATCCACGTCTGATTGCAGTGGGAGGCATATTACTGAACTAAGGGGGAGCTTGGAGGAGAAGGCAGTGTTCATTTTATTTCCTAGACACACAAAACCAGAATATCAGGCAAAGTGGTTGGTGTCATGCTAATTTATACTGCCTGACCATATCAGTTTAAAATAATTAACAATATCAGTCAGTGGTGTGAGTGCTGAAAAAAACATTAGCTGGTTGAATGAGTGACTCATGAAACTACATCCCGTGCTCCTAGGTAAAGCTCAAGGTGTCGGAACACACTCTGGTGTCATCACACAACCCTAGTTCTGTCCCATTACCAGGAACACAGCATAAAATGCAACTGAGTTACTTATTCAACTTAGATGAGCAGCCACAACCCCAAGTGTAAACTCACATTTGACCATGATCATGTACACGTCGATGGTACAGATGGGGGGCTGTGGCAAACGCTCGCCCTTCTCCAGGACAGAGGAGATCTCACTGGCAGGGATCCCTTCATATGGCTTGGACCCAAATGTCATCAGCTCCCAAACTGTCACACCTGCAGGGGGGGAAGAGAAGAAGAGAAGATCATGAGAGACTGCCAGGAGCTGGACTGCTTGGCCTGGGTGTGGAGAGGTGGCGAGCAGAGAGGGGTCCCCTGGAAGCAGGTCCCCAGTTTTGCCAGAACTCCAACAAGAGAAAGCATTTTCTGGCATGATTTTATAGAGAGATTAATATAACAGTTTGAAATTATCCTGCTTCCCTTTAAGGTTTTGCTTTGTTCCTTTTTTTTTTTTTTTTTTTTTTTTTTTTAAATCTCAGCTAAAATATTAGTGTTGAACATTCCACAAACTTCCCAGCCCCACAGAAAGGAAATGCAGGTCTCCCAACTCCAACACAGCAAGTGGTTTTAAAAATGGAAGTTGTCTCTTTGTTTGAAAACAATCTCTCTGGAGATGAGCAAAAGCAGTTTTTGAAACACGTGTAAACCAGCTGCCTAAGTGTCATTTACTGACATACCATGGACTCTTGTGATGTAGCTGTTGTGATTGTCTAGTAGCTTAGGATACAAAACAAGATTTTGGATGCCATGATACATAAATGGATTAAGAAGACCAGAGGCTGTACTGTTTTGAAAAGGACACAGGATCTGACCATCTGCATTAAATATTTTCCAGGAATATAAGAGCCCATGGGGGGGAAATTTTGCAATAGGTTGCTTTGAAAAGTTTCCTTTCTGCTCCATTCTTTCAAGCTGGCTTTATGAACTATACCAAATACAAAATAAATTCTCTAAGAAGGTTATCATTTTGCTTCCTTTTAGCACAGTCCTCTCAATAGCAGGACAGCATAAGCATTTTAGGCCTCAGCAGAGTACACTGATTGACACCGACTGACAGTGAGGCTGATGATTTTAAGTCTTCCTTCTAGTTATGTGGCTCTACTGCCAGCTCCATTATATTTCACGTGAAGCTGGTGAAGAAAAACATCAATAGAACTTCAGCAAATGGTCCAGAATCTCCTACCTGTAGCCCCTTTCAGGGGAGGGGTCATTACCCAAAGCATATTCTGTGAAACATCTTACACCTCACTCACATGTTGAATAGGTGATTTGGGCCCAGTGTTTATATATTTGATCTCTTGTTCTTCTCACAATAGAGAGTAAAAGGCCAGTGTAGAGTCATCAGCAAATCCTGAAAATTTCCAACCCATCTACAATAATTGTAACTGCTTTTAAACTCACCGTAACTCCAGACATCACTTTGATGAGTGTAAATCCGGTGTAAAATTGACTCCAATGCCATCCATTTAATTGGAACCTAGGAAAATTCACAAAGAATCCTTAAGAGGCTGACCCAAAATTTACCAGGGATATTTACCACCAGGTGGTGTGTAAATCAATAGTTTGGTTGCAGAAGGAAAAAAACAGACCAAACCACTACAACAGCCAACACAACTATCCGAATGGTAGAACAGGCAACTTTTAAGTCCCCCTTTATTATTTTCATATATCATGAAGAACCTGGAAACATGGAATACTAGGTATATCAGAAATGTCTCTTACAAAACTGTTTTACAACATTTTTAACAGTCAAGTAACTACATTTTAGCCTTCTATCAGAACAGAACACAAATCCAGTCTTAGGCTACATGACAAAGACTGATCTACACTCATATGGTTTCTATTTATGGCCTCTGCAATATTTGCAAGCAGCTTCTCTTTAATTTCTCAGCAGGACACATTCCCTCCATCAGCACGCGGTACAACATGCAGGCGTGTTGAACCTATTTCTTCTGCTATAAATATACAACATTCCCTTTCTCTTTTTAAACTGCACAGTGTTATTGGTGTTGGCTACACCGATGAGTTTTCCCAGACATTCTGGGTGGGAATTTCAAAAGCATTTGCTGCTCTGCTATCTCTGCTCCCACTGCAGTCCCACTGGCCTGATGCTGCTTTGGCTGATTTCAGAGGACTTCCACAGGCTTCAAAGGCAGCATGCTGAGATGGCAGCTGAGAGCTTTGAAAAACACATTCCCTTTTTCCCCCCTTTGTGTGAGGCTTGTGTGCAAGCACAAACACCGGCAAATGCGCAGCAGTTCATTCTGCAGTGTGCTTTACCTTGCCTCCCTCAGCATGGTATTCCTTCTCGTCTGCACCGAGAAGCTTTGCCAGCCCAAAGTCGGTGATTTTCACATGTTGAGGAGTCTTAACAAGGACGTTCCTGGCAGCAAGGTCACGGTGCACCAGGCGCCGTTCCTCCAGATAGTTCATTCCCTGCAATATAACACACTGTTGGTAAGGCCTCATGCACTCGGAGCTCGGAGACCCAAGTAAGTCACCAAACCTCAGCTGCTTTGTGGTAACTACACACACCACACGTGGTAAGTTATCCCACCTGCACTCTCCATTTACATGATGTTTATTGCAGGGTGAGGATGAGTACTTGCACTGTTACTCTTACCCTCCAGGAACCTTCTTGTGGGTCCAGGAACTGGTGCAGTGATGAAGGAAAAAGAGGCAGTAGTGGGTATAGTAGATATTAGCAGGACATGTGGTTCCTTTGGGATTTACTTCAAGAAATACAAGATCAGGATGGAACTTACAAATAAGGGGACAAAGTCTTCTTTCAGCTCTACTTATGCAAACCCAGTGACTTCAGGAGAGCACAGTACAGAGTTTAACTATCCCCTGCCATTATGTACACAGGCCAACCCTACAGAGAGTATGTAGACAATCATTCGAAGTCGCTCATACTGTGTTTTATTACAGGCAGTGTACTCTGCCTTCTCCTTGCTAACAATGAGGCAGTCCACTGCAAAGGTGAAAATGGGAGAAAAATAAAAAAATCATTTTAAGTCTGAACTCAGAGTTGCATCCAGTTCCCAGTCCTCTTTGAAAAAGGCAAGTTCTTCCAGTTTCACTGCCTCCCATGATTAGGCTGGATTCACCATAGCATACGTGCTTTTTTCGGATGACTGCCTCTCGAGGAAGAATATAACTAATTGTGCTGGTTTGACTTCTAAAGCATAAATTTAACAGCTGTGTTTCTGACCACAGAGATTGCTCCCTTTTCCCTCAGTCTCTTGCTGTATGGAATCAAAAAGTTCATGATTTCCAAGTTTCCTGCAATATCTTTTCCAAAACCCACAATTATTCCCAGTCCACACGTTTCTGCTGTCAGTAGCTTATGCACTTGTATTTTTATGAAGAGAATTAATAAAAAATTACTTTTAACCTACAAAGTTAACACCAAAACGATCATGTTGATGTGATGGCAGAGGACTGGAGGGAATAACTGCCTTCCATCCTCCACCCGCTTCCTAAGCCCACTTCTAACCTGGACCACCATCGAATCCTCCCCCCAAGTCCCTCAGCAGAACTTCACCCATGCACTGCTAATGTTGCCAAAACAAACCACCCAAACAAACTGGCGCAGTGCCACTACGAGCGTGCACTGAATCCCACAAATAGATCTTTAGCAAGCAGAGCTCTTGAAACAAGGACTCTTGAGCTGCTGACAGAAAACAGACTATCTTAAAAAAAATAATAATTCCGTAATCTAGCCCTAGTAGGACAAAAATTTTCCTGCTAAACATGACTTGCTGCAGAGGCTAATAAGACTCAGAGCTGCTGAAAGGCAGAATATCAGTGTCACACCAAGCTGTTTAAGGCGCTGATGGCTGAAGACTCGTGCACATGCTACACTGAAGATGTTGAACTGCCCATTTAGAAAGTTCAGCAGATCTTTAATTGTGTGGAGGCCTGGGGTTTAAGCCATTTTTCATCACTAAGCATGAGACCAATGTGTTCAAAGAGTTCCTTCACAGTGTTTCTGCACATGGAGTGTTTATGCTCTGTCATAACATCTTGCCTGAAAGAGAGGACTCCATACCTCAGGCAAAGATAATGTTTTAAAAGATGCAAAGAAAACTTATTTCAAAGCTGTGAAAACAGAAACAAAAATAAGCTTCCCAGGGAACTTGCCTCCTGCTAGTTAGCTACCAGACATGTATTTGTTTCAATTTTTTTTCCACTCATAAGTAAATTTTTAAAGAGTCAGAGAACTTTCAAAAATCTGGGATAACTTTATCAGAGTAGCAACACCAGACACATTGGTGGGAAAAAGCTGTACACAAGATTTATGAGTGCTTTGAGGAAAACTTCAGTGTGGAGCAGCACAAAGGAGTATGTTGAAGGTCAGGAATTGCTGGCAAGGGTAGAAGTTGCTATGGGCAAATGTTGAACCGCCATGAAAAAATCAAACGGAAGCAAACAATTGTGAATAGCAACCTTTTGGGCAAGTGATGCCCCAAGGATCCATTTGGGGACCAATATTGCCACCTTAAAAATTAACAAGGAGAAGAAGGAGGAGGAGGGAAATATGGCCTCCAGCTCATCCTCCAAAGGGACTGAAACCAGGACAGAGCAGTAATTGATTTTAAACAAGAAAGCAAAAGAGTCACAAAAGGCACCAAAAAAATGCAATCCACATCCCAGGTGGACACATAAATTAAAATTCACTTGTTGTGGAGCGCAATGTAAAAAAAGTACACACACTGAGATGAAGAATGTGCTCTGTAGACATTTGGTGGGTACATTTCTGAGGTCCTCAGCATGTTTCCTGAAAGCAAACCACAGCTGGGATGTATACAAGGCCTCAAGGGACCGATAAGGTTTTAAGTGTGTGGTTATCCTGCAGACCAGCATTCCTGAAATAAGCAGCATTAAAGCAACCATGCTGTGTGGACACTGCCATGTCATATGACGAATCTTCAACAAATTGCAGTTATTTTTTTGCTGGTTTTGCTTTGTTCTTCCACACTTGCAAATGGCTAACCACCATCCAAACACAGCATATTGCTGCTAAGGACTAGAGGCTGTATTGCAGTTCCTTTGCTGCTCTTTGGCAAACAGTACCAGGTGTGATAATGAGTCTTCTATGGCCATTGCAGTTAGCTTACAGACCCCAACTCAGCACCTATAAATTACAGAACAGCTCTGGGGCGCCTTTTGGTCAAAGGCAGCCTGTGCAAGGATGGAGCTGGTATCCAATAATCAGCAGTTTCGATCCCTGGCCTCAGAGATTTCAGCATGAAACTCTGAGGCACACAAGAAGGTGTGTTCAACAACATCACTGTCCTGTGACACAGCCCGAAGAAATCCACTGATGGAAGCAGCATTTTGCTATGGGAATTGACAAATTCTGTTGCCTTCCCTGCTGTCTGTGCTGCATCACATTTGCATCACATTATCATTTCAATACTGGGTGTTTGGTTTGGACATAAATGTCAAGGTGACATTATTATGCTGCCTAGAAGCATTTTGAAGAATAGTTAAGGTTTGCTCATCAGTATGAAAACAGTAAGTTGTTCCAGAAAAAGTAACTGCTTATTTCCATGTATAAGATACCTAGGATCCAGGTGGTGAAACAGAAAGAGTTGCAGAGACAGGTAATTAAATAAACACATTACATGCTGTCAGAGTTTTAGCTGATCCCGAGTTCTGGTCTGCTTACCTTTGCAATCTGCACACACCAGTTGAGGAGGTACTGGGAGCCGATGTTGTCCTTGTGCTCTCGGATGTAATCCAGGAGGCAGCCATAAGGCATCAGCTGTGTGATGAGCTGAACAGTTGAAGTGAGGCAGATTCCCAACAAGCGACACACATGAGGATTGTCAACACTAGCCATCACATAAGCTTCCTGAGAAGAAAGGCAAAGAAAGCAATGTGAAATACTCCCTTGGGCATGACATGAATATTTGGAGGCAGTTTAAAATAAGTTGGTCATCCGAGAGGTTGCTAAAATACTATATGCAAACTCTGTACCTCATATCACACACAAAATATACATATTTCCCACTCTGTGGACCAGATATTTTTCATTCCGTGGAATGTCCAGATTTTGAACACCAAATCATCACTGAGATGCCAAAGAAGAGCCAATCTCTCACTACTGGTACACCAAGAAAACATTGGACATAAAATCCTAGTGGATAAAAACTTACAGACCAAGGAGGAATTAATAAATTGATCAACTGGAAGCACTTACAGACCAAGGAGGAATTAATAAATTGATCAACTGGAAGCTGATGGGATTTCATCATTTTGAGCACCTAATTGCAAGTGCAACACATTTTTGTGAACATGTGCCATATGGCTTTTTTTCCTCACAGACCTTTTCATGAAACTGACTGGAAATCAGTATTTTTGAGACTTCTGCTCCCCTGTCAAGGTTGGTACTAACCCAGAAAGTCAAAGCTATCTCCTAGAATGTGACTGACAGTCTCATTTTTTAAGAGAACATGTTCCTCTTGACCATATTGTTCTTCACTCCATGTCGAACCAAACAGATTAATAATCACTTCACCACTTTAGAACTTCGAATGCTTGTCTTTAAGTAGAAACAGTGAAAATATTGTCCTCAATTGGAAAAGCTTTTTTAGACTCATATAGCAATGTAAATGATACCAGGAAGGTACTTGGAATGTGGGACCATAGCAGACTCTTTGGTCAACTGGAATTTTGGGGTTTAGTTTCATATATATGTGAAAAACTCTTTTTTCAAATGGGGGTACACCATGTGTAGCTTTATGTACCTAGCTAAGATACCCAAGGTACCTCCTCTTCTTTTGTTCTTCTGTGGGAAGGGAAAGACCCCTTCAGAGGCTGCTTCAAATACATCCTTTAACATGGCCATGGGTAAAAATCCCTGACTTCATGGTTTTTGTGTGCAAAAACTACTTATGGATTGAAATTTGAGATCTATATTTATACTCAAATCCACTGCCAAGTGCCAGCTCAAAGAATGGATTCCAATTGGAGAAAAAAAACTAGAGCTGCAGTTGTTTGGTTTCTTTAACTAACTTTGTATCTGATTTACAGTATGTCACTTTTAGATATTTTAAAAGTAATCTGATTGAAAAGCAACACAAGAGGAAATGAATGAGAATTTTTCCATTCAGTGAGCAGGTCAGCATCTTGATTCAGCATCAGGAGAAACACCTACTAATCACCCCTTGGCAATTCAGGCTAGCAGTCCCCCAAAGCCTAAAATCATAGTGAAGGCACAAATGGTGCAAGGGAAAGAGTAAATCTGCTCTTTCTAAGAGCTTAAGAAAATAAATACCATAGCACTTTAGTCATCACCTAGCAAGCGTTCCACAAATGTCACACAGCTCCATAGCTGGTGAGAACTATTATTAAACAAAGCTATTAAGGCAATGACGTTCAAGAAATAAGCAACCCCAATTCTTAAGTAATACTTTCTGGCCTCTGTGTTGTTGCTTAATGTGCCAGCCTAAGCAAAACATGATGTAATGCAGCCTCTTTTGAGGTACTAGTTCTGCATTTGGTATCCTTGTTTTGGAGCCCTTGGGATGAAAATGACCTCCAAGCAGACAGGTTAAATAGGATCTCCACCAGAATTGGTAAGAGCTTGTCAACCTACTGCATGGTGTGGGCACACCATTGAAACATCCCTCTGCTATGGATAGTACTGATTGTGTGGGCTAGCTCAAGGAAAGATAAAGCAGGAACACAATCTGCTATTCAGTTTGTATATATTTGTGGCATCATTTCTTAGAGAATCTTGCAAATTTGTTATCCAATACAAGCAGAGACCAAAACAACTTCATTTCCCTATGCTTCCAAACTAAGCCATTGTAATGATGAAGAATGCCTTGCTTCCTGTTGGAATTCAGATCCATATTGTACTCATTTTGGTGGGGCAGGGTGGGGGGAAGACTGCAGAGATGGAGCTGTTCTCACTGCCCATCTGCCATGCAGCCCGCGTGGGGCTGACCCGGGGGCTGAGCATTGGGATGCTGCAGGAGCAGGGTGGGTGTTTGGGCCACACAGCTTTCGGAGAGTGTCCAAGTGTTGACACCCCCTCTTCCATTTGATACTGCAAAGGAAAATAGGCCACTGCCTCCTCCTCAAAGAGAGCAGAACAGAGCTATTGTGTGGTTGTGGGTCCTTCTAAGTAGCCCAAGACATTAAAGCGAGTCTTTGTTTCAACTGTTTATCTTGGAAATCTCTTCGGGTGCGCTCTGACCTGCTCCAAGTATGCTTGGTATTTAACAACAGCCTTCTGAATTAACTCTACCCTAATAAAGTCAGCCAGAGCTTGCCTGGATTATAAGAGCTAAAGCTGCTGTGCTTGTTCTATACCTAGTGTGATTCTGTAAGACAAATCATCTTTAATTAGACATTATTATCTTTGAGGTTCCAGTGACCTTGAAAAATTGGTTGTGTAGCAAAAATCTGTTTTGAGAAGAGCTTTTGGAGTCATCCCTCTGACTTCTTTCACTAGTTTTGTATTTTTTTAAATTTAGTTCTGAAATAAAGAGTTCCACCAACCAAATTATCTAAAAATGAATAGGATTGAAAAAGCAAGACCTTTGTGTTAAGCATCCTAATTCAAAGGAAAAGATACTATGGGGATTTGCTACAGAAATTTCTTTTAGAAGAGAAAGTACTTTGATACCACTAAAGAGCACACAGTCCCTTGCATCGACTGCCCTGTCCAGTGATCTTGATCTGCTGAAGGAAGGACGAAGCACCATAGGTTTGTTCACTAAATCTTCCTACAGGGTACATGCCTTCAGGAATTTAATGCAGCTAAGTCCAAAGCATCCTTTGTGAACACTGTGTTATGCTCCTTACCACTGTGACGAGCAAAATGTGGGGCAGAGCTCAGGGCAGGTAGCTGAGCAGCATCTCACCCAGCTCCTCAGTGCAGGGAATGCCAATGAAGGGGGGGATCACAGGCAGGCGAGAGGCAGGAATGAGGGCCACATAGGTAGGGACCTGGGGAAGGGCTGAGACTTATCTGGAGTCTAACTAAACTAAAACCAGAATGGGTATTGCTTCCTGTATGGATTTGGAGATGGACCACCTATTCTTCTGCACTGCTGCAATACACCTATCAAATCATATGGTGCATACACACAATCTGCTGAAGCGGAGTAATGTATTGGAACAACACTGTTTATTCAGGGTGACTTGAAAAATCCATCTTTATTATGGTCAGTAGCACAAGTGGTGGTTTGTTCATAGACATTTCTCCTGAGACATCTCACTACAAGGACAGGCTTTTTGTTAAGATCTTCACCAGCTGCAACAATTGGAGATGAACCTTCCTACCTGAGGTGTCATTTACTGGCCAAAACTGGATAAAAAAAAAAATTCCTTCTAAATTCAGTCCCTACCAAAATAAAAGGAATTCCACAGTTTTCCCTATGGCTGAAGGATTTGTGTGCTTGATTAACAACACCATCTGTTCCAGACAAACAGGTCCATTTGGGACATACCAGGGACAGGAAAGAAAGACAGACAGACACACTCTTCTTGTTGCTTAGGACTGAACCACAGTCCTAAGGGTAATCTGAAGTTACATTGAACTTCTGAGTGCTCCTCTCCTCACTCAGCATTCTCCTTTCCTTGTATAGAAATTTATATATCCTTGGTGCTGCATGTTCCATGGCTTTGGATCTAGTTAAGATTTTCATCAATTTCAGGTTCAGGGAACTTCGTATTTAGGACTCTGGCTCACTCACTGTAAACTCAAACATTTATGAACTCCTGAATCAGTATCCCATAGCCTTTTCTCCTTTTTTCTGAAGGGACTAGCTAAATCCAAACAATAAAATAAAAATCCCAAGCTTCTTTCAGAAGGTGAGAAAATTTCTTGCATTTTATGGCAGAGAAACCAGACAGCTGGGATTTTTAAATTTTATTTTGGACTTACAGTTAATTTAATCCTATTTAACCAAGCAACTAGCTTATGACAATCCGCAGGACTCATAAGCCATTAGGTCTGTTGTTATCTGGCTTAGTTGTACCACCATAATAACAATGAATGCTACAGCTTAAGGCCTGAAACATCAGAAAAAAACCCAAGAATTAGTTCTAAATGTATGGTCCTGACCACTCCTTAGGTGCTACTCCATGAGTATAAAATCTGTATTTGGATTGGGTTCATGGGAGACACAAAAGCACTTCACAGACTGGGCTGCAAAGAGCAGTACTTCTAGATGCAGAACTGAGTTTAGGATGCAAAATATTTCTTCCCACGCAAAATCCTAAAACCCCTCTAGTTATTAGAGAAGAAAATCCACAGACCACTGACAACTTGAGAAAACAAACATGAAAACTCACATCAAGTATTTCCTTGTTGGCTTTTGGTGATGTAGCCTCTCTCAATTCTTTAATAGCAACAGGAATTTTAACCTTCTCTCCCTCTGGGATCCAAAGTCCCTACCAAAAAGAAGTACAAAGAGTTAGCCAGTCTCATACCTAACAGGTTAATTCTCACAGTTACATATATATTTTACATCTGAGTAGACTTAAATATTCTGAGCAATGGAAAGACATAGCAGACAACAAAAATATGCAAAAAATGTACCTTGTAGGTATTACCAAATTCCTGTTAATGGGCTGGTACTTCTCTTTCAGACACCTCTACCATATTTTTTTGAAAAAACATGTTCATTACTGTCCCTGTGTAAATAGCCCAAGAGATGCATAAAGAGCAACTTCTGTGGGTGGAAATCTAACTAATTAGACCATCATAGCAACTGCATGTGCAAAACCTTGCCACTTCCAATTTATATATCATGTGATGAAAATAATCAGCATTTTCTCATTAAAACAAAATGGCATCTATACTGTAAAAATAATCCAGTCCTAAACATATGCAGTGGCAGGGAAGTCTATGTCCAACTGGTGCAGTGCTCTACATCTATAGTGTCAGGAGGCCATTTAGGTGGCAGGTCAGCAGTGTAGCACTGTGAGGACATGCTGCTGAAATCCCCAGCAGTTTAGGTGCATTTCTTTTTGTGCCCCTGAAGCTTCTAATCATAGCTGGAAGCCTGATTCAGAATACAGAGCTTTATAAAGAGATATAGGAACCTACAGTTACTGGAAAAGCCTGAAACACATATCCTGAATAAAAGGAGGAACACAGAAAAGTGGAACTTGATGAAGAAGAAGCACAGAGGATAAACAAACACCATGAGAAAAAGTACATTGTGAACCTACACAACTAAAGGTGTGCAGACACTTTCACACATCTGAATCAGTTCTAATGAAAGAACGATTGATTAATTCCAATGAAAGAAGGATTAAAAAAGAAGATCCCAGATGACACAGAGAAATGGCTTTGCACTGAGTTAACCAAAGTGCATTTCTTTTCCTCCTCAATATTCACAATGGGATGTATTTGACTGTGCTAATTTTTTAGTCGATGTCTTTGTTGTCCAGGTTCGGCAGTATGGCTTTGGCAATGTTTTATGTAAACCTTCTCCTTTTACCCAATTCCTAAAAAACCCAATGATGATTGAGTAATCTCTCCACCCTTCAACAGATAGATACATGCTATAAAATCTAGTTTAAAAAAAAAATTTAGACAATTGACTGAAGTTCCTAGTTCTTGCTTTGTTTGGGAGGCTTCTGCAGGAGGGAGCAATATGAAAAGGGGAATAGAAACATGGTGATCTTACCTTGTAAACAGTGCCAAAAGCTCCAGAGCCTAAAACTTTGACCTTTTTAAATTCTGTTTCCTTTAAAATTCTCAGATGAGCCTGGTTTGGTGCCTCCCCGCTGGGTGTCAGTGGTTCAACAAGCTGGTGCAGAGAGAAGATGATGTTGGAAGGTTACACAGTCTGGAAGGTTGAACACTTTGTGGAAGCAAACAAATCCTTCCTTTAAAATAATGAACATTTGATTCCATGCAAAGTTTTTGGGAGGATACCTCTGCTCTGACTTGCAGGAATAAATACCTGCTCCAAAAATCAAGCATGGAGGGGCAACTGCCATTTTGAAGGAGAATGAAGGAATACCTCTTCTCAACCTCTTCTCAAAGGGGGGCTTTGACTTCAAAGCCTTGAAACACATGGCATGAAAAATAATGCAATTACCACAGATGCTAAAGGAGATTATTTTTGTTTTGAACTTGTGAATAAATTATGAAAATGTTTAAAATAATGGGTAAGAATCATCTGCAACCTTTCATGTCTGCTCTTGTTTAACTGGATACAATTCCCATGGTACCAGTGGTTCCCCGAGACCACGCAGTGTACAAAAAGCAATTGAAACTCTGACAGTGATTCTTTCCTCAGAAAAAAAAAGGATGTTGAATTGGCTATTGATTTTTTCAAAATTTTATCTAAGCCTTATTGCAATCAGCGGTAATGCCCTCCAAAGACATTTAACACTTTTATGATGCGTAAGTCAGCTTTTTCCTTAGTGTTCTTCCTTGTGCTTTTTCTTTGAATAACACCATATTTAGCTAGATTCAATCTGATTTTAGAAGGTCAGCAGCCTCTTTGTTGTGATGAAATATCCTCATTTTGAGGAGTCCAGAGAGTACGATATAAGCTGAGCACAAATTGAACTCTACTATCACAACTGCAGAATACAGCAGTATGTAAAATACTGTTTCGTAGTGCAATGGAAAACAGGCCAGCTTGGGTTTTTTTTGTTTTTTTAAAGGATATTAGCAGCTGACTCTGCAAAGCTGGCAAATACAGGAAGAAGCTGCAACTGGGATTTTAGCAGAATGTTAAAAACAATTGGCTTATTTATTAGAACTGGACTAGAAAGAGAAGGGGGCTAACCACAAAACAGCTGCTTCCATCCAGGATTAGGAGTTTTGCTATGTATGAGGTGTCCAGAGGGTGATGCTGTAATGCACTCAAAGCCATGCAAAAACCAAAAAAGCAGTGTAGAAACCTTGTTCATGCACAACAGGGTAAACCATTCACTTCGATGGCTTTGTGGGCTTTTTGTGCTAAAAACAAACCAAAGACAAGATTTAAACACTTCCTTAATTCCTTTCCCTCCTCTCCTTTTTTTCCACAGGATCAGGCACACACCTGATCAAGGGGGTAAAATTTTCAGAAGCACCCCAAGCTGCCACAGGAGGCTCAAGGCTTGTCTGGAGGGACACAAAATGTGACGCTGAAGGTCTACACAGCAAGGTAGTATGGATCAGCAAACACATTGCACTTCACCCTGAAGGTGTAGTTTTTTCTGAGTAGACAATCTCAATGACTTTCCTTGGGATTGGGACATCCAAATCCCTTAAATCTTTTGAAAATTATATGCAGAGGGATCAGATTTGAGATTAAGTGAGAAGATGTTAGGTGCACACCACCCCTTTCCTGAGTAGCATGGCAGCTGCCGCATTTCCCATTCCAAGGGACTGCTGAGTTACAAGGCAGATGCAGGGTGCTTTAATCGTCTGATACGAGGAGAAGGGCATCCACTGCCCCAGATGAAGCAGGGGTGCTGGCAGCACTCACCTCCCTCTCCTGCAGCAGCCGGCGCAGGGTCCGCTTTCTGACGATGTGGCGTCTCCGCAGGTACAGGCCGATGCCCAGGCCCACCACCACCAGGCACAGGAGACCTCCAACAACACCGGCTGCAATTGAGGGGATCTTGGAGCTGCAACGCAGGAGGGGATGCAAGAAAGAGAAAAAAATTTCTTAGGTGTAAGATTTTAGAGAAGCCCTACAGAGGTTGCAGGAAGCCTTAGGTTTTGATCAAACACACGCACTGGCCACCCACATTACAGATTTCTTGGGCACCTGTATTTTTAAGGGCCTCATCCAGTAATCTGTTCAAAGTGGTGCTTAATTTCCATCTGGGCTTAAACCACAAGTCTTCATTCTTCCCTCAAACTCACAAATGGAACTGATCCTCATAACTTAAGCAAGGGGATTTCTCCTCCTTCCAACAAACCCACCAAGCACATGAGCATCAGATCTGTGAAGCCTTTGTGTGCCAGCTGTGGGCAACCCACATGTGATCAGAGACATGAAGCATGTGGAGAGAAGGCCTGTCAGGAACACATACACAGTTGTGGTACCAGCAATGCAGCTGACATCCCCTCATTATTTGGGGAGGCATGCTGTAAGGGTCACAGTGAACGTCAGATCATCTGTCTTCCTTACAAGTACAAATGTCTGAAGCCAGGTATTGTGTACCATCCCCACTGTACATACAGACTGCTGCCTCTTTATTAGAGCCTGAGTAATTGCAAATTTAAGGTGAAAAGAAAAACCTGTTTTCCAAGGTTGTTTTTTGGTCTGTACTTAAAAGATTCTTCCCAGCATTTTTCAAAGTTGCCCCAGGGATTTCTATTAAATGCAGTCACTTTTTAACAGCACTTCTAGGTTCTAGGCTGAATTTGTCTTGCCATAGCATGACTTTGTGGCCAGAAATGAAGTCCCTCTCTCTCAGTCTGAGAAGACTGTTTGCTTGTTGCATGGCCTTGAGCACATCATGAAGCCAAACAGTGTGATGCAAGATCTAGTGTGAGTGTGACAAATGAGCATCCATCTGGGCGCACAGTATTTGGATATGGACAGATCACAGGGCTGGAAAAGACCCTCTGCATCTCTGACTCTCCTGTAACAGAGGTGACTATATCAGTCCTAAACATATCTCTCTCTGGCCTTAATCCTTTCTTTTTCAATCCCCTCCTTTTATTCTTCAGTAACAGATCCCTAAACATATCTCTTTCTGCCCTTAATCCTTTCTTTTTCAATCCCCTCCTTTTATTCTTCAGTAACAGATCCCTGGTCTCACCTTGACAAAAACTGTAGGCAGAACAAGATTTTGAAGTCTTGTGCCAGTAGCAATATTTCTCAGTTCTTGAAACCATTTTTATAGGTTTGAGCCTGCTCTAATCTGTCACTTCCCCATAAAGAGCTGAAGACTTAACTTTAGTCCCAGCCCTGCAGTGTCCAGTGAGGAAATGTAAACACACATGCATTCTTTCCAGCTCTGCCATTAATTGTAGCAGATGAAATACTCACCCATTTGGACAGCCTTCAAGACCTGGCCCTTTGCACCTGTAAAAACAAATGAATGTTACAAATATAGTAGCTCTGGCCTACATACTTCTGTAATTCCAACTACGAGTGCTACTGATTGAAAAGTTTGTGTTTCAGAGCAGTCCAAGTGTTAACATAGGAATTTATAATAGTCATACACTCCATTAAATATCAGTCAGCAACAACCTTGCTCCAAAATCTTTTATCTAGAGAAACAGCCATGCTGCATGCTTAGTTTAAAGAATGTTTTAAAACAACATTTTAGCATGTGGTAGAAGTGGGGGAGGACACAGATACACAAAATTCATGGATTCCGTGGCTCTGTGCAGAGCCCGGGGCTGACTGTGGAGGACAGACATAACCCCCCCGTCGTACAAGGACAGAAATATATGTGGAAACATGTCATTGCAGACCCTTCTGCCTACTCCTTGTTTCCTGATAAGGTAAAGGTTTTAATTTCTAGACTTTCTATTGCAATGGAAAACTTGGAAAGCAGATACATCCCATCAAAAAATGGGATTTGACAGCACTCTCTCTGGCTGTAGTTTGTTGGCATGTGTCCATGATATTTTTCCTTTAGAATCCAAAGTCTTATGTTACTGGTAATGTAAACAGGTACAACAGTTATCCAGAGAGCCAGGAGCTGTACTAGCAAGTCATTCACCCTCCATTCGAGTTTAAAATGCTCAGAATTTTGGCAGTGCAGTGCAAAACCAACACAGATGAAAACACAGGGACTGAGTTCACTTGATGGTCTAATGAGTGTGAGAGGCACAGTGCATTCCCCAAGTGCTGCTGGGCTATGAGATGGATGCTCTTCATGGGAATTGTGGTCTTTGTGGTGTCTACTGAGGAAGGACAGTATTTCAGAGAGGGTGACATCACCTCTGGAAAACAGAGCACAGGAAGGAGTAAAGTCCAGTTTGTGGTATCTGCTCCCTGTGCTGACTTAAAGAAAATGGATCATCCCAAAACAGTTCCAGAGGAGGTCAAGTAGGGGGTAAGGAGTGAGTCCATGCCAGGAAAACTCTGGAATCCCTCTTACTGAGAGGAGGAACCAGAAGAATTTTAAAATGCCAGGTAGAGTTGCAGATCTTCTCTCGTAACTTGGTCTGGGTCTGGGGAAGGAAGAGGTGAAGCAACTACTCATTTTACTGGGATTTTGTTTGTTTGTTCATTTTCATTACTTCTATCTTCCCTCGTGTATTTGCCTTGTTTCTGGGCCAACACAGCGCTCCAAGACCCAGCATCTGGAAGGTCTTGTAACTTCACTGGACTCCCATGCAAGAATGTGCATCCTGGTGTCCTGGACATGCTGGAAGTGCTGTGCATACCAATCCCTGGATCTGGGTCCTCAGCCTTGTTAGCTTTCCTATCTGCATACAGCTTGCTTCGTTTGCTCAGTTGTAAAACTAAGCACAGAGAGGCTGCACATGCAGAGCAGATTCTTAAGCAGACCATTGCTTATGGTCATAGGAGGCAGGTCTTGCCTTGGGCTTCTCTCTTCGGATGCTCAATGGAAAACTGATCTTGGACTCCAGACCTCATCCAGTCATGCTCTACCACCTGGATATAAATTTCTAAGGCAACAAAGCATGTGCAGCTGCTCTTGATAAGAATATGAAATTAGAAGACCTCACCTAATTTCAGAATATGACTACTGTCCCTCAAAGTATCTCTCCCTCAAAATTCTGGTTTGCCATGCTATTTTATGATGACAAGTTCTCTATGTGCTTCCTAACAGCAAACAAAACTGGCTGAGGGGATTGAATCTACAGTCTGAGGAATGACCGAACAGTTCTTCTCTTACACATCAAAGCAGAGGCAGGAGAAGTGTAGATTTTTATCAGTCCCCTTCCCTTTCCCACACAAATCCATCAACAGCAAGTCTGGTGGGAAAAAGTAAAAGGTGTTGGGAAGAAATAGAGAGATCAGCTTGTGCTTTTCAAATCCCACTTGGTTTTTTGATTAATTTCACAAGTCAGAGAAGAAACAAAGCCCATAAGAATTATCCCTCCAGGACTATATATAACTATCTTTCTTAATGTGGAATTTTATGATGACACCCAACATCAGTAACCCAGATTTTATGGAATCTAAACAATCACGTTTTCCATTCCTGAGTCATTTTTCTTCTGCTTACAGAAACCAAAATGACAAATGTGACCTTATGTTATGAAGCACCTTAAGATCTCATGGATATGTTAGATGAATATAACAGCAGTGGTAGTCTTTGATATATTTCTCTACTTACTGGAAAATTAGTTCTGTGTACAGTTCCTGAAAACTACTTCATCCTGAACTCAGCATTTTACCTGTCTATGTAAATATTACTCGTCCCAGTGCAGACACGGCTATTTATTTCCTAAATCTATCAAAATTTTAACAACTTTCTCCTTGACCCATAGTTCCTAACTTGAGGGAATGGGTCTCACACTATAACAGCCTAAGTTACTTCACAATCATAGAAGAAATGGAAAATCATTTCTAAACCTTTTTAAACTTTACAAAAATTTTACTTCATCCTTTCTTTCTAATTAACCTTCCAAGTGTGACAAAGGCATAGAATTTGTGCTGTGGTTCTGCAGCCTTCTCTCTCAGACCCCCTTGTTCACTTTCTCATCTCCCCCAAAAATCCCTTAGCATTTAAAATGAAGACTGCTGAGACACAGAGTGTTGACAGCAACTGTGGATGGAGGCAGGATGTGTCAGCTAGTGGTACTGGCTACAGTGGTGGCTTCTCTCCTTGCTTATCCACCTCAGTGGCTGAGTTTAATTCCTGTACTCTGTGAGACTGCCAGGGAAAATCAAATCCTTCAACATTGACCAGATTAATTAAGATCGTGAGTGTCATTAATTGATGAACATATAAATGGGGTAATTCCAGGGCTTTTGAGATGTTGCTTTCTTTATCGTAGCATATATTCTCAGCTGTACCAGAGGCAGGGCAAAGGGAAGCTTGTGTACAAAATCCCCATGAGAATACAGAAGAATTGGGAGAGAAGGGGTCTTTTGGGAAAACCAGGAGAAACCATCCTTCATTCTATTTACTAATGAAGGCTGAAAAATGGACTCAGCAAAGAAAACGAGACTCGAAGGGATTCTTCTTGGCATTACAAAAGAAGCAATGAATGACCCGTATGCACACCTAAAGCAAAAAAATGAAGTGCATGACAAAACTCAGCTGGGAAGAGAAGTCTTTTACTTGAAGCTTCTTCAAATAAGGAAAACAGAGAGATCCTGGGAACCCTTACTTGCATGACTACTGAAGTCAGCACACTTAATCATGCTAATAAGATTTTGTGGGCTCTAGCCGTGAAATTGGACAGGGACAGAAATGAAGTTGTTGTTTCTTGTCATGCAGAAATTGCTGAGACTGTGGTTTCTAAGGATGCAAAAGCTTTGTGAGACAGATGTTTTCCACCCACTGCTGAAGAGATCCATTCCCACAGCAAAATGAGGGAAAAGCATGAAGAAAAATGGCATTGCTGATGGATTGCCTTCAGAGGGACAATGCTGTGCCATACTGCATGTTCCCATATTATAACCCTGACACTGGCTCCCTACTCATCCATGGCCACAAATGTCCCATCCGTGTAGCAAAAATAGCAACATTACCTCCTTCTAGCTCTCTTGAGCCCTTCGGGGATACAGCCTATTTCATCTGCCACATTTGGGCAGCAACTCGAATCGGGCTATCGAGCATGTTCACAATGTAACTGATGCTAACTCAGCCTAGTTCCATCATTTGAAAGATGCAATTGATACTACTTTTTATGTTCTGCCTTAATAACACAGGGCCAAATACACTGAGGCATATGTCGGGTAGCCCTCACTTAAAAAAATTCTCCTTACGGTAACCTCATCTCCTGCCTGACTCTCGTGGCTCCCCCATCCACTGCTAAAGCCAGGCAGGAATTGACTTCTCTGATCAATTCTGCTTGGGGAACCTGATTGTGCATTAAGAGCCACTGTGTGGCTCGTTTTACATCCCTGTCTGGCAAATTATGTTCTCCAAGTCTACGTTCGAGTCTAGTGTTTGATCTTACTACCGAGGCTGCACAGTGAAAAAAAGCCTTGTCCAGATGTGGTCACTTACTACACTATTCCGCCAATCAGCTGCATTTCCATGTGGCCAGTTAGAAGGAGGATATTGGATCACTCTGGCCAGTTCATATTAGTAGGGACTACTGAGGTCATTAATAAAGAGCAAACTTATTAAGATCCCTTTTCAGCCGAGAAAATTTGTTCTTAGGCCGGCAGTGGGAAGCCCTGATAAACCTTGTCTGTGACTATAGCAAAACCAGGGGGCACCGCTGTAAATTGTGGCAAATCCACCAGGCTGGTATAACTACCATCTGAGAACTATTGCACTGAATTTCACCATGAGCACTAGAAAGGGCTGTTACTTGCTGATTCCACCCTTCATCTCCTTTTTTCCATGAAGGTGGGGAACCGGTAGCTGGATTAGCTAATTAATGTACCATGTGATGGTTGGTCTGAATATGTTACAACTCCTCTCTTGCAAGACTTATTACAGGCATATTATAGAATGATTTTGGATCAGACAGACCTGCAAGGTAAAAAGCAGAAGGCTGTCAAAGAAAATACACCAAACATGGGCTGGCTTTTTGCTCTGAAAACATCACAGTCCAATAACCAACTCTCAAACCCTAAAACCTTTTCCTGTGCATTCCATGTCCTTTGTAGGTTGGAAATCAGGACAGAGACAATTATTACTTGTGATGTAGGGTAAACAGATCAATTCACAGCTTGTTACAGGTTGCAGTTTAAGCATGTCCCGAAATGAGGACAAAAATAGCTCGTATAGATTGGGTTTACTCTGATGCCTGTTAATAAAACCACACTCACAAGGCTTTGAACTCAGACCGAGTGCTAGTATATGGAAAGAAGGAATAAAAGAAAATCCCTGTGTTATTCCACTTGGATTTCCCTCCTGAAAGTTGAAAGGTGCAGAGAAAAATGGGCCCTGGGAACCCAGCATCCACCAGATGTCACTGATGTTCCTCTCAAAACCAGAGGACACAGCAACAAGCGAGGTGGGAAAAAAAAGGTGCATCACTGGTGCATGAGTCCTGTAAAATTCTGTTCTCAAGTTATCAAACAATCCTGTTTCAAACCCTTTAAGCAATTTATTTTCTTTCCTTCTGCATAAAGGCAAAGTACCACTGACCTTTTCCTACTTATAAAGTCTGCCACACTCTGCAGTGTGTCCTCCTGACCTCTCTTGCTCCCTGCTAGTTCTTCTTCTCAGTGGTTTGACATGGGACCATCAGGAAGAGAAAGAGCTCGAGACAAGCTGTTTCTCCATTTCTTTTCTTCCCTGTCTCCGTTCAGTCCCAGATTTTACTCACCCTCGGGTGCAGTTTGGATGGCAGAGCTGGCAAACATTATTCCCATCGGCATATTTCCAGACGAGGGTGTCATTCTCTCCCAGAACCCCTGCTGGGCAGGATTTCACACAGTGTGGGCCATCTATAAAATGGGCACACTTCATGCAATTGTCAGGACCCTGCAAAGAGAAACAACTTGTTTATGATACCCTTACATCAGCCTATTCAAAAGGAAATTCGGAAGATGCCTTCCACTGCTGGAAGTTTTCAGCATCGTCTGGTTTTATTACCTTGCTACCTGATATTCTTGCAAGTAATTGCTCTTGTAGGATGGACCACACAAAGGCATTTCCTGCTGCTTTAAGCTAATGTTTTCTTGCATTACATTGTTGTTTCTTTTTTCCCTCTGCCTTCTGTCCAGTTGGAAAACTTGTGTTTTGCATTTTAAATGGGGAATAATTTAATGACACCCTGATAAGGGGTTAGCTGAAAAGCAGACAGCTTGGCTGCTACCTGGTGCAATCTACTGTTACACAATTTAAAATAGGGGACCTGGCCCTGCTGACACCCCTATGAAATACTGGCATCAAATCATTATTTTTCTGGTTTCTCAGCACAGGTTCTTTCCTCTGGTAAGGAGAAGCATAGGATGATGGAAGCAACCCAAGGAGTCCACGCATTTTTTGCTTTCCACTTTGAAAAACACTTAGTTTGTATTTAAAGGCATTGCCTTTGGCCATTTTTGGCAGAACTGTTTTTATTAAAATTGTACCAGCACCATGAATGACCTAAATATTTTAAAGCAGAGGAACAAGCAATTGTGGGTCAAATTCTACTATGGAGAAAAAACAGACCAGATCCACAGTGCTGGTTGCAGTGGGACTACAGTAAGACACGCTATAGGAAGATTATTTTAAACACTGTAATGTCTAAGGGCCACTATAATAGACTGATTACTAGATGCTAGGTAAATATGGAACAGGGGGTCACTGCCTGAAGGAGTTTATAATGTAAATAACATCCTTGAGGCCATGGTGCTAGGAGGGAGGATGGAAATGCTTCACATTACTGAGCAGTGACTCTTCAAACTGATGATGGGTATCCTTGTTCTCGCCAGGACAGGGTTAATTTTTGCAGTAGCCAGAAGGGGCATGGCTAGGACATAGGGGTTATTCTACACCATCTCATGTCATTGCCAGGGGTAGGGGAAAGGAGTCTCTTCTAGGGAGAAGGGGTTTCTTCTGGTTGAGCATGCATGGTAGAGGGAACAGTGGGGTAATGCTAGTTCCGAGCAATCACATGTGAGTTCTTCACCTTTCTTGTACACTGTTATTAATGTTGTTGCTGTTACTATTCCCCTTCTTATCTCATTGCTGTTTCCAGTAAATTGTTCTTATCTCAGCCCGTGATTTAAACCTCTTATGCCTCCAATTCTCCTTTCCAGCCTGCCACAGGGGAAAGGGGGGAGGGAGGGAGTGCATGACTTGTGAGAGAGAGTCTTTGGAGACTCTCAGTGAGAGTACCAAATTGGGGAGTACCATTCCTAGACTGCAACAATGGGCAAGGGTCAAACACTCAGAGGCTGCAGGGAGTGGCAAGAGGTATTTAAAGAGTTGGGTTAAATATCACAGAGGTGCACCTGTGATGGAAGCAGGAGATCTGATCTCCAAAAAACAACAACAAAAAAAAAGAATTGGACTTTTGCAATTAAGATATGAGTCTGAGCTAACATGTTCACACCAACTTGGAAGCTGAGTAGCTACACGTTACTCAAATGTTTGCCATGTTTGCCAAAGTAAATTTTTTTTTTTCTGTAAAAATACAAAAAAATATTGAAGACTCTACAATGTCTGTGACTGTGGATTACATGTAACAAAAATAAAACTAACACCCTGAGGTTTCCTATCCTGCTGCCTTGCCCCAAGATCTTGACTTCTAACCATCCCCATCTCTGCTCCACCTCAGACAGGGTTAATATGAGACCTCAGGATTATCTGAACATGGGAAAAACATATTAATAAATGATCTAAGGCTCAGGTTTGCTACGATGAATCTGCTCTTACAGGTCCAGTGCAGGTTGCATTGTACATGGTGGAGTTTTGCACCAGGCACTCAGGGTGGCAGGGGAGGCACTTGGAGTCCTTTTCAAACTCTCTTGGCTCCCTGGAAAACAACAACAAAAAAACCAGAAATAATTAAACCTCAGGCTGAATAGCAAGTAATAAACTGTGGTATTCTCTCCTTTTCCAGACTTTTCCACGTTAGATTGAGATGATGATGGTACTGAGGCAGGAGGAAGGACCCTCTTGGCTACACCAGTAGCACTTGCTCAGTGCAACCAGGAGGACGTAAGAGTAAGGAAAATTTGGTTGGCAGTGAAACACATGGCACTCCAGATTGCACACTACAAATTAGTTTACTTTCATTTTAAGCTAATGTCACAGAATACTCACAACCATTCTAGAGGCTTTTAAATGGTAGTGATGCAAAGAGATCAGCAAAAACAGTTCAAGTGATTCAAAGGCTACAAATAATAATTAGGAAAGTTAAACAGCAAGGCACTGATAATTAAATTCATGTCCTCTCTACAACACACAATGAGTCATTAAAATATGAAAGTTGGGAACAGATGGTTTCAATAGCAATAAAGCTGTTCCACTTCAAGTAATGGTGTTATTAATTAAACTAAATCTTCCCATCATTTGACACAAAAAAATGCCCCGATCTGCCCTTCAGGTTATAATAGCTGCTAGAGGGAATTCACTTTAAAAAAAAGACAGCTGTTAAATGGCAAGCCACTAGAGAAATACAAACATCAGAGGCATTAGCACCCTGACAAGTACTTGCTTAATACTCAGGAGCTTTAAAAGTCAAACTTTGAAAGATTTACTGAAAAATCCCTGTAATTTTGCTGCTAGATATGCCTTTTCCACCTATATCACCTGTTGAATTGACACACAAGGCAGCAGTATTTTTCCCATGTCCTGAGTGAGGCTGAAGCAGTAATTTTGCTTGAAATTGCTGCTCTCAGCGATTTTTGGATGAAAGTTCCTTCTGCCTTGACTGCAATTTTGCAAACTGCAAGGCTCATCTGAGCAAATATAAGAATCCCTTTGCAGTAAGGAAGTCTACCAAGCAGCAAAGCCCTGGCTCTGGGGATGTCTGAGCTCCCAGAGACTCTAAATGGCTCTGGCTCTCACCCAGTGTACTTGACATGACAGTCACAGCTTGGGCTTTAAACTCCTTTCTTCCTCATGGGAAGGAAGCCCAAGGCTTAGCCTGCTTGGGCCTCCAGATAGTCTGCTTGTGGGCTTAAGGGGATGTTTTCTTAGCAGTCACCGTGTCAGGAGCAAACTCCTAAGCAATTCTGAATGGGGAAGGAGAGGTACCTCAGCTAGGTACTGTGTTCACACAACATCTCTGCAAAGCTGGGGAAATCCCATGCAACCAGAGACTCAGTTTCTTGCTCTCTTTCTAGCTACAACACATTTTAAAAACCAAAACCCCCATACCATCACCAAAACCTAAAGCACCTGAGACACCTTACCCTTGCAGGATGTTGCACTGTTTCACACATTCCTTCTGGCGATCAAAAAACCTGCAGGAGAAGCAGTGGAAGGGCCCTGGGCCCCAGCAGCCTACATCTGAGCACAGGGGGTCGCAAACATGCTTGGCAGCAGCTGAGAGAGAAAGAGAGACAAGAAAAGACATTAATGTCAAGGCAAGAGAGAGGTCAGACTCTCCATCCTCACTCCATCTGACCAACCGGTTTCCCCAACCTGTTCCAAAACAGATGTGAATGGTTCTGATAGTGTGGGAGAAGAGTAATCATGCTTCTTTAAATCCCAAAGCCTGAAATCGAGTGACTTCTAGCCATTCAAAATAAGAATGAGCTCCTCTGTGACAACTTAATTGATGTACACTTATTGGCGTTTTTTTGTACTTAAAGGGCACTTATAACAACTTTTTAAGGCCTGTAGTGGCAGGACAAGGGGAAATGCTTTTAAACTGAAAAAGTAGATTTATGGGTATAATGAAGTTACAATGGGTGGTGAGACACTGGCAGGAATTACATAGGGAATTGGTGGATGCTTAATCCCTGAAAGTTCAAGGTCAGATTGGATGAGGCCCTGAGCAACCTGGTCTAGTGAAAGACATCACTGTCCAGAGCAGGGAGGTTAGCCTACATGACCTTTAAAGGTCACTTCTCACCCAAACTATTCTGTATTTCTATGATAAATTTCTAAAATACAACAAATTCATATTCTACAAAAAGAAATAATTAGATTTTGGCCCAGGGACCAGTGCAGTCAATAGCAGTATGGCTGAACAACAGTTTTGACTTTGTCAAAAAAGGCCAATGTTAGGAGTTAGCTTTTGTGTCCTTCAACTGACGTGGCTTCGCTATGCTCATAGTAGTGAAGAAGCTCCTAATCTGTTGGACACCATGAAGTCCACATTTTGGTGGGAAGAAAAGAAAATCCCACTCTTCCCTTACCACCTTCATTAAAGCAGTATCACTGATGAATTTTGCAACCAGAGGAACAGGGAGAAAAAAGCCTTGCTTGAATTATGGAAACACAAGCTTATTCTTGCATTTCAGCATGAGTTTTGGTGGGGAGCAGGAATACAGCCCTGACTTACCACACTCATTTTTATCTCTATTCTGCAAAATCTTTGTTTTCTGGCTCTCAGTTGCAAACAGGCTGTGCCAGTCCATGGTGTCAGCATAGCAGAGGTTCTTGTTCCTCATAATGGCAACATCTCCATCACTTATTTCCTTGAGGGAGCGCAGCCCTAAGGACTGTATTTTCAAGTTAACAACGGCGAGGGAATACTGGCCACTAAAATGGAGATGGACAAATAGAAAAAACATGCAAGAAAGGTAATTAGTAAGAAGGGTTTACTCAGCATGTTTTTCTTTTAGTTGTCAAATGTGTGTTGCTGTTAACTGCATTTTCTTCAAGCAAGATTCTGCTCAGCCCTCTAAACTTAATGCCTCATACATGAAATGCCTATTATGTAACAACTGCAATACTCACATCTGGTTTTGCAAGGGTTTTTTAAGCTAAAGCTGGCAGGACACACACGTTCTGACAAGTAAATGATGTGGAACAATGGTTGCAGGTAAAGCAGCTATTATTTTGTGCTTGTCCACCAAGTCATTCTTCCTCTTGGGGCAAGCCTAGGAGGGCACTGGAAACATTGCTGCTGTCTGCACTACTTGGCAGCCTCCGTCCATGACTGCTCAGCTACCTCAAATCCCACTGTGCTTCTGATCACATTGTAACTTACCCCAGATTGTAAAGAGTACTTTCTGTCCTGCTCATGCTTCCAGGATGGGTCCTGAAAGCAGGCTCAAGGCTGCCCTCCACACATGGCACAAAGGTGAAGGTCTTTACTCCCAGGGCACATTATCTACACTACAGAGATGGTGCTCTACTCCTTGCAGGGTTTGCCCCATTATGCATCAGTTTTGGGACACCTGAGTTTCACAGTGCCTGCAACATTGGTGTGCTCAGACAAGAGCAGCTCGAAACAGCATTTCTCTTAGAGTCGCTGTGGCACACAATTTACTTACTGTTGCTTTGTTCTGCCTCGTATAATCTCCAGATTTTCGAAAGCATAGAGATCAGTAGCATTCTCAGGCCAGGCTTGAATCAACAAAAATCCTGAAAGAGGAAAAGAAGATTTAAAAATAATCATAATGGAAATAAATTCACCATTAGTACTGACAGCAGAACCTTCTCCTGTAGCAAATCCTGCACCAGGAGAAGGCACTTGTGCTTTCCCTGTGCTTATCTGAAGGATCTCAAAATCTACCACGACATTTTAGGGAGCAAGGAGATATTTCTAAACCTAGTTTTATAAACAGTTTACTTCTTAGCCCACCACAAGGGCTTAGGAACATAACAGAGAGTTGTCGGTGAGCCGCACATCCTGCCACACAGAGTCACCAGCAATGACAGCTCTTGCCAGTAGATACCCTGGCTGAGGGGCCTCAGGCTCTGGGCCTGTGGGAGAAAGGCAGCACTCCATCCCATTTTTCAGCTGACCTCAGGGAAGAGGAAAACTGAAAAGCAGGAACAGAGGAGAATAGCTACCTGTAGTGGTTTTACTGAGGCAAGCAGAATTCCCCACTCAGCTGAGGTGTTCAGGAGGAAGGGGAAAACTTGGAAAATTGCAGGCTGCTGTATGAAGCTCTGCAGTTAGTCATTGCTACCCTGAAGGGAACCACAAAGGTGAGAGAGAAAGAAAAGGAGAACTGGAGTCATGTCTGTAGACCCAGCCCCGATGTTACATTCATTTCATAATGGGCTGAGCACAATTACTTTTAATTGATACTTGGTGCAAGACAGTGGCTGAGTGCTCTGCTGGCTGCTTTGTGCCCATGGAGACACATTCACCCCAAGGAAGAGCTCTTCAGGCTGGAGAGGGTGTCTCTGTAAGGATGATGCAAGCCACTGAGCACGCTTCCCTAAGGAGCTGCTGAAAGGTTTCCCACAAATAGAAACACACTTGGCTTTTTTTAGCCGGAGTGGCACGCCTCTGCATCACCACATGCTTCTTGGGTGGCTGAGGATCTCCACTGCTTTTACTCTTCTCTAGGGCTGACAGTTCAGCAGAAGGGATATTCTGGCCAAACCACACACCTTGGATGGAAGACCAGTATGGGTTATGTGGGCGTAATGTTGGCAAGGTGTTGCTGACCACCTTGGTTAGGAGTGACCCTTGGTAGCTCAGAGACAAGAAACACTTTGAATGCACTTCTCTTCATGTGCTTGAAAAATTTCCCTCCTCCTTTGTGTTTTTGGCAGTATCAGTCAAAAAATATCTCAGCTTAAAACTCACTGCTAACCTGATATTTCTTTGACTGTTTTGAAGACCTCCAACTTCTTGGGGTCCAAAGGTAGAGTCTTCGTGAAGGCATCACTGAAACAAACAGAATGAGAAATTGGGAAAAGAACAGCTTAGCCTGGATTTTCTCTAGCCCTTCTCTTTCAGTGCTTAATGGCCAGCAGGCAACTCACCCTAGAAATGCTACTGGGAGAATGCTGACGTCCCCGTTGATCTTGGTACAGTTTTTGAAGGAGTCGATATTTGTGGCATTTATGGAGAGGATCCCTTTAAGGTCACCTATTCCAATGCCATTGCATACTGTTAAAGGAGAGATATAAAAGTTAGGGGGGACAAAAGTGAAGCCCAGTCACATGGAAGGGTAGAAACATGGAGGTTCAGAAAGCATTCCCTAAGGTCAAACCTACCACTCTAAGGTGAGTTTCATAGATCTTTTGCCTATTCTTGCTTTTCAGAAAGTGCCACAGGATAACTGCTTCCTGCTTGCCCAGCTGTGCAGCTGTGGTCTGAGCATGTCTGCACACAGGCTCTGGCACATTCCCTCTTCTCCCTGTCCCATTTCCATTCCCATTGATGAGACACCAGCAAGGACAAATGGAGAAGGCTGACGTGCAAGATATACATGCACACAACACGCAGTTTATCTACTGTACTTGTGGTGTACCCCATCTGGAAAGCATGCTCCACAGCCATGTTTCCTGATCAAACCACTTGTACTATCTCCAAAATATCACTGGATCTGATTTATATTGAATTTGCACTTAACTAAGATCAGAACTCCCTGCACTTTTTCTAGTAAGCTCTCAATCATCTCAAAGCCTTACTGGTTTATTCTATGCTTTTTATACCTTTGCTGCACAGCCCATCACACTTTTTACACTTCCGAACACCATTTTCTTCCACTTCATAAGTATCAGCATTGCATGAGCGAACGCAGGAGCCGTGGTCTGTCACCACGTAGTTGTCTGGAAAAAAAAAAAGGATGCAAAGGTGACTGAAATACAAGAGGGATGCTTTGGGGGCCAGACAAGCACTTCAATACTCGTAAGGAAAAGGGGGTTCGAGCTTTTGGCACACTCAGGAAAATACAGGCATTAACTATGAGTAGTCACAAACATAATTTGAAGATAGATGGACATACAGCACTATCACCATTTTACAGAGAGGGGAGTGGTCACAGAAGGATAACACAACATTCAAGCTTGGTGAATTACAAAAATACAGAAATGGAACAGCAAGAAAGGAAAAGCAAGCATCTGTAGAGAAAACAATGATCACAGGCCTTGAGAGGGAGTGTTAAAACCAATTACTTTTAACAGTCCTAATTAAGAACCAGTTAAGAGTTGATAAAGCTTTGGTAATCCATAGGATTGATCCCATATAGCCATTGTTCTAATGGTTTTTAGAAGATGCCTTTCTCTTCACCAAGAGAAAAATTTTCAGAAGTCAAACTGCAAAGATTAAAATCACACAAGGTGATGGATGCAGACTGAAGAGGCCCACTTTGTCACCTGTTCTCAGTTCCCACAGAAGCCAAAGAGAACAAGTGCTCTTTCACCTGGCCACAACACAGAGGGATGACACAGGACCCTTCCCACTTTTGTCCAACCCCCCACCTCCTCTGGGGCTGCAACCTGAAATGAACTTACGTGGACATTCCTTCACACAAGTGGCTCCAAAGCTGTATTTTCCTTCAGGGTTCACATCCATCTGGTAAGTGGTGGGGTTATACAGGACCAAGGGGGGACATGTATCCTTGCACGTAGCATCATCCCGAAACTTGCGGCACGCCTGTCATTGAACAACAGCACCCATTAAACTGCTTTCTCCTTAAAACGTGAGACTGACTTTACATTAGGTCTTTAAAACACTCCGATGGCCTCATCTGCTTCCTGCTTAGCTCTAATGGAAACCCCAAGTAGCTACAGGGATGGTCTTTCAGGCTTTGAAGGTGAAAGGTTGCTTCAGGTGGGGCAATGGAGTTTAATTTTTTTTAAAAAACACACCATGAGCTTTTCTTTTTCTGAACAAGTAACCTTGGCACTCTGGTGGAGAGCTGCTGGGATTCACGTGGGAGCAGGAGCAAATCTGCATGCCTTAGACAGAAAAATTTTCCCTACAAGCAGCAACCAGATCAAGACGAACTGTACTTTTCTTGGCCACTTTTTAATAACCTAAATCAAATCAAGTCCTTTCCTGCCAATTACTGACTTTTCTGGCTAAATATTAAACTGAAGCCATTATATTTGGCTGCAGGTAATGAACAATTTAGCAGGCATTTATGAAGGGCAAGTTGGTTCTTCCAATCTAAATCTGCATTAAATTAATAATGACTCTCTTTTTCCCTTTCTTCTCCCCTGGCTTTCCAGATGAGAGAGAGTAACTGTCTTTGTGAGCCAGTAAGGGCATCACAGCCATCTTAGAAAGAAACCAGGAATAGAGGTAACAACAATAAAATCCAGGTTGGAAGATTTCTATGTTGATTACTCAGATGCCACTTAATACACAATGAAGTGTAGTGCAAACATGGGGAAGAGTTAAAACCACAGCATGCACCAAATCCCTGAAACTCTCGTGGAAAAGCAATGGGACTTTTATTCCCTAAAGAAACTCCATTTGTTTCTTCTCTCTTCACTGCCCCAGGGTTCCCCAAACACAGTGCTTTTGTGGCAAGTCAAAAGCAGAAAGGGAAACCTGGATTTCATGCCTGAAGTGCAATGAAATGCAAAGAAATGAAGATCCATCACATCTTACACCCCTTACAAGTTCTTGCTTTAGTAAACCAAGATTATTACTGACTACTGCTAAGGAGCACAAGGCAAAGCTGTGCTGGCCTGGAAAACTGCTGCACTGTGGGGGCAGCTGTGGGCTCATGGACCTGCTCATGTAGGGATGTTGCCTAAAGAAAGCACTCAGATGCTTTGCAACAACGTTGAACTCACTGGGCAATCAAAGGCACTAACACTGGTTTGGAATGCACTAGGAAGGTCCATGGGCAGAGACAGCAAAGACCAGCTAAGGGTGCTGTGAAGTTCATGTCATCTTCCCTCCTACCAACCACCCATGCAGGGAAGCCCTGGAGCACCCTCCAGGTCAGCATCTCCCAGGAGGCCTTCTGGGGCTGAAGAAGGCTAGAGGACATGCAGCTGAAAGCCCTGCTCGCCGTGTCAGGGGTTGAAGCCATTATGGTGGTGGTGTAGCATCATTACCAGGCAGTCACTCTCCCGAGGCCCCGTGCACCCTGCAGCACACTGGTTGTGGCAGCAGTCGCTGGGCACCTTTCCCCTGCACCGGCCAGAGCACTGCTGAGCACAGATGACTTTTGTTACTGGAAGAGACAAGAAAAAATGAAAAGCATCAGCTGTACTTGCTGCAATGAGATCAAGAAATATGGAGAAAGGGTCTGGTGCAGGTTCTGTGCTAGATTTTCCTCATGGGACATTCTGTCCTCATTTAAGGCCAAAGTTTGGGAGGGGTGAGAGAGAGTGTGGGTGGCGGTAAGAAGGGGTCATGTTCAGCCTGTAATTATCTTGGCTCTTATGAGGTGCTAAGAACTCTGATCCCAGCTAGGAAATATGTCCTGCTTAGAAAGAACAACCCTGTTTCACCAAAGACCAAGTAAAACTCTGTGGAGTCATTGCATCTTATAGCTGGGCAACAGGGTAGAATCTGTCTCCACTTCATTGAGAAAATTTACTATTATTGGTGCTAACATTGGGAAAAACAATGTGACAGAACTCCCAGGACTCTGTACTATAACTGGAAACTGTACATTGTTGGTGTGGTGCTGTAAAATGTCCCTTTAATGCATTAAAATATTTCTGAAATTTGCAGAGAGAAGGGAGACTCACTCAACAAGCAGGTTTCATATGCACATTGAATTACATTTCTTTAACGTTCAAATCCCTGGCCAAATTTTATCTTCATAAAACAACTCCCTCAGGGTTTGCACCAGTGCAACAACCCGAGGGAAGAAGTGGGCCTGGTCCAGCTTTTTGCAGGGAAGCAAAAACTGCCTGCAACATTTTGTTGAGAATTGGGAAATCTTCTCCATTTGAACATCAAAGCAGAGAAAAGGATAATCAGAACAATTTAAAAAAACTCCAGAAATGAATGGCTAGCATGTTTTTGTACCAGAGACCCAAAATGTTTGTTCTCTAAAAAATATTTACTGATCCACAGAGCCTGGCATAAGGTGCCAGAAGAACCTGATGGCTGCTCTGCTTCATTACAGCACCCTAACCATTTCAGCTATGCACTGTGCTAACTGATATCAACTTCACAGTTGGCACAAATGAGTTACAGTATTATCAGGAATTCCTGTAAGTCTGAAAACCATGGTTGTTAATTAACAGAAAATTATTTCAAAAAATAGCCTGCTACAGGGTATGTAACAGTGATTTTTTAAAATCATATATTCTTTTTCCACTACACAATTCAGTATCCAAACTGTATTATTTTATTTTTATTGTAGGCCTGTAGGCAAGATAAGTGTATTTTCAAGGAAACAGATTATTTCCACAGTACGTATTAGGTTCTCTGATAGCAACTTCTCCATTCAACTAGAAACAGGGGAATAAAAGGCACATTGTTCTACATGAAGAGCATTTTGACAAAATTTTTTTCGTAAGAATTAGCAGGGGAATAAAGCACCTCATCACTTTGAAAACTATTGACTAGAGTTTCCTGCTGGAAACATATATTACAACAAACATTTTTACTTCATATAGAATATCCCATGTTCATTTTCAGGAGAAGGAGATGTATCCCCTGAACTTTACCCTGTATGGAAACGTGGGATACATTTTCAATTACCCAGATTCTCAAATGCCTGGAGAGGCAAGCAAGAGCCCGCAGAAGATTTTGTTTTATGCACTCGTCAACCTCCTGATTCCAGTGAGGGTTTGTAAATGCTGGAAGCTTGCAGGGCTGAGACCTGAGGTTTTGCAAGGTCCTGGGACAGCTGTGCAGCCTCAGCTGCAGGAACCAACCCAGGAAAGGCTTTGTATGCACAGCTACTGTCTACCCTGAGAGCCAAATTGCAGAGCCGACTGACAAAAACTGAAGCTTACCCTAAATGAAGACAGAAAAGGTATATGCTCCTCTTTCCTCAAGCTCTAAGTCATACAAATTTGGCTTGATATTTGCAGGCAAAAAGCTTAGGTTCAGGTAACAATTTGTAATGGAAAACTAAATGTAGGATGTTGCTTCCATTTGCATTATGTCTAGATCAGCAGTTTTTCCACTGAACTTTTCACAAAACAAAACCCGGTGTATTTCCCCACATTTTAAACTAAATGATGAAGCAGTGAAACAAATTGACATGGTGTTCCTCCTCAACCTTCACTTTAGGAAAAATAAACCCTTGCAAAATCTCAAGCACTTATAAATAGATGTTTCTGCCGCTCTCTTAGTATCAGGCAAGCATCCTACCTGCATAATTATGGTTAGTTTTTCAGTAGACAGAAATGTAGTTTCTATGTTAGAACACACAAGCTATTTCTTCACTAATCTGCAGGCTTACATTTCTGGCAGTTTTGTTCACCAGGACCCCAGCAATAGTCTTCTGTGCAGTTCTGATGGCATTTGGGACCTAAGACACAAGACAGAGTATAATATTCTGTAAACAAAAAAAACAACAATGTACCATGAACAACAGAAAACAATGACTTGAGATTTCCTCCTTGATAAACCAGGGTAGGAAGCACCTATGTAACATTGCTCAAAAATTTTGAGAGCTTAATTCCTTATCCTTTGTTCACCTCTGCTTTCCTACGTGCAGTTTTCCACCTCCACACCTTTGAGCAAGCAAGCACAATACCCAGCCAGTCTAGCTTACGAAAGAGGCATATTTTTCCCAGGAACAGGAATCTCAGCTACTGCCCGGCTGGCCCTTCTGCTGGGGTTTTCATGCAATGGCAAGTCATCACTGGCTTGTAGTCAGGCATGTGCCAGCTGCTCACTACAGGCCACATGTAAATCAGTGTTTCTGAACAACGCAGTTCTAAAAAGAAAACAAATCCAACTGGATTCACAGGCAACTGCCAGCTACTCTGACCACAAAGTAATTTGACTTGTCTGCTTTGTACCCTCCTCCCATTCTCTGCCAAAAATACTCCTTGGTGTAGGACTATGGTGAAGATGGACAATCGATGGAGAGGTAGGCAAGATGGATAGATACCTTGCCTGACCTTGAGGGCTCAGTGCTGGGTTCTTTCCCATCCCTCCCTCCTTATTCTCTTCTTTCTTCTTCTTCTTTCTCTTAATGACAAGCAAAGTCCCAGAGAAACAACTTATTTTAGAGTAGGAGATCATTATTAAAGCCATAGAAGGCTGTCTTAGCAGATTAATGTGGAATGCACTACATTTAAAAGGAATTTCCTACTAGAGGGCTTCTTCCCACTAACAACATGTGATTCTCCTTCCCCACATCAGCCGTCAAATAGCTGAACAAATGACAATACTTGTCCAAGAGTTGATTGATTTGGTGTGGGACCAAATAACTTTTTTTTTTTTTAAAGTTGAAAAGTTAAAGGTTAACATTTCTGTGGTGCTCAGAGCCAAACCTCCTGTGCTGGCATGCATAGTTTGCAACTCCTTGATTATGCCAGGTCTCCGTAGAAAAATAAGTCAACACAGAAGTTGGCTATTACCGCTCAGACAATTATGCAACTGGAGGAAGATAAAGAAAATATGTTTTCCTGCCAATTTATAGTGCCAGAAATGAAATGATCAGAAATGAAAATAAACCCTCCCTTCTGTGAAATGACTGGGGATTTTACGAGGGACCCATAAGGCTGAAGGATTAGCTTAAGCCCACTCCAAGCATATGCTATACAAACTTTTAAATATCCCCTCATCTCCCTGTTGATCTGATGCATCAGACTTATCTACCTGTTTATTGTTACTTTTGCCAGTGTAATCTGTGCAGCCCAAAACAGGAGAATTTTACGGCACTGATCTTTGGCCTTAGCTCTAAAAAGGTTTCAGGTAACTCCATGAAGGTACTCATATGGGTTTTCTAGACCAGAGCCTTACATTGTAAACAGAAGATTGCTGGAAAGCAAATGAATGCACATTTTTCTGAACTGTCTTTGAAGAGCACATATGCAGGGTACTGTCTTAAACCAACAAAAACATTCCCAAGAACTTTGCTGAGCTATGAGTTACGGATCTAACCATCATGAAAAATTCTATCTTAGGCCAGTGGTGCAGAAATGAAAGCACTTCTCTTGGAACAGGGGTTGGTGGCCTTTGTTAGAAATTGTTGGACCAGGAACCCACTGAAGATTAAAGGTGGGATGTTCATTTTACTCTCTGCAATGGAACGGGACACATAGCACTTTTGGTAGGTTAATACTCACAAGAAGACAGGTTGCTTGCAAATTCAAGCACAGTGGGAGGCTTCTTGCTTGTGTCAATGATGTCATTCCAAAGAACAGTGTCCATATTGCACAGTTTGGGGTTGTTGCTGATTTTAACACCTCCATTGAGAATTTCTGTTACAGAAACCAAAAAAATTAGTAAATGAAGCAAATCCCTAATTTGCTCCAGAGATATCCCCAAAATGTCTCCGATCTAAAGAAAGAGAAATCAGTCACATCTTTCTCCACCTCAGGCACATGACACTGACAGAAAAGAACAACCTGCATGGCATCAGCACTTCTGATGGTGTAACTAACACCAGGATCAGACTGATGGGCCCTGGAAAGTTGGTTGTTCTTGGATGCCACAAAGATGCCACTACGTGTAGCCTTCTGCCTGGTGCCACCTCTAGGGCCCACGGTGCTCAGCAGAGATGGCACTGCTGGTGTGCATAGCCAGAGACTATGAGAGACACCAACACACATATCACCAGTTCCCACAGGGATCTAACAGAAAATATTGATATGTATGCACTGAAATCAAATAATACAAAATAACAAATGGATACTTCTTTGCCAGTTTCAGGAACAAAAATGAATCTTGATGAATTTTCTTTGTCTTTTGAAGAAGACTGGCTAGCAGGAGAGCAATTAGATCCTTGCTTTTAAAGCAGGGTTTAATGGCATACAACCTTGAGAGGCAATCTCCAATCAGATCTTGACACCAGTAAGATAGCAGTTGAAGTTGGCTTTAGAGGTGCCTCCACCACTTGCCCGTGTCTCACCTGAAAGCCGCTTCATTGGCAGCTGTCGGAGTCCCTGGGTTTTATTCATGTGGTAGTTGGATAAAACTGCCAGGGCATAAGAGTTGTCATATAGCACATTGCCTCGGATGATCTGGAGGTTTTCCAGGGGAATGACATCCACCATGTTAAGTGCAATGAGCACATAGCCTGCAACCTCTTGTATCGTCTGAGAGAAAAACAGAAGAAACAAGGTGCTTAATCCATAGTACTCTTCAGTAACCACTTTCCTCCTCCCATTCCTCCAATCCACCATCTTTCAATTTTAAGGAATGACAGACCACTTAATCTCATTAAAAATAAATAAATCTAAGAACAAAAAGGGACTATGCGAAAAACTTTGCTGGTTAAGCATGTATAAACTCACCCTTTGAGCAGCTACCAGGGGGTCATTCCAAAGGTCCAGCATACCCCTGTTATGTCCCCAAGCAAGAGTAAGTGGGGCTGACTAGGGGATGCAGGAGAAAAGGGCAAGCATGCATGAAATGGTAACTAAGTGTGATGCTTCCCATAAATAGTTGCCTAGCCTCCAACAACTGGCAGCACAGATGCACATCTGATTCAGGCTTTTACATTCTCTCTTCTGTGCTCCTTCCCTTGCTCATCAGAGGGGAAGATTAGGCAACCTTCTCCTTTTTAAATAATATATATCTTTACAGGACAAAACCACAAGTGAAGTACTCTTCCTGCATGTGGGTTAATTCCTGTCTTGCACTGTGAAATATATGCATTTCTATACCCTACAAAAATCACTGCAAATGAAAAACCTTCAGGCTACTACTTAGGATATTTCCCTTCTCTTTGAAGACTACCAGTGAATTTTCAAGAGACTTGTAACCTTCCTCGGAACCCCGAGATTCATGGTCAAGCTGTGTTTGGGAAAGAATGGCCATACCATCATATTTGTAACCCTTATGTTCAAACCATAGATTTTTTGATGTTGCTCATTACTTGCTGGTGGAGAACCTGGAGGTGTCCATGTCAGCCATGGCTCCTCCCCATGCTGCAGTTGCATTTTAACATCCATCCTCTGTCCATTCTCTCCTCAGCTTGCTGTAATTGCTCATGCACTTGTGCACAAAAAAAATGTTGAGATGGGAGTAACCCATGTGTCAACCACAGGGGATTATCTTGATGATCACTTCAAGAATCCATGTGGGAAGTTATTGCACAGGACTTGCCTGCCTGCTGAGGGTGTGAGCACTTCAGGCTGGAGAGGCACTTGCCACCATGGCAAGGAAAGGGATTGCAGCTTGGAAGGCAGCAAAAAGGCCTCCACACTTCAAAATCTGCCACTCGCTTTGTGCTTTGCTTTGTCCAACAGCACCACAAAGCCTTTTGCTCTCAGGGAAGTGAGGTAACGGGTCAGGATGTAATTCTAATTATAAATAAGAAGAGACCCATCTGCATGGCACCCAGCACACGTTGACAAGTGCTTGAAAAGCTATTTCTCAATGTACCTGATTTGTATAGTAGGGTTGAGCACATCCTGCAGCCTAGAGGTATGCTTAGACTGTGAGCTGTGATTCCTCTGGCATTAGCTAGCTATGTTTTTGGATCACCACAGAATTTTATCAGTAGCTGATCCTTTCCACTTAAAAAATGGAGTAGGATATATTGTAGCAGAGAAGGCCCCATTGGCCACAAACACTAACCTTCAGGAAAGAGAGGTCACGATTGTGCTCCACATATGTAATCTCCAGGTTGCTGAGTACCACCTCGCAATTGTTGTACATCCTCTGCAGACTGGTGAAATGGTCTTCCACATGTCCCAGTTGGGTCAGCTTGTTATTTGTCCCTTGACAAACTGTGGAGGAAAGGAGAAAGCTCCATGAAGGAAAGGAAGAATAACTACAGGGAAAAGACTTGTTCACTTATCTTTAAAGGCACCACAGTAAGTTAAGCATCAGCTTCATAAGAAACAAGAACATTATCTGTCATGACTCTAGTGGCAATAGGAAGTAGGAAGTATGCAGTGTTTCCCAGGGATAGAGATGTACCAGAATTTAGAGCTGGAATAACCCTCCATCACTTTCTGTTATAGAAGAACTTCAATATGAGGCTTTTGTACACAGGTAGCGCTAAGTTTTCTGTATCACAAACATAACTCAGTTCCTGAGGAAAGGACATTGATACAGTTCCACTGAACACTACTGAAACTGGTATGCTGCCAGGTACCACCAAAGCTGATTTCCCTGAGGACCTATTTTACATTACTTTCAGGGACATTGGGTCTCCTTGTAAGCTCAGGGGGAGGAAGGGGGGCTTCCTGAAGGACTCCTTAAGCTACAAATCCGGGTTTTAAGGTCTAACTGAACCTCCAGAGCTTACACATCTCTTGCCGCTCTGACATTTTGGGAGTATGACAGATTCAGGAGATTTTCTGGTTTATTCATCTTTGGCACTCAAATCCACTTTTGCCTGGTAGGGAAGGAAGAGGTGTCACACAGAGCACCACTGAGATTCCAAACATTTATAACAGCACAATGGAAAAATTAGTCCCCACCTGAAATTATATTACTCTGCTTTATTAAATCTAGAGGAACTGAAAGAAGTTATCACCATTGTATTTGATGGCAATGAATGAGAAAAATGCAAAACTGCTCTGAAGAAAAAACACCACACACAACCCTCAAAAATTCTGTACTCATACAGTCGTTCCCTGGGCTATCCCTACAGAGCTCAGATGAACACGTCTCTCAGTTATGCAAATAGAGACCAAAGGAGAATGATATAGAAGACAATGTGGTAAAAAACTTCACACCCCCTTCCAGGGGCTCCTTCAGCTCACCTTCGCTCTTCAGTGGGAGCTGTTAGGAGGCTGTTATCTCATTGTATAATGCAACCCCAGCCTGACTGCACAGCTTTCCATAACAGAACAAAGCTTTCCATAACCAAAAGAATTGTATTCTTTTAACTTGGAGAAATGAATACATGAAATGATACTTCTGTAGAGCCATAATTTGTAGAAGCACCAATCACAAACTGGGGTGCTGCAAAGCAAATAACAAAGACTCTTGACAAAGCTGGAAATATGTTTCAGTTCTAGTAACAAAAGACACCACCTGTTGAAGATTTACCGAACAACTGATGCTTTCTTAGTAGAAAAAATAACTTCATGGCAGTGGTAAAAACACACTTTCCAATCATCAAAACTATTCATTGAACATATGGTACTTCTCAGTACAACCATCAGGATTAGGAGTCACAGTGATAACAGATTAAATACTCTGGACTATGTTTAAAGCAAGGCTATTCATTCACATTCCTCAGTTATTTCTCATCATACATTATATAAACATTATAGTGTTTGGAATCAGAGTGGCAACTGCCGGTAAATGGGAACACTGTAACAGGGGCTGTGAGTACATCATCTAAGCTGCTTGACCCTTTTTATAGACTTTGAATTTCTGAATTTCTTAACATATGCATTAGAAATTCTAAGTGGGAATTTCGGTTCCAGTTTCTGTTTCAGTTTCAAATTTAACTGTTGCATTGTGTTCATACTTCAAATCTGTATTTGCTGTCTGCTTCAAGTACAAGGACCACAAATTATCAGCCAGAGTCACTGGTAGGTTTTTATTCCTCAGAGTGGTCACATTTTGAAAGTTAGAAATACTGTCACATGGCTAGTCTGCCCTGGAAAATGTGTTGTTTTTGGGGCCAGGGGGGAAGAGGCTTTGAACTGACTGGAAAAGTCAAGGAATTGTCCCAGAGGTCATCTTGAATTTTAAGCAATGTTTTCCTACAACCAAGCTAAAACCAGTATTAGCAGATTCTCAGACTGTTCAAAACCTCAACCTGGATGAGCAGTTTAGGCATCTCATATCTGATCTTTAGAACAGTGTGATTTTGGAAAGCACTCTAACACAATGCAGAAGCAGGTGCAGTTTAGACTGCTCTCAGAAATAAAAACATGTAAGTCATCCTGCTATGGTCTTCAGGGTCCACAAATGACCTGATGCACTTGTTGCATCTCTGAGGTTACCAGCAAAGACCTGCCCTGATACTCAAGACAAGCCCAATGCAAAAGCTGCAGTGTTTACACTACACCTGAACCAAAGGACAGGTGGCAGGAGAAGTTTTCTCTCCTGGACACCTGTGCCCTTGATCGACCCTATGTGGCTTGGCACCGGTCAGACAACACAACAGAACAGCCCAGCTCACTGAAACAACCCCTAGGACAAACTGCACTCATTTGAATGTGCTTCTCTTGGGATCAGACAAGGGTTGGAGCTCTGAGCTTGGGCCAGCCGTCTTGAGAAACACAGACTTTTTCATTGCTTATTAGGTCAACGTTGATGCAGCAGTCAGAGGGCATGGTTATGCTTGCACTTCCCCCTCTACCTCTCCCATGGGACCTCTCAGGAAACCATGCCAAAGAGTTGATCCAAGCTACAAATAATATAGGACAATAAATAAATAATTGGACAGGGGGTATTTTTAGCTCAAGAAAGCTCGCTGTTTTGGTTCACCATGGTGCTCCATGCATTGGAAACAGCTCAGAGGACAGCAAGGAGGCAGAAGCAAATAGCCAAGAGAAGGAGACTTCCTGCTTGTGAAGCTGCAGAGAGAAACTCAGACATAACAAGCTCCAAAAAGGCTTCAGCTTGGTCCTCCAGGAGCTACTTTCTTCCCCTGTATTGTGAGTAGAGAGCACTTTGATGGCTCTCTGCCAAAGATGTCTTAAGCTACATGCAAAACCACTGGTCCCCTCATCACATCCTCCATCCAGTAAACAGTAGCTGTAGATGAGATGTTAAGATCTGGAGAGAGGAAGAAAAAAGGGCTGCTTCTGCTCAGAAATCAACAGTATGTGGCTGTCAGAGTATCAGTCAGAACACCACTGTGGAGCTTTCTCCCTCATGCACAAATTTTTGTTTGTGCAAAGAGATATAAGGGATCCAAGTCCATCCACAAGGCGAACTTCATCACACCAGTATTTACCAAATGAGAACCTGGGTCATAAGCAGTATATGCTGAGCAAATAAAACCCAAATCAAACAAAACAAACTAAATCCCTGCAGCAGTATTACTGAACTCAGGCAAAGTCGCACAATAATTTTCCAACTAGAACATTTGAAAAGAAAAGAAAATGGTCTCCTTGTATCTGATGAATAATATAATTCCTGCAATTTCTTTGCTTATGGAAACTGTGTTCTGAAAAGATACATGCTATAATTATCTGTATATAACATCACAGTGCCACTCTGGCCAGAGGCTAAAGCATAGACAATGAGGTGCTCGCCTTGCTCCGCAGAGTTTTAAGTGGGATGTACATGCTTGAGCGGATGGAATTTATTATGATTTAACCTCTACTGAACTCTGTCTATTTGCCCTCTAAAGGACAGATTCTGATGCCACATAAAATACATTCATTACATACTTTTGTTTCAATGTGTAGCAAAGCCAGCACTATCCAGGTTTAGGAGTCAGTGGTGGGCATGGACACTTGCATGGTACTGCTAGAGGCTGTGGTAGTATGTACCACATAATGTATGTTCTAAAAAGGAGAGTAAAACATTCAGGGTGAGAATATCCCTGACCAGAAGAAAAACCAAGACCCAGAACTGAACCTCAGGGCATGGGCTGATCCCTGAAAGACAAAAGTTTTGCTTTTATCTGTGATGTTAATATAATAAAAACACAACTGGTCTGGAAAGTTTTGACACAGAGGGCATGTCCCAAGAGGCTGCTGTCTATGGCAGTGATGAGAGCAGGGCTGCCTGCTGCGTGTGCAGGGTTCTCCCACCCTGGCCAGGATGATCTCCTGGACCCTTAGTGCCCCAGCCACCACTCCTGTGACATGGGGAAACTCAGAATTCTGAGGGGCAGCATAATGGGATTACCACCAAGAAGCATTTAAATTCTATGTGATATAGATTTTAGCACATATGCTGCAATTCCTAAATGCCAAAGTGATGTTGATCTTGAATCAGTTGCAGCATTACCTCAACAGACAGCCTAACAAAAATTTAGATATTGCTGAAATGACCCAAATGTCAGGTGCTGTACAAGGCAGGAGCAATCAAAGGGCTCAGGAAAGAGCCACACTACACTGATAAATGCAAACTCGTTGAATTTAGTGCTTATGAAAAGTGAGGGTTGGCTGTCCTGGCTAGTAAATTCTTCTGTGTGTCCACAGACATGCTTGTTCCTCCCCTTCACTGCCTCAAACTTGGACTTACAGGACTATTTATAGGTGATGCAAACTGATTCACTGTCTGCAACCCTTTGCTCCTTGGCCACTTTTTTCCTGTTCAGCCTGAAGTAGTAGCATGAAACCAAAGCATTTCCTAAATGGCATTTTCCTCAAGTGATGGTGGGGAGACAGAGGGCATCCATACAGCTGTAAGGCTAAGCGACTGTATTTTTCCAAATCCATACAAGCTTAGATTAAACAAAGTGGTCCCTGCAGCAACTGCATTGATACAAGTAAAATCTGTTCTCATTTTCCCCCAGAAAATCTCTGATTACTGAAGTCTCAATCCTGTCACGCATATTTGCCCCAGACTTGAGAAAAACCCCAGAGAACGCTTTGAAACCAAATTATCACCAATCCCCAAATCATCCTCTGTTTCTATCCATGCTTAGCCTATGTTAGTCTCCCTGCAGCTCTGATAGACACATCAAAATAATAACTCACAAAGGCAATTTCAGAGATATGCAAGTCCATTTCCATGCTTCATTTGTCACTTATAAATATATATGTCCCAGTATAATAAATTTATATTCTTTTGCATGTTTTCTAGCCATTGCTGACAAAAATAACACAAAACTTGTAGATAAGGGATGTTTGTTTAATCTGACAGTGCATTTAGAAATGCTCCTCTCTCCTCACTTCTTAGCAGTAATTTCACTTTTGATTACTTTTAGGTACTTTATGGAAGAGCACCTGCTTGGTTGGGATACAAAGCTGCCACTGAATGCCTGGGGAGATAATGCTACTTGGTGTGCTACCATCAGTGCCCACACCCAACACACCTTTATCAGAGTGTGGGGGACAAAAATCTTCCAAGTGAACTGCAATAATTTTGCAGGAAATGTTGTTCAGTTTGGGTCTGTATGGGCAACCACACCATCCCAACCCTTGTATCCCCTGGGTCACTCCTGCACAACACAGAGGGGATCCTGGCCATGCCCTGCACCTCCATGATCTTCCCTGCAAGGAAAACTGTTTCCCCTTTATGAAGTCTGCCACTGACCTTCATCTAATGGGGCCTCAGAAATTAAAGGAAGATGCTTGTCATTCAAGCATAAATATGCACATCAGCTGTAAGGGCAGGTCCTCTATATGAGGTATTTTTTTAACTAACTTCAAAGCATACCCTTACAGCTATCAAATGGATCCACATAACCTGCAGTGGAAACCAGCAAAGTGCAGCTTACTAGCTGTCAAATGATTGAAATAATGATATTTAAGCTTACAATGAAGTACTAGAACAGACAGGACATTTGTCATCATGATTAAGCTATCAGAAAGAGAAAGAACCATGTAATGCTTTCCCTAAAGAAAACAGGGTATGAAATACCAGAGGTTGGAATAATAAAGTGACATTATGTTTTATGTAATTAATTTGTTAAATAGAAATATTTCTTATATTCACAAGTTCCTCAACTCTAGAGAGAGAAGGGATGGAGAAATTTCAGTATTGTTTGTTTGACACACTGAGTAAGACTTTCAAGAGGGAGGAAAGTTCATGTGACACAAAAAGAAAAACAAATCTGCTGCAATGTACCATGGGAAGTTATGAAAAGGAAAGCTAGGAAACAGGTGAGGAGCACAAAGAGTGCTCAGATGCTGGCACAGGTTTTCCCTTGAGAACAGTGTTTGCAAACCCATACAATGCCTAAAAAGTCCAGTTTCAGCTTAATGACAGCAAAATTTGGGCGCTGGAAATTCTTCTGCAGAAGATAATGATTTTTGCACATATCCAAATACTTTAATTTAAAACACTGTGAAAAACAACCTCATGTGGCTGTAGTAAGTTCTTGCTCAAACAGTGCGGTTTAGAGTAATGCAGTTGCTGAGATTAATTCCAACTTTTAGACACACTGAGACCAAAACAATGACAAAGCTCTTGCAAATACTTAGATGGAAACTGTAATTGCAAAAATTACCAAAACTAACACCCTAGTGGAGAAAAAGAATATGCCTTGAGAGAAAGCTTTCCCAGATGGTTTCTTATTCCTATTTACTTGACAAAAACAACTTTTCCAGATAAAGGTATTTTTAGGTTTTCCTTCCTAACTCCAGTTAGGAGTGGAGACCTGCCCTTCAATGTCAGAAGTCGCGTCCTGAATTGCAAGGGATGGAGGTACCCTGACAGTTGGATGGTCGGATTGCTGGTGAGTGCCTTTGCCCAAAAGAACAAATAATCACATACAAATCAAATTGCTCCTGAATGAAGACCTTACCAAAGTCACAGTATTTCTGACAACAAGGGATTCAGCCTTATTAATTCCCCAGGGTGCTTTTTTTCCCTCCCCAATATAATTTACTAATATTTCTATTTTTCTTCTTTGTTGCCATTATTTAATTCTGCATGTATGTTTATTAATCCTCCAGGGATTAAGGCCAGACCAGGATGTGCTGAAATCAGGCTTTCCACTGGCTTCAATGTGAACTAGATGGGGGATTAAATTTCTCTCTTGCTGATGCTGGTGTAAATTTGGAGCAAGTACATGTACAGGATGGACTAGCCCAGACTTTAAGCTTTGCCCTCTGAATGTCTTAGGATAAAACTGTGGGGTTGATACAGATAATAATTTCAGTAAATACCAGCAGAATTTCAAAGAAACAGGAATCGCCACCTTGCGATTTTCTACAGTTTGGGGAAAAGTTGATTTCCAATGGTGAATAATAGATGGGAATTTTGAGATAGGGTATTTCCAGTGAGGTACTGAGGTACCTAAACCTGAATTTAGGTCAGTTTTCTTCACATGTTTTTGTCAGTGATCTCTAGGAAGACTTCAAATCACTGCTGAGGATTCCTGCAGATGACACAAACATTGCAGGAGTTCTAAATAACAAAGAGGGACAGATGACCTGCACAGGCTGGTTTGTATAATTTAGGAAAATAAGCCCTCTGAACAACATTACATGAGCTATAGCCAAAGGCAAGGTGTTACATCAAAGACTGCAGAACACATAACAGACAGAAAATGGGGTGCTGGCATGCAATTGCTCTGAAAAGGACTTGGGGATCATATGAGGTGATCAGTGCATTGCTTGATGAAAGAGAAACCAGCATCCACTGGGTCCATCAGTGGGAGAATGCTGAAGGAAGGGAGGCAGGTGTTGGCATTCATCCATGGCAGTGCTGGCATGCCCCAAGGGTGGTGGCCTCTGCACTAGAGGGCTCTCCTCTGCTTGCAAAGCAGGTGCCACCTGGGGCAGCTCCCACTCCCAGTGCTACCAGGATGCTCCCCTCCGGCTTCAGCCCTTCTCCAAGCTACACTTCAGCCCATGTCCCTGACACATAGCCAGTGACTAGTGCACCAGGATTTTGCCTTGAGTTTTGCAGGCTATTTATTGAGAATGATGTCTGGAAAGCCAAGCTCCCCAAGATGTCCTCACCAGCAGCTGGGGTGCTGCTGTTGGGTTGTTCTTGCCACTGGCACCCTCTGGAGAGGCTGCTACAAAGGTAACTAAGAGCTTGCATGGGGCTTTCTGTTTTGAGCTATTGCTCAAGGTTAAAGGCCAGGTCTGTTGAAAATGCAATCACCAGTGAACTTAAATAATGAGTTGCTTCTATAATCTGTTAGTGAGGAAGAACCAAGAATAAGGGAACTTCATATCTTTCAACCACTAGGCAAACATCCACATACATAAATACACCAACAATAATGAATAGTTTATAAATATTAGACACAACACTTTACAAATTTTGTGCAGAAAACCACAGAGGCACCTTCCCCCCCTTTTTAGCCATCTTCATAGAAATTCAAGCCAGACAGACTGTGCTATTTGAAATCAGCATGGACTTTGAGGTCCCCCCATGAAGTTTCTCCACGTGAGCCCAATGGAGCAGGGTGATGAGCTTGTCTCTACAAGTATCTTGAGAGCAGGATGGGAAAAGTGGTGAGTTCATGCCCCAGCTTGCCATTTTTAGTCTCACTGTTCCCTACATACAACAGAGCAATGGAAGCTGGACGCTATAGAGTGCAAAATGTGGCTCTTCAAGACAAAATGCCAACTGCAGCTTAGACATCCAAGTGGTGTACAGCACAGGGAAACAGCACTGAGTGCTATGGAAAGGAACAAGACTTTGGGAACCACTGAGGGGGAAATTAAGGAGTGGGGGAAAGGCAGAGTTGGTGGTATATTGGTTATGCTGGACCAAAGTTCTGCCATCCCATTTATTCTGGGTCCTCCAAGAGAAAGCATTGCTCATGCCTTTGTTTTAGAACAGTGATCTTGCTTCGTGAAATCCACATACTGACCAAAGTAAGTTTGCCTTGCACTGTACTGTGTGTACCCAAACAAGACCATGCAAGGGGCAACAGACTCTGGTGTCAGTCCCCACAGGCTCTGTGTGCTCCAGTGGTTTGTTTTCCCCAAGGATGGGTCTATCAGGTAGCACAGGCCCTGGCTAGAAGTCCATGGCTGCAGTCATCCTGCCCTCCACCTTCATGCACCAGCATAGCTACCATATTCATTACAAAAAAGCTGTGTGCATCTGCTGGGCAGAGTTCTGCAGTGTGAGGACTGTCACACAGCTCCATTCATGTGAGGTTCAGGCCCTGGGAAATGGCTCACAGAAATGAAATGGCTCTGCTGGCATCTGTGGTGAAGTTTGTATTACTGTGTTGCTGCAAGTGGTGTAAAAAAAGTCTGCACAGAACACAGCAGCAACCAGCCAAGAGACCTCCAACAATGGGCATGGCTCACCAAACCTTGAATCTGGTGACACGTCTGGCAGGGCTGCGCCACCTCAAGATCTACACCAAGTTATTTGGGAAAATAAATAGATGACAATGGATACATAAGCCTGTGTTCCATGGTCTAAAAACCCTACATTCTTCATTGTTGTTTGTTCTGGCAACATCTATGAAGCAGCAGGATTTTATAGCACAATAAAAAGAAACTGAAGATGTGTGGCCGTGAAAATATGGGATCAGTTGCTAGTTACATCAGCACTGAATTGTTTAAAATTGTTTCAAAATGAGTTAACTTGAGAAACGAGAGCTAAAGGCACTAAATTATGCTGTGAACATTTTAGCATGTGGGATTTCCTGAGACACTGCAATTGCTTATTTCAATTTGTGCCTTCCAATGAAAAAAGTCATATGTTTTACTTTACTTATATTAAATCAAGTCTCATGTTGAAGTAAGCTGTGGTGCTCACGCACGTATTTCTGAATCCCCTGAGCTGTAAATTCTATGTGAGCACTCACACACTGGCTCAAAAAGGACAAGAGAAACCACTTACAGATGATTCCAAGTAGAACACTAAAAGCTTGCTATTACAAATACAACACATCCTAATTTTTTTCACCAATAAATATATGATTACACATACACATATATACATATATGTAGCTCTCCCAGATAAGCAGGCTGACATCTCTAGAGGCTGCAATGTATGTGGAGAACTGCTGAAACACAACAGCAACCACATAAGTTTCATTTGCTGCCTTGAACTACACATGCCCACCTCCATGATAACCCCATCTACTTCTGTGCATGCTTCTGCCCACTGAGGACATGGGAAGTGCTGCCAGCAACCACGGTGAATGCTGCACCAAGCCTCGGGGCCTGTGTAGCTGCATCAGTCCCGACGCTTCCTCCCAAGCTGGTCTGCAGCAAGTTCCAGCCTCCTGTGGAGTCAAATTGGAAAGCTACAGAAAGATCTATGCCCCAAAGTTCCCTGTGGGACATCTTGTCCCTTAAGAATGCGGTCACCTTCTCAAGCAAGACTAAAACAAGACAAAAACTGCAGACAGGACTAAGATAAACAGTATTTACTGCTTCAAACAACAAAAGGTACTGTTAAGTTACTAATGTAGCAAATGTCCTATCAACTGACTACAAAGAACAAATGCAAGCTGATAAAAAGCTTTAAAAGTTTGTTTCCAACAACTGTGCATTCATGGGAATAAATGCTAACACTTACTCTAGGGCTTCCAGACAAAATTTGGATATTTGTGCATGTTGGCAAGCAAGCGAGTTAATACATGCTGCTGGGTTTGAAGAGCCTCCAGTAATACTTAACTTTAAAAGGAATAGCAGAAGAGCATATTAGATGTAAATGAGGATCATCTTCTGATCTTCATTTAAACCTTCACTAAAACTCAGTGGAAAGACTGCTATTGAAACAAATGGGATCTGAATCAAGCTCTTATTTTGCTTAATTTAACTGTGTGAAATTGAATAAATGAGATAAATAGACTTTCTACCACCCTTTATTCTGGAAGAAGGAGAACTACAATTACATTTTGAAAGCGCAGCTAAAAAGCCACAAAATGATTTAACAGCACCTGGGTAAGTTTTGAAGATGAAGAACAATTTATCTTCAAAAGTCTGGGCAGAAAAACCATTGAATTTAGTTGTTCTTACTATAAATGTTGCATGTTATAGCAAGTGGACTGCTTTTAGAGCTGGTCTTATTTAGCAATAGGGAATCTCAGTCATTTAATGACAGGGTTCTGTTCTGTGAAGACATGTAAACAAGTTTGAACATTATAAAAGGGATTTGAAATGCATGATTACAGTACGTTTCATGCTGTTCAAACTCTGAAGAAGTTCCCTCTCCATCTCATGATTTGCACGGTTCCTTCCTCATGTCCTTTCACCCTTTTCAGCAAAGGAAATGCTCCATGGCTTAATATGGAGCCCAAAAAATCTGCAATCTGAACTCCAGAAATATAATGTAACACTGGGTAAAGCTCTGCTAACACTTTCAGACTTCTATGATCATAATGTCCATTTGTGCAGGTCACAGAGGAAAAACATCTGAGGTTTTTTTGCATTTTTTTTTTGTTTGTTTGTTTGGTTTTTTTAATTTTTATTGTCTTTGAAAATACTAATTAAACAAATACTGAAAATGGGTAAGTGAAACTTTCTTCCTTGAAAAGAACAAAACCCCACATTTATCAAAAGGCTGTGCCTTGTATCAACCTGTGTGTCTTTTTAGGTCAAATTATTATTTCATATATACTCAGAATTAGTGGCTGCTTAATTGTGAACAGTTTAAAACTGTAATAAAGATGACTGCAGCTGCTAAGCAACTCCTTCATCCCCAGTGTTTGAGGGATGGTCTTCCTCAAGGACCTGTTCTAAGTAACAAGGCAGGAAAAACAACACCCCCCTTACATGCAAATATGAAAATCCAGAAGATGACACGCAGATAAGGATTAAAAGAAAATCCGCCCTTACCTAAACAACACAAACCTGCTTTAACACATTCCACACCCTGCAGAAAATGTTGCCAGAAAGAAACTGCCCCATCAGTTCAGTGAACGAGAGGAATAAATGTCCCCTTGTACACAAAAAGCTGGTAAATCAGCTACAACCTAAGCTCCAGCACAGAATGTGAAAATGTTATCAGTAGCAGACGGTTGGACTGTGCTTATCTTTGCGAAAAGTGTCTTGAGGGGGGAAAAAATACCTGAAACTTTTTACTACTGGAGCGAAATGCATGGAAACCAGAGAAGCCTGACTGTAGAACTGATCTCACTCACTCCTGTTCCCATCTGCTCCTCTGTTCCTGCAATGTTTCTTCTGCAAAAGATTGCACTCAAGTGTTTTGATGAATAGAGGAATTTTTGTAATCCACTGGGTTTGGGTTTTTTTCCTTATTTTTTTTTCCACTCTGATTAGAAATAACCAGCTTTTACCTTTTACTCTATCACAATTTGGAAACTCGCTGCTGTACACGGGTTCCTGGCTTTTTTTGTTTCCTAGAAGAAAACGAAGGGAAACAGAGCTGGGAACATCCCAGTTCAAGCTCCAGCACCAGCATCACTGCTGTGCCCATCTCAGCAGTGTTGCAGGAGGATTGGCCCTGCTCATCTGCCAAGTGCATACACCATGTACACATTTGTTACTCCAGTGCTGCTAGGATGCCTTACACCTTCCAAAATACAACTGCACCTGCCTAAGAAACCCACTGCTGCACTTCCTTAACTTCACCATTTTGTGGGAAGAAGTTTCTTGAACAGAACACAGTTAAAATCACATTCTAACGTATTTCTCGTACATTGCCTGGAGATTCCCTATTTTTCTCTAGCCCATATCTTTGGTGGAAATTCAAAGAAAGGAAGGATTGGTGGAGAAGCAGCCTCAGAAGATACTAGAGGCAAGCACTGTCAAGATTTGAGATCCATCACTCCAAGAATTTGCATGCTTGAACCTTCCAAGGACTTTTATGGACTACTAAAACTATGAGGGAAAAAAAGGCAATTATGTGAGGCAGACATTTATGTACCTCAGCTGGAAAAAAAAAAAAAAATCACACTTTGTTTTCCAGAAAATGACATTAACTTCGGAAAGATCTGGCCTTGGCCACTGCATCCCAGAAAGTTTCCAAACTGGCAAAACGGTCGCCTTCAGAGCAAATGGGCACATCACACAGCCAACTCTCCCACTCCACTGCAAAGCTGCTCCCTGTCTTGTGAAGTATCTTCTGATAAGCCTTACTAAAACCAGAGCCACCTTATCTGGGAAAAATGACACCTACCAAGTTTTTAAAGCCATAGGTCTGGCTGGCTGCCTTTGATGCATTCGCCAGTCTTCAGTCACTATCTGTCACTTCATGGTGGAGCTGCAGGAGCTCTTGCGAGCCCAGTAAACTGCCTTGCTGCAAGTGATGAAATGCTACCAGCCCCAGAGAACAGAGCAGCTCTGTGTGTTAGCAGCTTTGTGTGTTAGCCACTCTGTGTTGCTTTCGTCTTCACCTCCCAAAGCTTGGAAACAAATACTCATCGTGAACAAATAAAATTATTTCTTCCATGGGCTAGGAAATGAACTTTGTGGTGTTGAATGTCAGACGGTGTAGTACTACATTGGATTGCATAGCCAGTCTTGGAAAAATAAAGCAGAATGCTGTTCTCAATACTAGAGCTAAAGGTCTGCATTACAAAACTTCAAAAGATTAAGACAGATTTTCCAAAGTAGGAATAGGAGTTTGGCATGTAAGTCATACAGCATGCCAGTGGGAGGTGGTTATCAGCATGGGCTACTGAAAATCCTCTCTTTAAGATCAATCAGCTCGGCTCAAACAAAGATGGAACTTTTGCCACTAAGAAGTAAAGTTTTCAAGCCTTACTATGCCTCCATGAAGGAACATTCTGAAGGAACAAGAGCCCCCACTTTGCCCCAAATGCAACATTACTGTGTTGATATCAGTGTTGCATGAGGGCATTTTTAGAGCTTGTCTCACTCCAAAATGACTTCATTTAGTTGCACTGGGCTGCAGTACCTTGGAGTAGTACCATCATTTTTAAGCATAATGCAAAATAGCATTAAAAATAACAGCAGTAAAAGGAAAAAAAAAAGAAGTATGTGCTTAGAAGGGACAGAAAACAGCTGCTGGTAGATGCATTACAGCCTCATTCAGCTTACAAGCTCCCTAAAGGTTCTGGTACAGGAGTTAAGCAAACCCATGGGAAAATCGAGCTTCTGATCTGACTCTGTTATACAGCTACAGGATGTCTCTGCTGTCACCAGGTTTGCTTTTACGAGACAGTGCCCGAGAGAAGGCGTTTGTGTTTTTTAGCTCTTGGATCTCATAAATAAAATTACTGAGTTCTTTCAGAGCTTTGCCAAAATCAGTTTCCATTAAAAGTCTCAAAACTGTCTATGGAAAGTTTCTGCTATGCTTTACTGAACTCTCCCAACAAATGGCAAAGCAGTTTATCCTTGTGGGAAAAAGCTCTGTCAGTGCGCATCTATTCCAGACAATGTGCTACTAACACAACTCAGGAAAGAAAATCTGGGTCTCGAAGTAACTCAAATGTGGTGGTTAGGGTGTTGCTTTTCCCTGCACATGTTGGAGCCCATTGTGCCAAGGAGGAGTCCCACAACCCTTGCCACTTCACTTCGCAGGATGTGACTGATGTGCTTTGCAAGACCCTGGGACGCAGCAAAATACTGGCCTTCTGAAACCTTCTGACTAAAGTTGCACTTTTGGGAGGAATTAATCCTACCCAAAAATGTGGGGGTGCTCATAAACACCAAACATATTCTTACCTGTTCTTAATAACGTATGTCTTCAAGTATGCAAAACTGTATGTCCTTCTTTTTCCATTTAAGTGCATTTATTTAAAAATTTGGCTTTCCACCAGGAAGGGAAAATAAGTTTTACGCTTCAAGAATACAAAACTCGTCAAGTAGAAAATCTGCATTGGCCTAGATCAGCGACCATGTAAAGATGAAGCTGCTGAAGCTCTGATGGTGATATTGCTGCTTTTGAAAATTCTGCCTTAAAGCCTTATCCCATTCTTTTTGGTTTTAGGCAATTTTTTAGATTCAAGCTTGACTGTAAGTAATCAAACGGTATACCACAGAACTGTAAGGCTGTCTCTTGTTGGAAAGCATTTCGGTGTGGCCATCATGTGAAAACTTATGGAGAGGCAACAGGATTTCAGAAGCTGTGACTAAATATACACATCTCTGAGACAGAGCACTGGAAACTTATTTTTTGCCTCCTTTTAGTAAAAAGATGCTATTAGATCTCTGTGGTTATTATAGCAAAAGTGGATTATCTCATTCATTCTAAGGCATCATGTAAAGTGCTTCCTCAACTTGAGATTGAGATTTCAAACTGAGATTTCAATTTGTGCTCTACACCTCCCTGGGAGACCCTGGACTATTTTCATGCCCATGAAAGCTAAATAATGAAGAGCAGGCTTACACTTGTTAGAGAGATCTATCTGTACCCCACCTCCCTCAGAACTACTGTAGGTGCTTGCATATTGAGCAGTGCTGGAAACCACTGGTATGCATAAACTGTGAACTCCTTCAAAGCAACTCCTACCACTGCCTTACCCCCCGCCCCCCCCAGCATTGTATATTCACACACACACATATATAACATATATATTTATTACGTGGCCTCTTGATGCTACCGTAAGTCTACCTGAAGTACTTAAAGGTGAGACTGAACGGGGGTAGACAGGTGGTATAGCAATGCACACTGATTTCCAATCTCTCCCTGAGCATGAACAGTGCCTACCACTGTCTCCCATAAAGCCTCCCATGCTAATGCACAGACCCCTTAACAAGAAAATACTCACAATCATGCAAATGCTTACAGGAGTCTCCCTATGGAGTCGCTGCCATTTCTTTCTCACTTATTTTCAAGGAATATATGTCATCAGCTTCAACTTATACAGAGCAAATAAGTTTTTCAATCAGATGAAAAAATACCCCTCTAATTGTGTAATGAATATCCCAATGCTGAAGATACAGTGAGCTAGGAAGTGCTCTGGAGCACTTCAGAAGAACAGAGACTCAACACATTTTACAGATATGTATGACGCTAACATATAGTTGACTGTGAGTGAAAAACAATCCTGTCTCAATTTCCACAGAAGTTTATCATCACATAACCCAGATACTGTAACTGTTTCCTTGCTACGATGTGAAAAGCTTCTTTCCTTGTTCACCAATTGCCCGGAAGAAAAGACGGGGGGTGGAAGGGGAATTACGTGGGGTTGTGGAGCATTATGTTTCACTATGACAACTGCCCCAGTTAGTGCATTAATTATTTCTTGGAACTATCATGTAACTGTGTCCCTAAAAAAAAGTAGTCAGCATACTTATCAGTGACTAACAAATGTACTTTATCCTCTGTGGCACAATATCATGACTCAAAACAAAGCTTGAATGCTTCAGTCAGTTTTTTCATCTAGGGTCATGCTCCTGTCTTGATTAAGAAAATAGAAAAGTTTTTGGTTGGTTGTTTGGTTTTTTTTTGTCTGGTTGTTGGTATTTGTTGGGGTTTTTTTTCTTTTTTTTTGAGGAAAGCACAGTATTTTCTTTAGTTCTGTTATGAGATAAGATATTTACTGCTGAACACGTGCTACAAATAAATGACAGAGCAATAAAGACAATTTAATAGCCTGGGAATCTCTTGCTCAAGGGGGCTAAGAGGTCAAAAGTTACATCTTTGACATATAACATATGCTTTCGGAGTGCTTTCTAATTGCAGGAAATGTTTTGATTTCGCAATCTTACAAATATTCCTGAAAACTCTGAGGTATTTCTCAAAGTGATTCACTCATACAGGATTTAAAAAAAAGACCCTTCCTCTGACCACCTTACCTTAGCACCAAGCACCTTCATGAATGTACTTTAAGAGGTCATGGATAGCCCCTGAGGTATTTCCCCTCCTGGAAGGGGACTGTAATAATTACATTACATGCAGAGCCCTGCTGACAGGGAGAGGGGGAGATCAGCATGGTTACGCCAGTCACCGGACAAACAAACATCAAGTCCAGCTGTGCTGCACATACACACAGGCCCTGCCAGCTCCCTGCCAGAAGGGCTCAAACCCTGCCTCATCAAGGGCAGAAAACCCATGTCACACCATTCCTAACAACTGGGTGCTGCTGAGTCACTCATGCCCAGGAAGACATAGCTGCTTCCAAAGGACTCATTGGTGCAAGGTGTCGCTAGACCCTCTGCAGTCAGCGGGCACAGATAAACAAACCAATAGAACTATTCATCCTCTCTGCATAGGATGCCATGTCCCCTTTTTGTCAGGCAGCTTGAGATTTCAATAGAGACACAGCATAAATCAAATTTCTCTACAAACATATGGGTTATAACAAGACCTAACTTGCCTGCAATTTATTAATTTACAAACAATTAGGAGATTAATAGGAATGAATGACACCAGTGATAGCTATAAACAGATTTCTTACCCATTAGAACCCATAGGGTCATGTGATGTTTCTACAGGTTTCCTGTTCAATGCTCATGTGTGCCATGCCACAGCCTGCTGGAGACACATGGAGCCCCAGGGAGGCAGCAGGGCCTTTTGTGCCTCTTGGAGGTTGCTCCAGACCTTCATCCCTCTGATATTTATGAAATTTGCTTCTAAATGTTCAGCCTAAACTCAGGCTTTACCATTCAGACTATTTGTGTAAGTTGTGCTAGCATTGTTCTTTTCATTAAGGTACCTTCTTCCCAGTCTGATATTGTCTTTTCCAATGCATATACCATGTCACAGATTATTTTGATTCATTCAACTCTCTTAGCCTTGTCTCATAAACCAGCGTATTTCTCTGATTTTCCTTTCATTATATCCATCCAGTTAATACCCATATTCCATTGCAATGGGGACCAGAACTATACACAGTGTTCCTGCCAAGGACTTAGCAGTGTATTGCAAATTACATTAATGCTGTATCACTACTGGGACTTTCTGCAGAGTGTAGCCTTATTTTCTGGATATACAAAAGGGCTCCCATTCTTCCAGATTAAAACAGAGTAAGTATGTACTTTTGGGTTCTGCACAATTTTATCTTTTATTCCATTTCTTAGCATCCTCCAATTCTACTTAAATGCCATCCAAACCTTCCCCTTACTTCTCACTCTCTCTCAGCTCTCCATTGTGAAACATCACTGTGAGAAATACCTATGCAAAGATCCCTAATGAAAATATTTAATTAGACATGTCCCAAGAACAATTCTTAAGGATACCCAGTAGATACCTGTCTCCAGAGCTTTTCTGATACAATCTTTTGTGCCCTCTTTAATCAGCTCTTCATCCAAGTTTAAACTCTGCTGCTAAACTTCACCTCCTTCAAGTTATGTAGTAACTTCCACCATTTCATTACTTGGGTTACTGAAGTTCAGGCTAGTAATTATCTCCACAAAATGAAACAAAAGCAAAAACCCAACCATCTCACCATGAAAGACAACCTGGTAGGACCGATCTTTGCTAACACAACTAAAGCTTTAGACTATTTTCACTTACTTTATTTACCTTAATTTTCCTTTCCTTCAAAGCACTTTCTGAAGCTGAGCATGATCTCAAAGGCAGAATAAAAGTTCTAAAGCCACGTGGCTTTCTTCATTCCCTGAAAACATGGGGGCCTCATTTTATTGCACAGACATGCAGACTCAAGATTGCTTGATGACAGATTAAATTGCTTACTTTCAAAATAAAGTATTTATCACTTCCTAAACTATACCTAATAGGAGCTTGACCCGTGTATGCTGGGACTGGAGACTGATTGGAAAAGTGGAGATGATACATTTCTCTCAGAGAAGATTTAAGATTGTGAAATTCCATTAAGAAATACTTTCCTGCAGATCTCTCCTGGCCATGTACCTTTTACTGTACATGTAAACACTCCGTCTGCCTTCAGTACCATATAACACTTTTCATGGTGGCAAAATTCAACCTGACTCAAATTGGAGTTAACTTCTGATTAATTTTCTTCTTAATTAATGTAAGTTTCTGGCATTCACACCCTTTGCAGAGAAATAAGGAAGTTGGTCTTTTAAATCCAAGTTACTTTTTGAGAGAAATATAATTATAAAAAACCAAACCCAGACAGCTGTATCTGTGTCGCTGAAGCTCTGTGAGCTGTACCTGATAAATCACCTCTGTGATGCCACAGAAAACACTCTGTGCTACTTCCTGCACACCTTGTTTGTAAAGCTCTGTTTACTTACCTGTTACTGTTTGGCTAACTATTAACCACGATTAACCTGACGGACTTTTTTTCCAAACAGAACTAATATTTATCAGAAAAGCAAAACTTATTCAGTAAGCCAAATGCAAATGTTGTCTCAGGCAAGATCAGAGAGGTCATGGGGAGCAATAAGGTTCTATTTCCACATGCAGTAGTTTGTTCATTATTGCTGATTGCAAATTAGAAGGAGACAAGTAGAAGAGAAGAACTGTAACTTTTGGTTTATTATTTTTAATAATTAATTTTAATTATAGATCAATATTAACATTAATATAATCTATTATATAAAATTATATATTAATATTAATATTAATATTATATATTAAATAATTAATTCTTTTTATTATTTTTCAAAAGGTATTATTAACAGAGTGGTTTGGAATCTAGTTCCAGATTGGAGGGAGAAATAAAGCTGTTTTCTAGGCTCGCTGACAAAAACATTTTAAAATTCACTGCAATGCTACTGAAAAATTTGGGGGTTTTTCTTTCCTACTGTCTGTTTCTGAGCAGCAAGCAACAAAATATTTCAGGAGAGCAATGAATGTTGCATCCTACCAACTACTCCTGCATCCTTTGCTAACAGCTCACCAGCACCTCCTCTTGCTCTAACATCTAACAGAAGGTGATGGCTTCTGTCCCCTTCACTGTGTCCCTGTGGGACAGACCCACAGGGTTTATACCTGTAACACAGTCTTACTGCTTTGAGACACCACTCTCACACGTGATTAAGTCTTGTCTCCCCAAGTTTAAAAAAATCACTAGAAATTAAAGGAGGTAAACCCAACTTTTGTATTAATGGTGCCAAAATCAGTCCAGGCTATGGCTGAAATAAAAAATACAGAAGAGACCATCAGATGATACCATAAGTGCTGGCAGATCAATCTAACTCCCATCTTTCTCAGTAGGTGGAAGAGGTGTTTCAGCAGACACTGCAGACATCTAAAGCCGAGAGCTTGAATTGTAACAAAACATTTCACTTTTCCCAGACGGTGTTCTCCTATTCAAGGATGTTTGTGAAACCATGCTGCCAAATCTGTGATTTCACAAAATTTTCCACAGTGATAACAGAAACAGTGAGTAGTGATTTATCTGAGGGATCAAGCTGCACTAGAAGGGGAATGTGAAAAAATGTGCATTTGAAGGCATTCTCTCCCCTGAGGAAGGACGAAAGCTCATATACATGTATAAAATGAACCATACACCCCAGACCTGACAGAATGCAAGCTTTTTTTGGTCTGCTTTCTGAAAATCCATGTCAAATTCAATGAACTGAAAAAAAAATGCAAAATAAAAAGTCTCCCTTTTTTTAACTGAATTAGCTCTGTCTTACCTCTTAATAAAGCAAATTTGTGAGATTTGCACAGCAGAGCATTAAGAATATTCTCCATAACTTGCTGAGCTTTCGCTCTTCCTTTTAAGCTAGTCGATGATGGCTTTCTCAGAGAAGATCAGATTTTGCTCTCAGTTACATCTACATCAAAACAGAAGTAATGACACTGACTGGGGCAAAATTATTCCAGATATACATTTCTCTCATGGACAGCACCAAGAAAGAACAGTTTAAAGACAATCCAGTTAATTAAACCTAAATTCATCACACTTTTTAAAGTTATGAGCAAGAAGAAAACCTAGAATTAGCATGTTATTATTGCTTATTGCCAAGAAGCACTCACTGTAAAACCCACTTGAATTCAAAATTGAATGTGTGCATATATTGTAGCAGGGAAGTTATGGCAGAAAGGAGAATAACTATCCAAACTTTGGTAATTGCTTGATCTGGAGTTTTGATTAAATGGTCCTTCCAGTATGAAATTATCCTCTAAGAGGGCCACAGTCTTGAATTCCCCCTCATATTTCCTTAATGGTTTTCACATTTTATTTTCTCTACTGCAGTCAAAACAACTTCTTTGGCAGCCAAATCTTCCTGCAGTACACAGCCTGTGTGACCACTCTTATCCTCACAGAAGGCATCTGGGACCACATTGTCTCCTGGATGAAAGTGAGAGCATCTGTCTTCGCCATTGAAATTAAATACTTCTCATTTTTGCAGAGCTCTTAGGGCTTTGGTTTAAGTGCTGGAGGAAAGGGAGGGTATCACACAGGGCTGCTTATGCAATTATCAGGTCATGTATCCATGGTACACAAGGGAGTCAGAGGAGGGAGAGATGTATGGCCAGTTACCTGTCCCAGCACCTACACCTTGTCCTGGTGCCTCCCCCTCCATGCTCCAAAATACCTACCCACAGGTTTACAGCAGCTAGCGCCGTTTAGAAGAACCACATAATCTGAAAGCACTTTTTAAGCTTTGTTTTTCTCCTCAAAAGAGATGCTCAAGTGAGTTAAAAAACTGTGATAAAGCTGCCTAGAATATAACCTATCCAGTAGTTTATAATTTACTTACTTGAGTACCACTCACAGTTGGGCAGAATCATGCAGGGAAAAAAAGGCACCAGAAAGGATAAACTGTCTCAAAACACTACTCTGAAGGTCAAATGAGAATCAACATCTCAAAAGCAAGAGGAAGAAATGATGATCTTGCAAATCTTGGTTCATTTGTTTTTGTGTGCACCATCACCACCACTCCCTGTCTGAATGAAGACACAGTAATGAAGAGCCAGAAGCCTGGAAAGACAAATATTCCTATCATCAATAGGATGGCTGTACTCCTTGTGATCAGTCACTGTCTGTTGCTAACACATCCAAGGTTTTCTCTGCATGTTTCTTCAACCTGGGCTCCTTGTGGTTTTATCTCTTTATTTGGCACTTTCCCACTGAGATTCAACTTTTTCTTTGAAGATCTACCCTCTGCAATCTGTCTTCTTCCAAACAAGTAGCAGTGAACCAGAAGGCTGCTCTCCCCCAGTCTCTCTCAAAATAGCAAAGAGAAAAAGGCAAAGAGGGGAAAGGTCTTGTCTTAGGAAATCAAAGCCCAGGAGTGAAGAAGGCATGAGCTTACTGTGCAGTGAGGAGTGCACCTGTGAGCTGCAGCTTGGGTGGGTTGGCATGGGCCAGGGGATATCGCTCCCATATCCTTGTGCCCATCCCAGAGCCAACACTGTTTCCTTTCCCACAGCCTAACATCATCACCCAGAAACTCCCAAAACCAAAATCCTTTTGCCTTCTTATCCACATCATCCAAAACCATCTGCAAGCTGGAAATCAGGGCTGTGACGCACTCAGAGTTAATTTATCCAGAGTAAATTTAATAACTAACAGCAGTTATTGTTTGTTAATGTGTGGAGCCCTGTGTCCTATCGCTTTATTAAAATGTCTACATGTATTTATCCACATTCAGGAGGTGTTTAATCTTCTCCGTGACCACTAATAAAAAATCCCTGCCAATATTTGATATTAAAGTACTACACCTTAGTGAAGTGCCAATTTCCAGGAGCCATGAATAAAAACTCCCTTGTGAACACACACAAAAAATTAAAAAACTAGATTATCAGAGTCGGATGAAAAACAAATAAACCCCACTACAAACAACACCAGAAAAAATATGCAAAAATCCAGACAGCCACATTTTAAGGATGTGTTTTATTGGTTGATGGTTCTGTTAATGGCAGCTAAAGGGAGAAGAATTACTGGGGTCATCTGTGATGGCAAGGAGGTAAGAAGTAGCACCCCAGCCTCCCAATACAGACACCAAGTGAATTGCAGAGGGGAGAGCTGACACTGTCTGTGGCTCTGGTAGCACTGCTGGGGCTGCTCCCAGCTCAGCTCCTGGCGCTGGCTGGGCATCAGTAAGGGCGTTCCCCAGTGAGGGCGGGATCACTGTGTTCTGAAGAATATGCCAGTCATACTGAGTGGGTATTGTTAAAAAAAGAAAGAAAGTACTTTTCCAATTACAAAAACATGTGGGTCTTATCCTTCATTGCACCCTTGGTTTTCTTTTAATAACTCACAATTATCTGGGGCCACTGAAGACCCTTTGCAGTAAGCCAAGCGAACCCAGCTCACTCTGCACCACTGGATTTCTATTTCCAGCCCCAAAGAGTCATATTGAGTGGTTTCTCAGCCACCACAGGGCACTGAGAGCTATCCTGCCCAGTGTCTGGTGGTCCATGGTGTAGTCAGGCTCCTGAGAGGCAGGGCTGGTCCATGACGAAAGGCCAGGTAAGCATTACGGAGCAAGACAAAACTTGCCCGAGCATGACAGCTGGCTGAAGTAAAGGTTACTGTGGGCTGCAGGAGCTCTTGCCCTGCCATCCCAAGCCACAGCAGAGCAGAGAAGTCAGCATTCTGCTGCAATACAGTGCATACCCCAGCTGAGTTATATCAGAAATAATAATAAAAAATTGAATTCACATACTGAGTTAACATACATGGGATTTGGGAAGAGCAAATGGGAGGGGGCAATGAACAGACAGAGTAGTTGCAGTCAGCTTCTCACCACTAACTCAGGCCAGCGTTTGCACGGCCACCGAGTCAGCTTCTGGGCTGTGAACAGAAAAATCCAAACACCAACCAGGAAAACATTACAGGTGGGAGAAACATCCAGGCACTCACTTGGGGCATGGACTCTTCACTGGATCTGTCACCCACTCAAGGCTGCTTTTCACATTTTAGCGGAGGGGAGGAAAGGGAGGTAACAAAATCACTGAGACACAGGATGGTGTCAGCTCTCCCACCCACAAGTACACTCCTCCTCTGCCCTTGCCGGCTGCTACCCAGCAAGGCACTAGGAATTTGATAGGACAAACCCATCCTCAATAAATTCCTTGCATCTCATTTAGGAATGGAATTATTCTCAGCAAGGGACAAGGGAGTTACATATCAGGTATTACCCAAGATTTTATTGCTGCTGGTACCATTCACGTACGACTCATGGGCAAACGATGCGAGGCCAAATGGCAATTACTCACAGTATTTGGTGTGACACAATGTTTTACTATGAAGAAACAAAGGTCACTTTGGCCCACTTGATGCCAGAGTCTGAGAAGTCTGAAGTCAGTCAAGTTATTGCTTCTTCAGGCCTCTCTGAAATACATGCTAGGGCCATTTAGGTGCCCTTGGGGACACCAACATCTCCGCCACCTCCATCTCTACCACCCTCCAGGGCAATGTCTGCCAGGATGCGGAGGAACCAAGCAGGGCAAGAAGAGAATAATGGCAAAGAAATCTTATAGTGTTCTTGCACAAAATCACCACCCATCCCTGTTCTCCCTCAGAAACAAAGCAAATTACAGCACTAGGGGATGATCTGCATAGCTGATTAAGGCTGCTAATTGTCAAAGACGCTCCAATGCACACACGTATATCTGACTACACAGAGTAGACTACGAATTTTCCTGTGGACTATGATACAGTTCCCTTCTTAACTTCCAGAGCTACAACAATAAAATTTGAAATGGTCTGTATAAAATAATTTCCTTAATATGCCCTCTGACTGACAGCATAAGGGAAAAGAAAACCAGAGGCCACAGGCCTAGGATTATTAAACCAAATTCTTCCCTCATGTAACACTATCTTCTTACTTGCACAGATAAACACATGGGGGAGAACGCAGTCCACAGCACACAGCAAGTAACAGGAATAATAAATGCAGTTACCTGTGCCCTGAAGCAAATACATGTCCCTGAACTGCTGCCATGGGAAAATACCCTGTTGAAACTACCAGTGATTCAGCCCAGAATTTCACATCATGTTTGTGCCTGCTGCACCGGCAAAAACACTGGAGGGATTTTCCCTATGGATGCTCAAGTGTTCCTGGTGACAGGGTCTCTGGCCATAGCCTAAAACATGCAAGGAAGTGCTTGTCCAGATCTCTGTTTTATGGCCCAATTCCAGGACTGCCTTAAATAATTAGGCAACACTAGCTTTTTTTTTTTGCAATGCAAAAACTGCAGTTGGGAACATGAACAGGGGCAGTGTGAAGCAGGTTTCAAAATTAATCCACATGTGAATTTGAGAGTAATTCTTTAAATCTCCACTCTTTTTTTTTATCATCTGCATAAATGACAAAGTTAACATCCCCAGGAAGACTGACTCATCTGGGAAAAATCAAGAGCTCCCAATCATTTCCCTTGTACCTGTCCCTTCTTGCTTCGCATCTTATTATTTGTAAAGAAGAGAACAACTGTTAACCAATAGACAACATGTTTATACTTCCCCAGCTTCCTTTTTAAAGCTATCAGAGATCACATCCTATTCTTTCCCTCAAAGATACACAGCTGAGCCTGTCTCTGCACATAGAAGGGCCTTTGCGTGAGCAGCGCCAAGATTGATCCTCTTTTTCCCTTCTCAGCATTAGCATAATGTTGTCTGCTTCCCCATCCTTTCTGCTCTAGAAATCTATTTTATGGATGAAAAATTGTTGAACCCAAAATCTGAGAAGTCTGTTCTTGGAATTGGAGAGGGGGAACAGGAGAGACAAAACTGCTCCTAAAGATTAACAAATCTTTTGCAATCTTTATTTTCTTTTTAGCAAATTATCAGAGCTCACTGTCAGTACCAGCACATGAATACATCTGCAATGACATGTGTCATATTAATGAAAATATCTTTAAAAATGCAAATTATTCATGCCCCATTAACTGTGAAGGGCACACCTGTGTGCAGCTCTCTGCAGCAGGGATTGGCCCTGACTGACCTGGCAGAGCCTGGCCTTTCAGCTTAAATCCAGCACAGCTGCCCACAGGGACACGGGACAGGAATTTGGTGGCACTCAAAACTGTGACAGTGACTTAGTGAGAGCATTTCAATTCCTATGGGAAGGTTTTGCAAGGAAGGAGATAGAAAGATCTCTCTACCTCTCCTTTTTTTTTTTTTTTTTCCTATTACAGGCAGATGCCTCATTTTCAGTCTTTTGTGGCGAGAACAGAAAGTCAGTATCTAGTTACTGGGAGGAGTTTATGCACTGTTGCTCTGTATATTTACATAGTCTTTAAATATTTTTATTAGCTCCTAAACAGTTCATCCTGCCTGCCAAAGACTTGCTTTAGGGCCTCACAGATCTGTCTGGTAGGAAGAAGGGTGAAAAAAGGTGACTTCATTTTGTACCTTTTAACTAACAAACGCACTCGTGTTAGGTCTCCTCAAATAAAAGTGAAATTTCACTAGGGAAGGTTTGAGTAGAAGGGGTGGTTATTCCCATTCTGCTCTCTGCCTTGTGTTTACCAGGAGTGGCAGAATTACACAGAAACTAAGCAGTTTACACAACCACCTGAAATAACAGGATTTGTACTGTTTTAACTCCATAGGAGTTGGTGACTCACCAGCAATGATACTACACTTCAAATAAAGATATTCAGCTCCATTTTTTCAGTTTAGCAATCGAGCCTAGCAGGAGAGGGAAGGGGGGTCCAAGCTGTCATTCCTCTATTAATATTCCCTCAATAATTAGTTGCTTCTCACAGTTTTCCCTTTTATTTCATGCCAGAAAGCAAGCCTTTCCATGAACAACATGCCAAAAAGGAGCACTATTCTTTTAAAGTGTCAGCGTTCGCAATATGAACTGCTCTGTGTAAACAATGAGATCTTCTCTTGCCTTGAGTGAACCAGATGTTTCAGAAAAAAACCCCCAAACCTTCCCACACAGAAGATAGTTACAGCAGAGAAGAAATTCTTCCACCACATTGACTGGTGAACCCTTGTATTGCTGGTGGAATGGGTCTGCTTTTCACCTTTTTATTTCTTCTGGCTAATCTGCACTTTTCAGGCAGAGAGACATAAATCAGTTTCTCAAAGTCACGTCTTAACAGCCAAATCTTTAAATGCAAGGCTGTATCTTCTACTGTGCCTGTCCCCTCTCTCCTACAGAAACTGTCCTTGCTTTATTAAGATGCTGGATATGATTGATTGTAGTTTCTTGGGTTTTTTCTAACTCCCAGCCAAGGTTCATGGACACTGCTGGGTACAGCATTCAACAATATTGTCTTCTCAAGCGGCAAACAGAGAGAGAAGAGAACTAGGTTATGAAGATGCTTCTGTTCCTCCTGACAAAGCCTGCTCACATCCCACCTCTGAGCACAGGTTAAAGTGAGCAAGGTTTTGACTGTGGCTTGCTCAGATGGACTAACAGAGCAGGGATCAGCCAAACAGGACCTCTTTAATTAGTATTTGCAATTTGCTAATTTCCAATGTCAACATGCTGGACTTACAGATAACTTGAGAGACCATCTTACAATGTTTCATTCACCTCATTAGAGAGAAATCGGCGTTCAGCGTGTTACTGAAAGATTGCATTTAACTAATCAACAGGAAAATAACAAACACAGCCCTGTATGATGTCCAAAGAAGTAAGTATCTACAAAATTTTCTTCCCATTTCTATCATGAATCAAAGTTCAATTTTCTGCTAAGGTGATACAAAGTTCTTTTCCTGAGGTAAATAGTCCTGTGCTTTCCCCCTGGCTCCTTCTACTGTTGAAAGAAAACCTCTGAATTACACTAGTGAGAAATGAACTTGCCCACTCTTCTGTCTTAATAAGAAAAATTAACGGTGGGTAATTGCATTGCCTATCTTTGTAAAAGCCAGTGTAGATGTAAAATGTTCATGGCCGAGCTCAAATTATCTTTCACACGATGAATGTGAATACAGGAACTGGGTCTCAATACTGAAGTCAAGCACCTGATTTTATTCTCTGCCTAGAAAAACACAGAGCTGAATACTGGCTACTGCTAAAGAAATTAAAATCACAATGAAATGAATTGACTATGGTTGGGTACCAGAAAAGCATGGAGGCTTTGCACTGTAGGCTCTATGTCTTCTTGTAAATCATCAGTCAAGAAAAGATTTTTAAAATTCTGTTTTCTAACAGGTTCACTCAAGGACCCCCAAGGAATCCCATTTTCAGACATGTTTATACTTTCATCTTTTCATCCTGGTGTCCTCAGAATAGCACAAATTAAAACCAGAATGCCTATAACAAGGTACCTAAGCAAAAAATACAAGCACGGTCTGTATCAAAAGAACCTGGGCTGCAGGATCTCAAATTTCTTTAAAATACTTTAAAATAGCTGGAGCTACCATCCACACAGCTATCTTTTAAAATCTGTTAAATTGCTCAATCAGAAAGGATAAGGCCTGGTTTAGTATGTAAAAGAAGAGCATCATACAATTAGAAAATTAGGAACAAGATGAATTACTCAAATCCCTTCGCCAGCTATGACACTCAAGTCTCTTCATAGCATCTGCTCTGCTACTAGGCAGGCTCAAAGCGAAGCCTGAATGTCAACAGGCTCCAGTGTCTGCTAGACTAGGAAGAGAAACCCTTTCCAGACTTGCCAGCTGAGCACTCTCTCCCATGTTCTGTGGGTTTGATCTGTCAGAACCAGGATTCTGGAAGATCTCTGCTCCTGGAAGGGGGCACAGCAGCTAAATGGCCATATCTGCCTAGAGTCCAACTGAGATGATCAAACCATAACCTCCTGCAAAATCTGCTTGGAATTTCAGATTTTGGGCAGAGGAGCAAATTTGCTGAAATGTGTGTTCCCGGACACAGCATTTCTAGGAGGGTTGCAATGATTACCTTCAAAACCAGAAACACACACTTTGTCTCACTCATATTACTACACAAGAAAGTATATTTCTGGCACCATTAAAAATGTATAATGGAAAAGAATTTCCCATCCTGTTGTTATGCAAAAATTGCTTGTAGGCAGTAGACTACATAGCCTATTAAAAAGCTTCCAAATGACCCTAGAACTGATGCACAGGCAATCATTTAGTTTTCTAAAACATTTTCAAGTTGGTAAACACGACCTTTCATTTGCAAGGAAAAATAGAAGTTACCTCTACTACTCTCTTGGCTTTCAATTCACTGTGCAGTACACCCAGAGAATCTTAACAGTTTTTCCCTCATCCTGTCTATTAGAAATTCAGCTGAAATCTTTCCCGCTTAAACTTAATGAGAATTACAGAACGACAAAAATCCTTTCTATCTTTTTTACCACTGCTCACTATCAAATAACTTTTTGGAAGGCTCTTAAAGTGGTAATGCATAGACCAGGCTCTCTAATATGTTTGGTTTCCCAGACTGGATAAGTGTTTTACGTTAATACTCTTTATATGAAACACGGATGGATTTAATATAACTAAAAGAAACAAGAAAAAGTGCCTAGCATTAGGGATAGCAAAAAGGTAAGATGCTGTAGTATGGGGGCAAAATGTTCCTCCTTATGCTCTCCAACTACACTTAGTGGTTTGGGACCATGGAATTTAAAAAGAACCTAGAGCACACTTCCAGATGCTGCACATTTTTACTATTAGAGATTGTTAAAGACACCTGAAGATTCTATTAAAATCCTAAATCAGTGAGACTGCTGTTATCAACACAATTATCCTAAACAGCAAAATCTGTTCAGACATACACCTTTCTTAGATCCCAGACAGACTAGTGACAATTTGGAGATTGAAGATCTGCTTATATTTCAGTTGTAGGCAGTCTCCCTCAGAAAACATCTTTGCCAAAAAATTATGATCATCTTATTTCTTCATAAACAATATAATCACAAAAGAGAGAGAAAAGGGTTTAATATTAAAACATTTTGAAAATGTTCATGCACAAAATAATCTTTAAAGGTCACTTCTGTCCTTTTTCAAAGTCTGAGTTACAGATATGTCATCAGGAAACGGCCTCCTATGAGAACTCTATGATTCTAATACAACTATTACAAATAAATACAACTATTTATTCTGCTATCAAAGAATAAAGTTATTTCTGGCCCTGGTAGTGTTATTTGCGGACTAGACTGGATTGACAGTATAGGCTACATGCTTGTTTAAATTTGTCATGACATAGCACCCTGCAAAAGAAAACAGTAAATGTGAGCTCCTGTAAGAGTAGGGCTCTAGAGATAGTGGCATATTATTTTGACTCCTTTATTGGATGTTTGAATTATGATACTGAGCACAGCCAGTTCTCTCATGCCAAATAACAAGGGCAGAATTAACTTCTAAGTTAATTCTAAGAGTGTCATCAAAAACATATTTAAATATACACACAACAGCTTCATAGCTGCACTTAATCTGATACGCAACCAAGATCCCAATGACTTCAGAAGAGCAGGATTAGGCACTTAATATTTGCTGAGCAACAGCTACACCATATAACAAAGGCAAAGTGTCTCTCCTGAGCTTCAAATACTATTAATCTGGGAAAATGCATTCATAAAGTCCAATAATTCTGCTTACAAAATAGCTGGTTGTAAGAAGGACATCTAGTATGTACCTCTGCCATGAGTTTCAGCTTCAAATTGTTTTCCTAAGTTACTTTCTTCGTAATGGCTTAGCACAAAATTCACTTACGTTCTGCAAGCAGTTATGCTAAAACCAAACAGAAAATAAATGTAAAACAGCAATATTAAAGAATATCCATGAAATCTGCACACACAGCTGATTTTCCCCCCTAATTTTCTACTTAAATACGTCTATTACTGCAGCAAACCCCTTACACTCTTCCAAGATACTTCATACTTCACTCAGTAGTACCGATAAGCATTAGAGCAACAAAATGTTAACTATAAACAAAAATGTCCTGTTCTTCTTCGCCCTTCACCAGAAGAGCCAAAATGTCTAATTCTATGACACAGGTGTTAACCTTTTTTTTTTCAATGTGAAGAACTGGATCAAAGTTCAGAGACTGAGAATGCTGAAGAAAAACAGACTGGAGCTCAGTCAGCTGCTGTTAACTCAATTCATTTTCTCCCTCATACTGGTCTGGAGAAAATAACAAACAATTGGTTTAGGACCAACATTCCTTTCATGCATCAAATCAGCTCTTCTTTTATCTTGCTGGGAAGGAAAAAAAAAAAAAACAAACCAACAACCCAACACCCAGATAGACAAATTAAAACAAATGTTCTTACAAGGTATCTCTGATACAACAGTATGCTGAAAACATCTGTACAACCAGATATAGTTCCTGTGTGCAAAACTCAGCTGAGAGTGCACAGTCTCATGACCGTGATGTCAAGAACCAAAAAAGGAAATGTACATCTATACAAAGCCCTTGAATTTATCAAAACTCAATTTAAAATTAAAGGAAACAGAAAGGAAAAATTTTCTGGCCAGATCCATCTCCAGGATTTATTAGACAAGAAGGCTTCTTCACTGCTTGGGACCTTCAGCTTGGGAGAACTTCTGCTTAGCTGCACATGTCGATAGCGTATCACAGGGCTCTCCAAGCAAACCACCACCAGCAATGTTAGATGTGAGGTCTGATGCTTCCCAAAAAATGGAGAAGAAGGTCATCACACACAGTCCTTAACCAGGTGGGACTGAGTTTGGAAAGTGCTCTGTTCAGGCATTAGGCTTCAATAACAGCAACGATAATGTGCCTGTTGCTTAAAGAAAGGGCTGAAGTGCCTGCAGTGCTTTAAGCATAAGGAGCAGTATCTTGTGGACTGTATGGTAATACTACTGGAAAAAGTGAGACCTAACATTTAAGTCAGCGTAGATCTCAGTGTGGAAGCCTCTGGACCAGCCCCTCCTTATTTTAATGTCATGCCATTAAACCTAACATGTGTACAGTGGCTTTTCATAAAGCCTGACCTTTAACAACAAGCCAGTGGTATTACACAACTAACACCAACAAAATACCCATTGCTATGGAGGGATAAAACAGAAAATCCTGTTCCTGAGGGAAAGTCAGGCTTCAGGACTGGAAGGCAGCGCCACCTGCCTCACCCTATGTCATGGGTCACCAGCATGGCCCCAGTCAACCCAAGAGGGTTTATAAAATTTCTTTTTTAATAGAAAAGTCACAGACCACATTCTGTGGCCTTGGGAGTCACCAAGACATCCACAAATCTCCACAGCAGCCAGGGTGCCCCTCTGAAGAGCATGTCCATGTTAGTGCCTCAGGTCAGGCAAGGGATGTGCTGGTAAGAGAAGAAGTCTACGGTTCATGGACACCCTCCCCAGTGCTCATTTGGGCTTTTTAAGTGCACTTTGAATAATTGATTCTGGCACTGACTCCGCTGGGTGCACACTGCCTCAAGCAGAATCCCCAGTCTCATTGTATTTCTTGCCAACCAGCAGAAATTAGGCAAATACAAATACCTTGATAATTTTGCACCTTGGTACCATGTTGGAACAAGGTGAGACCATGCACTAAGACGTCCCTCCATAATAGCTCTGGGACAAAAAAGGCTCCAGGCTTTCCCTGTTGCAGCAGCCAGTAATGCAGCTGCTGAACACCCACTGCATCAGCAACGTGAGGACAATCCAAAGGCGTCTGGTCAATTCAAGTGGCAGGGGTTGAGCCTGCGTGGGGTAGGAGAGGCCGAAGAAAAAGGCAACACAAACAAAACCTAACCCCACAACCCCTGATTTCCTCCTTCTAAACAGTACCAGAATAAGCCAGATGTGTGTGTTTCTGCCTTTCTCCGGAAAAGCTCTTATATTGCATTTTTTCCTTCTTCCTTGTCACACAAGTCCAAAAAAAATGTGGCAAAGAGAAACACTATGAGTGGTTCCCCCAGGAGGGAAGGAGAGAGATGCCTAGAAATATAATAGATACTGACTACAAAGACTGCTGGATTCCAGGAAAAAAAACATATATCTCCATCACCTCTGATGGCTCAGTTTCCACTGATCAGCTTCCAGATGGGGAGGAATTAATTTCTCTTGCTGTTACTCTACATCTATGAGAAAAGACAGATAGGGCTCTGACTACAAAAATATGAGATAATATATTAGCCAAATATTTGTATAGGAAAATGATGGAAGCTTTGTAGGAGGCATATTGATTGGGAATGAATAACAAAGAGGCTGGCAAAAGGACTCCAGGGTAGCTTCTCCTCATCACCCAGAGGGAAGAGGATCATTTAAGGGAAAGAACACACATTAAACCTACCCTAAAATGTAACTGAACTCCTTCTCCTACTCTGTTTGTAGGATAAGCTACAAACCACTCTTGTACAAGGCATGCTAGAAGCCTAATCCACAGGTTTCAAAGTATGAAAGTGAGAGAAAGCACCTGCTGTGCTCTAAAAGAGAAAGTGCCCAATGTGCTCTAATAACTTGGTTTAGTCATAGCTTGAGACTGTGGTCCTCAGGACCATGTCGGAGAGATAGTGCAATGGCAACATTGAAGGGCTCACTGAGAAAGGCTGTTGGTGATGCTCTTCCTTCTTGCCACCTCTCAGGGGCCAGCTGAGCCCTCTTCCTTCTCTCCATCTCGCCAGGGTTTTGAATCCATTGCAAAACTCCTCTTTGAGAGCGGGTGTATTCATTAACCTTTAGGGAAATGTCTCACCAGATGAATTAAGTCAGGTGACATTTCATTGGCAGTGAGTGATTTTCCAGGAATGTTTCTGTACTCGGCAGTAACATATTTGGATAAAATTTCAGTGTTGTTCCTAAGGCTTAGAGCTGGAAGGAGAAATGAGGACACTTGCGTGATGAGAAATGGGAAACAAGTGGCCCCAGTCTTCCCCTCTGTGGTATGTTTCCTCTAAAGGACCACAGATGAGAAGTGCTGGTATTTGTTAGGAAATACATATGTTTTGCTTTTCTAACAGTCCTAGACTATTACTCCCTAAAAGTTTGAGGCCCAACCTTTTAAATCACTAAGTTTTCATTCAGAATTCCAGCATAAAGAGACCAAACAGTGCAAACTATTTCAATTTCTCTCCGTCCCCAGGGCATTTTCTCTCTATACCACAGGATTTCCTCCTGAAAACAGTCATCCCCAACTCCCCAGACAGTTTCTCCACATCAGCCTCTTTTGGGAAGCTACTGATTTTAACCCTGCAGCAACACTGCCCCTTGACTAACCTGCATGTGGGCAAAACCCTGCACAACTTACTCCCCTGACTATACACCCTCTCCACATGGGAGCCATACCTGGCGAAGAAACTCTGGTCTTAATTTTATTTCAACACAATTTACTTTAAATGGAGGCATGTTTTGGCTGGCAGATTTTAAATCTCAGACATTTCAGTGGAAAGATGCAGCCATGCCTCTGCACCTACTCTGAGGACATTCACCATTTTGTATGGTAGTGCTGAAACGTTACAGGAACAGAGAGAACCTGGTGCCCGAGAGCACATGGATGTCTCCAAAACCATGCACAAGGAGAATGGAAACTGATAGTAGACTGGATCCGAGCAGTGGAAGAGTTCAAAGCCAGGCTGGATGGGGCCCTGAGCAACCTGACCTAGTGGGTGGAGTCCCTTTCCATGACAGAGGAGATGGAACTAGATGATCTTTAAGGTCTCTTCCAACTCAAAACATTCTATGTCATCTGGATGGTCCTTGCCTGTGAGGTGAGATATGAGCTCTGTTAACAGCATCTAGTAGCCCTGCAGAGTTTTATTAAAAACAAAACATCTCCCCACACAACCCATGCCAGAACCTAGGTTTACACTTATCAAGAAGGTCAGAGGAGAAGGTGTGGCCACAAGAATGCCTCTTTACTCTCATGAGGAAATGAGATATCATTCTGGGTACCACGATTTTCTTCTCTACTGCAGATACAGAAAAACTTTTAAAAATATCACAGGAGCATTTCAATGACATATTTACAAATAGGTGCTTATCAGTTGGGGTGGTCCAGAACTGTTTTTTAATAATAGGATCATGTTTCCTTCTTCCAAATGCAGAGCTATTTAGAAGCTGAGCAGTATACCACAAATAGAAGTATTAACCAGAGTGGTCTGTATGAAAAAGCCACAGATTTATTTTTCCAATGTATGGACCATAAATATTGTTAGAGAAGAGAAACACTAAACATGCACCATCTGGCACAGATCTTTAACTTACAAACCAAAGTTGTTAGCAGCCTTATTCCAACCATGGATCTATTCTACTGAGGACATTCCAGCTTTTAATGCAGTATTATATTGTTTCAATACACATCTGAAAAGCTTCCACTATAAATAATTTTTCTGCTTTTTTAGAGCCCTGTTTGGCTTTCTAATGGTCTACAAAGGTCTAGAAACTCAGCTGGTTGAAATCAAAGCAGCTTCAGAGCACGAGACTTTTCAGATAGCAACAAGTTCTCTAGCAGACCGTACTGTACTGACTGTTGGTGATAATAGGAAGGGGCTGGAAGAGATTGTGGTGGTAGCAAGGGAGCTGTTAAAGCTTGGTTGAAGAGCCTCAGATACTTAACCAGAAAAGCTCCACCAATATTTCCCAAACTTCCTTTTTCAAAGGGCGTGCATAGTAAATGACAATACCAAATGCGCCACCTTTTCTGCTTGCCTGACTGCACAGAACATAACCCCTACAAAAGAGAGGGGGAGCCATTTAGGTGAAGAATTTAAATGTTAGGATGCTAATTAGGTGCCCAGTCCTTGCAAAGCAGGGCAGTTTATAAACAATGAATCCTTTCTGATGAGTGCAAGTGCCAGGGTTTAAGCTTAATTGCAAACCTCTGATCCCTTCCCTGTGTTTCTGCAATCGCAAACTCTCTCCACATGCAGTATGCACCCAATTCCTACATTCAGAGCTCTTGCTATGTTTAGGGGTTTTATTACAGATTCCTGCAGAAAACTAATGAGCAATAAACCCATAGACGTCAGTAATGACCATGACAAGGGTATTCTTACTAAGTTTCCCTGAATCACCCAGTTATTTATCAGTTAACTAGAATAAATATTGACTTGTTCTTTGCACTGTCCTCTACAAATACAAACCCACCAGAGGGCTCAAAAGGCTAAAAAAAATTATCAAAGTTACTAGATAAATATGAAAAAGAGCTGGTTATTTGCCCTGGGATTTTCTTGGTGTTTCAGATTTCCAGTTTATCAGACATTGGCATTTAGAGAATAATCTTAAAGAAAGAAGACCTGATATTAATATAAAAACCTGAGTAGCTGAAGTTTTTGTGGGTTGGTTTGCTTGTAAAGAAACCATACAGAAGAAAAACAAAACCAAGAGACCACTTTTTCATCTGTGGCTAAGTTTTCTTTCCAGGAACAGATAAACATACATTCTCTGATTTGCATGGGTTTGAAAAAGTCAATGACAATTAAACCTGGAGCAATTTCCTACATATTTAGCTACAAGTTTTCTGCTTCTCTTCTCCTCTATGGCATAAATTCTTATCTGAGTGGTTTCATTTTTGGCACCCCCATTCAGGCATCTTTCTTTCTATTTTCCAACAGAATCAAAGTATCAGCAAAACTACTAGTCACAGTCTGAGGGATGCAAAAGAGCACCTGAAAGCAAAAGCCCTCAGCATCTCTATCTGAGCACCTGCTCAATAAGACACTCAAAACCACAAAGAACTTGACAGTGTTATGCTTTTGTTTACATGCCTCTATCTCACCCATAAGAAGCAAAAAAGTAGTGAAGACAATAGAGAAATCAGTCTCCACTCAAAGTCACTCATGCAGATCAAACACGAGTGCAGGTCTGGCTGCATGTGACCTCATATATATAACTTCCTCTGTTACTGTAATAGCAAAACATATAAAAGATACGGGCTCTAAAAAAAGCACAGCTTCACATGACAGTCTTTCAGTTCTCCCCCAGGCCCCTTAACTAGCAAACAAAGGCTCTAGGGCACCAGAACAGAAAAAAATTCCATTGACCTTGGCGCTGTTTGGGTTAAAACTTTATCCTCTCTCTTCCTGGGCACCAGCATAAAGTTGGCTCTTCTATTCCTCAACCACTGGGCAAATTGAACAAAGCAACTCCTACCCAGCTGTGAGGTCAGGGAAGGGTAGGCCAGAAGCGGTGGAAAAGGAGGTCATGAGAACCCAAAAAGGAGGGCAACTGGGGTTACCATGATGAGGCACCATACCCAGGAGACACAACAAACATCAAGAGAGAAGCAGCTCCTTTAATTCTACCACTCACAGATCACTTGGTGCTCAAAAAGGACACTGAGAAGGGAAAGATAAAGCCCAAGAAATAAAAACTTTGAGGAGTAACTGGCTATGGTTAAATGGTCTATATTATTCTGGATGCTAAGAGACACTTGTAGCCTGAAAGAGTCTATGATGTATGTATCAGCGTTCTGCTGCTGATTTATAGGTAAAAAACCCCAACCACACTAACAAAAAATTTCCTTAAAAAATTCTTATAACAAAGTAGTATAGCCACAGAAATACCTGTTCAAGGCAGTGAAAAGGAAAAATCTTAACAATTTTTATGAAAAGAAAAACCTAAACACTCTATTTGGATGGCTGTCAGACTAACACTTTCTGTCTCTGTTAGTTTCCCTAGAACTGTGCATCTGGTGAGCTTTACCTAAAAGAGCCTTACTCTAGAAAGTGAAGGTGCTCTTTCCCTAATGCTTTTCTTTCTTCATGAACATGGAAACGGAAATTCGGGAGGCAAATGAATTCAGCTCCTCAAATGAAAAGCATGTATTTAATGCCAAGATACTGAACACACTAATTTAATTGTTTTTAATAAAACATGGGCTTGAACAAAGTGTTTTTAATAAAGATCAGACACCAAAAGCTTCTTTTAATGTTTTCAAAACCAGTTTTAATCTCACACTTAATGAAATGTATTTCACTTTTCTAGAATTCCAGCCCTCTTACAGATAGACTAACTTAAAAGAAAAGAAACTCAACTGGCTTCAAAGTCACTCCAGCTGCATGGCCCAGCTGGAGGGAGACGGAAGGCGTTATTCCCTGTTGACTCCTTCAGGAGCTGGAAGGGCCCAGTGTTGTCCTTGACAGTTTGATACTTTAGGCCAGTGCCAGGGGGAGGAGAAGAGACACAAAGTTAAGAGCTGTCAGAATGTTGGACGGCTGGGTGGGAATTCTCCCTCAGTTACCCTTGAATTTGAGTGCTGAGATGTACCTTTTCTACTGGACGCTCTCCTGCTGCTGCCTCTGCTGACAGGTTCCATCAGTCCCTGGGGCATTAGGCAGGAGCCCATCCATTCACTTCAGCAGCACTTCAGTGCCAGATCCCCAAGTAAGTAGGTGGAATTTTAATTAAGGAAAGAGAAAAAATGTTAATCTCATTAATAACCGTGAAGGGGAAACCCCACCAAGATGAAAGCCTTGTTTTGTAGGAGCGCACGAGAAGAATATCCCTATGACTGGCATGTGCAGTGCATTTTGCTGGTCTGTCCATCCATCCTCTTCAGGAACTTTTGGTCAGTGGGGGGTTTATTGTGTGAGAGGGGATAACATCATGCTCTTGTCACTACTCTTGTACTAGGTACCAGCAAAGCCAAGGGAAGAACGTGTTGAATAGTAAATAACACATTAAATCAGTAAAATCAACCAAAATGCAGCATTCTAGTGATGGTCTCTGCAGTGTTGCACTTGCAGTGGGATTTTTATAAAGAAGTATTTTTGTGAGGCACATGGCAAAGTTCATTACACTTTGTAATGTAATGAGGCACATGATAGTAAATACTTTAAGAAAAGAAATGCAACTATGGCAAGTGATGACCATTGAGTGAATCAAAGAGCACCACTAGTATTTAAAAATATAACTCTTCAGGTAAATGCATAATCGTAAGGGTTGCAATTTGTGTTATGCTGTTTACACATATAATCAAAGTAGACTCAGAGCCAACAACAATAACTGATCACAGGTGATATTTAATATGTCTGTTCTTTTCTTAAAGAAGTGAAGAAAAATCCCTCAACATTCAGAAAATTTGGCGAAACTTGTAATTGGCTGATGGATGAGAAAGAGACGCACGTTACAGAAAGAAAAGGGAATTTTGTTGAAGAAATTTTCAGGGACTCTTTTAGCAATTTATTCTCTACTTTGCAGCTATGAAAGCTCTTATTCACTCGACTTGGAAGTTTAAATAGTCCCCTACCCATAAGTAAGTAAATGAAATGGAGTATAGATGATAATGTTTGTAAGCTCTGGCCTCAGAGCTCCCTTTGAAATTGAAGAAAGTAAAGAGTGTTTATCACCTAAGAAACTTTTAAGTGTCCAGTTGTGCCCTTACTTTGCAGGTTTATCTCCTGTTGACTAAAACCAAGGACAAGATTAGACTCAACAATTAAATTCCCATCAATCTGTTTAAGCACAGGACCATTTTCTGCTCGCTGCGGCTTAGATGCAATTGCTGCAAAAAGAGATTCCAGTGACCATGAAATGAAAATAAAATACTTGTCTGGCAAGTGGAATGACACCCAGTTCATCAGAAAGGGTTCTCTGCTGGCCAATGTCATCCAAGCCACCCTGTAAATAAAGTGGGTTTATTTGTATTAGGCAAACAATAGATAATCTAGACTTTCTATCTGATGAGTTAAATCCACATAACACATCCATGAAAATTTTAGTTTTAGGGGATTTTTAAATGCTCTGAGCAGATAAAATAAATAATTTTTCAATGCTCTTATAACTTTATCAGCTATTAAACAAATGCACAGGACAAGCAGTCAAAGAGCAGCAGCACATATTTTATCTTACATGCCTTGTCAGCATTGTGCTGGACGTGTTTCTTTAGCAGTTGGATACAGTGTATGGCACTGAACTGGTTATGTCACAGGGTTTTTACCTGGCAATAGAACTTCTTGCATGCAGCTCAGTGCTACTTAAATTGGAAACCTTTATTAATTTCAAAAATTTAATTATGTTCTCTAAACAATGAGCGGAGATGGGAGATGGCTGTCGTTAATATAACCTGACCACAACTGAAAGAACATGTGAATTTTATATAATTCCATCATTGCATCTGCTTCAGCAAAATTAATCCAAACCCTCCCTGAAGTCTAACGCCTGCCATTTCCAGGAGACATCTGAAACTTAACAATATTTTTGTGTAATACATGGGATGAGTTATGTCCTAAGTGGGTGTGCAGCTTGATACCGTACCAATATATTTTTTCCATCAATGGCAACTGCCATCTGCACAGAAACAGAAGTTCCAGCGAATGAATGTTATCACCAGACATTATCCCCTGGGACTCAGCCTCAGGAATTGTGTTCTTCTCTCGCAGTGTGGAAAGCTGTTCAGTGTGCTGCATCTCTGGGAGCATTATGGACAGCATGTTCTCTCATTAACTTGAGAAACATACTTCATAAATGACAGGGTTTGCATTTGATTGCTAAAATACGCTTCTCACCTTTTTCTCCTTGGGTACACCTAGAAGGCACTGATTAGGAGTCCTAAGAAGTGACTTGTGAACACAAGAGTATTCACTACAGCAACTGGACACACTTAAGAAAAGCCAAGACCAGCTCTAAGAGTAACATATTGGCAATTGTGATTGTAGTGGTTCTATTACTGGTGCTTCAGATGGTTTTGGAGCTATAAAGGAGAAAGAAGAGGTTCAAGGACCCTGTTTCCAACATCCAGCAAATCCAAGCAGGCTTTTTCTGCATGCCCTCACATTCATCCTAGCCTCCAAAACACTTAGACTAAGAGTTTAATTAACAGATGGCTTACACATATATTTTTAAGACCATTAAAACTGTTTGAAGATGGATGAAGTCTCCTCTCAGCAACTCACTTGGGTTTTGGGCACAGCAACTCAGTTAGCAACAGGCAGACCACCCTGGGAGTGATGTTTCCCAGCCTCTCTTCTCCTTCATGCCCACAGGTCAGAAGATCCCCACAAGACACAGCACAAACTTCTTCATGGCCACAAGCACACTTCACACTCACTTGGAACACACATTCACCTCTGGCTTGTCTGTCTCCCATAAAGCCCCTTCAAAACATTTTAAGGAAATACTAATCTAATTAATGTTGAACTATAGCAGCCAATAGCTTTATTTGGGTGTTCCAGCTTAATAAAACAAAACACAAGAAATAAATGCTATTTGTGTAGCAGAGTTTTGCAGACTTGGATGGCTGGCACAGGAGAACATGTGTACACTGAGAGCTGGTGCTTGTGTGCACTCATGCAATTGCAAAGGCTTTACAGGCCAAAATTTCCAGCTGCTCAGCCTGCACCCAGTTTTGAAGAACACAAACCTGTGGTACAATATGAATGTAAATCTGGGGTTCAAAGATCACATAATTATTTTCTCCTCCCCACTAGCCCTAACATGGATGACTTACAGTCTTTCCCTTCCTATTTTACAATAATCAGCATAAAGTTCCTGACAAAATCTAAATCCTGTGATTTGTGCCATGCACAACAATTTCTCTAGTGGCTCACCTACAGGTTGGCTGGGTTACTTACTTTATATCTGAATGCCAACCAGAGCCACAGGTTATCCTAAAGAGATGCTAAGGATTCACATCCCTCCAATCACTGTGCTTCATAATCTCCAGAAGATCTGCTTCAGAATTCTCAGCATGTTATTGGTAATAGCTTTCATGCTCTCCCATTAGCACATTAAAGACCTACTGTAACTGCACCCACAGAAGGGGATAATTAGGTTAAACTGGCAAACTTCTGAAGCAGCTTCTCTATAAATAAATAATACCATATAATATAAATAATAACCCATTGATATATACTAAATAGTAGATTAAGGAGAGGAGGAGCTTTTCCATCGTCCCTAGAACTGACTACAACATCCTCTCCTCAAGCCCCCACTTTGCTGCTGGAATGGAACAGGACCTAGGGGCTCCCAGCTGCAGCCCTGGGAGCAAGAGCAGGACAAACTCCATGGGGATGGCTGGACCAAGAACTGAGGGCAGCTGGTGGTGGTGGCTTGGGGGTCAGGGATGAGAGCTCCAGGTCCCACCTGTAATTAAGTCGGTAGAGTGCAGGTGGAGCAGTCACATAAAATGCCATTTTTGCTTGCAGCTATCGACTGCAGATGTAAAAGTTCACAAAGGGCCTTGAGATCCCTAGGGAGCTGTGTGCTCGGAGTGCAGAATATGCATTATCAACACAGTCTGCACCAAATACATACATTTGCCTTTACAGAGGATATGCATTCATGCTCCAAACCCAGCCAGGGCAACCAGGGAACAGTCCACAAGGTCCTGCCAGTGCATGCAGACCAGGCCAGCCAGCATCACTGGGATGAGGCTAAACCTAGCACACACCAGTGGAAGCCAGTAAGTGTGTATGTGCACAAGCAGGCTGGTGGCTGGCAGTACAGCTGGCCGTCACTAGGACAGCCTTCAGCAGCCTTGCACCAGCACTGCCCTTTGCTGGGAGCATGTCCACCATGAGATCTCCACCAGCCTGCATGTTTGGAAACAGCAGTCCCACTTTGGTGCCAGGAGTAACCCAGGAGAAAAACCCGTGGTGAAACTTTGCAGCCGATCATCTTGACCCTAACAATATCCAACATGAACTGTGGAGGAACAAGCATATAAAGGATAAATCTGTGCATATTGGATTTTTTTAGTACACAACTAGTTCTTTGGCTTGAGTAACATCACGGAGTGATTACAACTTGCATCAGAAACACTGAAAAACAAATGCTACAATCCCACGCCTTTTTTTTTTTTTTTTTTTTTGAGAGCTCAGAAATGCAATTTAAACTTCCAAACAGCTCAGTGACTCTACAGAAAGAAAAAGAAAAGGATATTTTACTTGCTAAATGGTCCTTTCACAGGATAAACCAAATACAGCAATAAACTTCAGCACTTCAGAAGAGGAGTTGAAACTGCAGCTCTGTAAAGACTCAGATTTAGCATAAAGGAGTGGACTGGATCTCTTCTTCCACATATGTCACATAAGGGAACATTTCTTTCAAGTGCCAAATGATGTGGTAATAACAGAGGTAACTCATGCTATAATGCACTTAATTCACTTTACTGTAAATGTCACATGCTCATAGGTGTCCCATAGTACTGTAATTTGCTCTATAATGTAGCATTACCTTAACAAAATAACACCCTCGGATTTTATTTTTAAAGTTAAAAAGGTCTCGCAATTCACTTAGAAATTGCAATGAAATTTTCTGCATTTGATGTGATTAACCATACATGCATTTTAGAAGCTCAATGCCTGAAAATGAGGGAATAACCTTGGTCTGAGAGCTGCCCACTGGCAGCTGAATATCATCTGCTGGCCAAGGCCCAAATTCTCAGTGTGTTAAGATTTTGAAAAGATGATGATGATAAAAAGATGAAAATCAGATTAGGGATGTCAGATTCTAAGTCCCACTCCTGATAAAGAAACTTAGAGAACCACAGAATATTCTGAGTTAGAAGGGGCCCACAAGGATCGTCAAGTCCAACTCCTAAGCGAATGGCCCGTACAGGGGCTGAACCCTGAGCTTGGCATTATTAGCACCATGCCTCAACCAACTGAGGGTCTTCTCAGTATTGTATATGATACTGCATACAACATCCTTGGAAAAAGGAAGGGTGGGGGATAACAAGACTGGAATTACTTCTGACCTGCTCTTTGCTGTCCCAGATCCATGCACCCTGTCAGTTCAGTACGCAGACTCAGAAGAGAAGTTACCAAAATAATTGATTGTTTGCTTTTCCCTCTCACTGAAGTGTCACTGCATACACTACTGTATGGCACAGTTCACACCAGTTATTTTCCCAATTATTCCTTCTGAGCATCGGAAACATTTGAATGACAACTTCTGAGCAAACACAACAACTAAAACACTCTTTGGGGTTTATCATCCACTGCCTAATCTAAATTTATCACAATATTTCCAGCATGCTTCAAAGCAGAGGAAAGGAAGGAAAAGATAAGGGGTTTTGCAATGATTAATAAAGGAATGCTCTTATCTGATTCTCCTGTTCATGAAATATACAAAAGGACAATAAGCATTTAATATCTGTAACTTCTAGGCAGCCCTAAGAGTGAAGACTTCTTATTCAATCAGTTTTGTACCAACTGATCAGTGCTGCTGGATTAAAGCAGGCATGTAATGCTTCAGGGACCTCATGAAGGTGAGTCCCCAAAGCACTGATGAGAAGATAAACAGGATGCTTTATTGCCATAGGTTTTTTTCCTCTCCCGTTGTTATTGTTGACTGTAGGGGGGAGAAAAAGTTTCCACATGAAAATATGTGTGAGTGTAATGGAAATGACATGCAGGCAACAGCTTCCCTCCCCCATTTGGCTGTCAAATTGAGCTCAGTCTAGAGCAGCCCAGCAAACTGCATGGGGGGGGGGTGAGGGGGAGGGCTCAAGTGGGCAGGGGAAGCAGTGAAAGCCTAAATAAACTTTGACTATTAGATAACTGGGCTATTATTGCTCTGTAGCACTTCCTGAATGGCCTAGAAAAAACACAGAGACAGTTCTTGTTCCCGCCTGAAGGAAACAAAACACAAGGATGAGTGCTCAGTATGTCAACTGAAAACTCTGGTTGTTTCCTTCCTCCCTTCTTTCTCTCTCTTTTCATCAGTTTTAATTTGGGTTTGCTTAATTTCTTTTCCCTGTTCTTCTTAAAAACCATGCTGTATACTTCAGCAAAGCCAGGAAGACCCTCTTTCCATGCAAAAAAAACCTATTTAAGTTTCTATTGCGGGACGTAAGCCCCACACGTTTCACGCAGGCACTGGGCGCAGGCTGCAGCCACTGGGGCTGCAAGGCAAGGCAAGGCATCCCACGGCCCTGCCAGCAGCACCCCGGCAGCTGCAGCTCCCCAACAGCACAGCACCTCTGCACAGAGACATTTCGCTCCTTCACAACTTGGAACAGTTTTTTCTCATGTAAGCCACTTCAGTCACGGATGTTGCCTGTAGTTACTTTCTTGCTTGCATATATGATACTGTTGGTGTGCTAAAGCTGTTAGACTCATTAGGGAAGCACCTACACCAGTCACGTGTAATTACAGTTCCTCAGACCCAAACCAGATGCTCCAGACTGTCACAAAAACAGTAACTTATATGTGCTGTTTACATTCACTGTTCTCTTTCAAGGTGAAAGCAGTGTGAAAGAGGTTGCTCAACTCCACAGCTGGAAGATAGTGTGACCTGGAGTTACAGCTGATCTTCCTCTCTGAAACTGTTACAAACTTCTCCATTCCTCTCCACCTCCTCCTGGTCCACCAAGCACTCCTCCCATCTGCTGTGAGCTCCTGCTCTGGCTGCTCATCTTGCTGCACCTACAGAAACGTTGCTATAAAATGTGGCAACTAGGACCATCTCAGGGCACTTTCTCCCAGGTGATGGCACACACCTCCCCTAACATGCTCACCAACTTCTGTACCAAACAGCAACTTTCTATCAGGATGCTTTGTTAATGCCCTCTGACAACACCTGAATTTTCCACTTATTTACACATTCTTTATTGTGTTCTTGCTCTCGTCTAAACCACTCCACCTATATAGTAGTTTTCACTTCTTCCTCAGCTCCCTACTGCTCTGTACTTTCTTCACAGGCATTTCCCATTCCTTCCCCACTAAACCACTTTAAAGCCTTTATTTTTGCACCATTCAATATGAAGTCCCCATGGGCAACCATCTCTGTGGTGGAGGAAGGGTGGATCTGTGCAGGACTCCTCACACCCTCACACCTGTGCCTGTTTTGAGCAGCACCAGGTTGGCCACCAGGATGACTGGCAACAGCCACTGAACAGGAATGTCAAACTGAAAAGTACTGGTCTGGAACTGGAGATAATGGGACAGCCTGACTGGACAGAGACCTCCAACCTCTGTGCACTCAGAACTGAACAGAAAGTATGTCACTGACACAGACATACACAGTGAAAAAAAAAAAAAAAAAAAAAGTTCAAACAAAAGAAAAAGCCAGACCCTTAAATGCTCCAGTTTTGGTCTAGTGGCCTTAATACGTTGCTTCTCACCCAAGCAGGGAATATATTTAAAAACCAGAACCACAGAGGAGGTGAAAGAAGCGCCAGATCCAGGAGACCACAAGAAGGCAGCGAGAAGGACGAAGAGAGGTGAGGAGGGGAAGGACAGGTTTCTGAAGTGTAAAATTGAGCTGGTGGCAAATAAGTGGTAAAAAATACTTAAATGGATTTCTGGTGCAAATAACTGCAAAATAATTTTCCCTAACTCCTTTTTGATATGCTCCCAAATTGTCCCTTGTAATAACTGCCCCTGGAAAATGGAAATACTGAGGGGGGGGGGGGAAAAGAAGTAAATTTGAGTGCAAGCAAATTCTGCATTTGTATTTTAGCAAGCCGCCAACATAAAGCATTCACCAGCTGTGAGCTCATCCAAAATGTTAAGGGGTAGAAAAGTCATTTTGCAGGACTGGAAAAAGTGATGTATTAAGTGACTTAAAGAAAAGGCCAAGTTTTTTCCTCCAGTTTCAGGAGGAAACCTGAGCATCCTAGGAACATTGAAGAGTCAATTCAGGAGACCTTGTAACCATAAACAATTTTTTTTCTGGTTAGTGGCTGTTTAATTTTTTTGTTCCCAGAAAGGCTGTCATTAAACAAACAGCAGGGATCACGTATGAAAGCCTGAACAAAAAGAAAGCCATTCCAAAAACTCCTAAAATGAGCAACCGAACAAGAGAGAAGGACGGCATGGGATATGACTCAAGGTCTGACACACTCCTCCAAGCCCTAATGACTGACTTCAATGGGGTATAAACCTCTCCAGAGAAAACAAAGCCGTTACACACAGAATAGGTGAGGAAAGAAAGGAAGCCCTGACTTGATGTTGAGCAGCCCTGTCATTGCATCCCATAGGTTTGAATCAAGCCTCAGTGTGGTCTGCTGTTTGGAAAGACCTTGTAGATATCGATGATGAAGCAGTTGGCTTACACATCACAGATGTGTGGTGGGAGTAAAATAGAGGAGCCAGAAGTACTTGTGTGAGCTGCAGGACACCAATTAGCATCTAGTGCTTGGCTAGCAGGTGTTACGGTGTTAAACTGTTAGAACAGTTGGCTCCTCTTGTTCTACCTCAGGGGTACAGGCAGTACCAGACCCTGCAAACACATTCACAGGGCTTCCAGGAGGGTGTGAGACCCAGCCCTGTGAAGGTGGATAGCCTCATGCCAATACAGCACGTTGGCTTTGGTCTTTGTCCTATGCTGAGGTTTCCCTCCTAAAGAGCTGGCAGGTAAAGTCCTCTCAGAAACAAGATTGTTCTACCAGCTCCTGTGTGCACCTGACACTGGCAAGGTGTCACCCAGGGTCTCCAGCAGCATACTGAAAAGCAATAACCTGTGCTGCTATTGAACCCTTCAGGGAGACTCAGAGCTCTTCAGGGCTGCTCTGAGAAAGAGACTGCACTAAAAATGATGGGTCCAGACCAGTAAACATGCTAGAAATCAGTTGCCACTATCTTGGCTGAGAAATTGCAACTAAATACCAAATCTGTGTAAATGCTGTTTTACTTTTGCCTGTGCAAAAGTCTTTGCTGAAGAAGGACCTGTTGGAAATTATCCATAAAGGTGAAATCACTTGTCATGGCTGAGTACAGTGGGAGGGCTGGTGTCTGTTATCACATGGTAAGTGATTATCAGAAAGGGTTACCTTGATCATGGAGTTCATTTATTCAAGCCTGGAAGGAACATTCGCACTGTGACTGAAGCAGGGGTTTTGAATTCAAAGTATCACCACAAAGAGAAGGCATAAGCAAATTTGGAGAAAATGGCCTCAAAAAGAGACATTCTTTGCAGCAAAACTCTTATGCCCTTGATGCAAGCATTTCAATGCAAGACAAACAAAAGAAAACAGAGACTCCCCATGCTCTATTTTTATTACACCTCCCCAGCCAAGGGACATTCACTCCAGTCTTAAGGGAGCAGCTCAGCAGTAAGGTGGGAAGGTTTTGTGCAGCTTTGCATTCATATGAATGAAATTTAAGTGCACAAAGAGGAATACTCTTGACAATACACCACTAAAGCTAAGTAACTTTGAAAGGGAGAGAAGTACAAAACCAGGTTGTTTAACTGGCTAACAATAAAATTTTTCGGGTTGAATGCATTTACCTCTACTCTCATTTAAATGAAAAGAATGTACTCCATTGAGTCCTATTAGTCTGGGTAACTAAGGAACTTGACCAAAAATGAATGAATGAAAGAAAGAACTTAAGTTTCACTCTAGTTTCTTGTATAAAGCTATCTGATCAGTACATTTCCTTTCCTTGTCCTCAGCCCCCAGAAGCAGTGGCAAGGTATTCAATTTCACAGGGACCCTCATTGCTTTACCTGGATAATTCTTTCTACTAAATGAAGCTGAATCCCATCTCAGTTTTTTCCAAGTGATACTATTACCAGAATGATGAAAATGGGAATCTAAGAAACAGGACAGAAACGTAAAATGTGAAATGAGTTTCTGAATATGAAACCAGAAGGGGAAGGGCTGCAGAAGGTCACCATAGTCCTTTCAGTCACTCTGTACTAAGGCTTCCTGTGATTGCAGTGTAATGGCTATAAATTGGAAGCACAAGTCTAAAATGTTTCAGCCTCTTAGCATCGAGCTGATATAGCTGCTAAGAAAAGCCTTAAAAATTGTGCCTTGCACATCTACCTCTAGGAAACAACATTTAAAAAATCCAAACAAACAAAACTCCAACAAAGCGACAAGAAAAGCAGATGCAGTCAGTTATCGACAAATAAAGTACACTAATATATCTGAAAGTTTCAACGAGAGGCATAAGTGCCCAGAACCCCCCAGGAAACAGTTCATACCTTGTAAAGCTGAATAAACCACATTTTCCAGATTATTGAGGGCAAAAGATAAGGATGCCTGATGAAAGAGCAAGGTAGGAACAATTTGCAGGACTGCCTTTCTTTTGATGTCTGCCCATGTCAAAAACCCCTCATAGTTTCCATTACTGTCAGTACCATGGGAAACCTCAGCCTGCCTCTTCTCCACAACAAGGAGGCAGCTCTGGGACACACTGGGCTCCCAACACCCTCAAACATTTTGGGGAGCTTTCATGGTACAAAATTCCTGTTTTTCCCAAAGCAGAAGACATCTTTCAGAAACCACATTGAACATAAGAGTTTTTTGGCTATAACAACATGGAGACCAACAGCCTGGGCAAAGACACGGTTTATACATCTACCAACTGCTCGTTCATTCCGATGGCAATGTGGCACTTCAAATGCCTGCTGTCTTGAAGGCCTGATCTGTTGTTCATCAGACATCAGTTCTTATGCTCTTCCACTGTTTTATCACCACTAGCCCATGGGGACTCTGGTCTTGCTAGTCAAAGCAATTTGGGGTATATTTATTATACCAAATATATTATGGGGTATATTTATTTCCCCACTGTAAACGCTCTCCCACTTAAGCCACTTAGTGTCAGCCAGAATGATAAACAAGAAGTCTAAAACATGGAAAAGCCATAGCCTCATCCAGCATTTCCAATTCTGCAACAGAAGTATGTTGCACAATACAAAAAGCAGGATTCTATTTTTCATTTAGCTTGCTAGCACATGGTTACCTCTAGCCATTTGAGGACCTTTGTCCTTTCTGCTTCTCTCTCCAAGCCTGTGCCTATCTCTAGCTCAACTCAAAGAATTGCTTTTTTTAATGCCCAACACTTTAATCTCATCAAACACCACTTTCATCCTGTGCCAATGTTCTTACTGCTCTCACTGTTCTCACAGCTAAGAAACACCTCTAAGTAACACTAGGAGAAAAGTAGCTAAAATGTTGCAGTTAATTATCTAGATGAGGAACATTACCTCTGTGCACCGGACTGGGCCCCATCACACACCTCCTGCACAGTGCTGGGTAAGTAATTCGCTTTCCCTCTATCTTTGCAGAGCCAGGCACGGAAGAGTTGAATCAAAATTGGATTTGCTAATATTTGCAAAGCACTTATTGATCATAGCTGGGAAGTGTTATTACTGCTTTATTACAGAGATGACCAGCTTTGCTGCAGAGACATAGCTCTCTCCTCTACAGCTGAGCATTTGTGAAATAACCAGCTGACCTAAAAACCTCATCAACCTCCTGTGAGACCTGCTGTAGCACAGGGAGGGGACTGTGGGGCAGAAATCTCGTTTCATCCTGTTAAACAGGCACAACTACAGAAAGTTAACAAATTGCTAGAGAACCGTGCAAACCCCTGTCAGCATAGTGGCAGTGCATGACTGCAAGAGAACACAGACTGCGAGCCATGTGAAAGACTGGTGAGATCATGAAGCAAAAAAACAAACTACGGACTAGCAAATTAAGAAGAGCTTGTGTGGACAAGTCTGCCTCATTCCCTCCAGTTTTTGTAGCAGGAAAGGTGCCATTACGAAGTGGCTGGAGCGAGTTAAACACCTTTCAAGTGTGTTCTAACAATTAGTGGTATTATGAAAAAAACCCCTTGGCATTTGTTTAAAAAGAAAAGTTGTCTTATTTAACTACATCTCCAGTGTTTAAAGTATTAATAGCTGCCTATGCCACTCGTTCCTACATGCTTACATGCTTTTCAAATTGCATTTGGTAAAGCTCAGTCCATCTGTTTTCCCACACTCCATCAACACGTGTGACAAAGTGAGCAGAGGCTACCTACAGTAGGGTTGTGTTTTGTTCAGAACTTTCTGCTCGCATACCAGAAATTCAATGCTAATTCAACATGCTTTGGGCGCATTCAAGCTACAAAAGGAGGGGGCTCAGGAAGGGGAGGGGAGAAAGGTTTTCACTCTTCACCATACACGCACCTCCAGACGAAAAAGTGCCTGGGAAGGATCTGTGCATCATGGAAGCCTGGTTGCATACCAGTGCCTCTCAACTCCAGAACAAACCTGTTGCAACATGCCAATATTATGCAGCAGAAACTGGACAAGCAGCTGCTAATTCACTGCACTAACTTCAAAACCCATAAATTCTCTTTTCAAACCCATCCAACAGGACAAAGAGAAGTCTGTTTGAGATTCATCACAAGTTCCAGGCTGGTGGCTAATTTGTATGAAAATAGGTACAGTGGTTCCTGTAAACAGCTCTCCTCAGATACTCTGTAGGTAAGTGGCCTGGGGAGCATTCAAAAAGAGATCACCCCCTAATATCAGCCTGCATCAAGCCTAGAAAGAGACAAATTGCTTGAATGTGCAGCCCAGAAGGGGGGGTGAGATAAGGGGTCTTCATAAAGAGATCCAAGCAGGAGAAGGAGCAGAGGCAGAAAACGAGGATGTGCTAAGGCTGTTTGTGGCTTTTCAGGCAGATTCTTCACCAGCCATACATCCTGGTCCTCTGCTGCTGTTCCTCCATCCCTGCCTGTCCCTGCCATGCCGTCTGTTTGTCTGCCACCTCCTCCACTGCGCCAGCACAACTGTTTCAGCAGCCGCATTCTGTGAACCGGATGAACAGGTCTGGCTCCAAAAGAAGGAAAAAACCCAACCCAACCTAAACCCTTTTAATTGTCAGGCTATTTTTAAATTCTCCAATGTTGCACAACATGGCAGGTACAAGTGAGGGGGTGGCATTTATCAGCACAAGATAAGGGCAAGCAGAGAATGAGGATGCTCTTATTGGGTAACACCAGGTAAGATTTTGTCAAATGAAATGTACATGGTAACTTTCTCCTCCATTACAGCTCCCAGTGGCTGCTTTGCCTGTCATTTCTTTCAAGATGGTCTGATTCTGGGCTCATATTAGCCTGTGTGCTAGCACAGACATTTAAAATCACTTCTAATGTCTTCAAGCTTCTACATTTTTACTTATAAAAATATTTAAATAAATCTACCTGCTCTTAGAAAAAAGCCAACCACCCAGAAAATTTTCAGGATTTATTTTTTTAAGAATTCTTTGGAAGGGATATATCAGGGTGCACAACCTACATCAAATGCTAGTTCAGCACTGCATGGCCATCACTTGTGTTATGAAATTGTCTGAAAATACCTGGGGAAAGACACTCTATTGGACAAACCACAGTCAGAATAAAGACTTATACAAATGAATTGGCACTACCATCCCTAGAAGCAGTTTTAGGTGAGAAAGGAAGTAGCTATCACTTAAATCTTTAGTGTAAGAAGCTTTGGAGGCTTTTTGGAAGCAGAAACAATTTTCAAAATCCACAAAAGAAAAAATTTGGAGTTAACTCACTATGGGTTTTTTACTAATGTAACTTTTCACGTTTGCTACGCATCGTGACAGACAAACTGCTGAGCATTTACTGCTAGAGATCAGAATGGATATTTGAAATACTCCCTCTATTACAGATGGGTTTTGGGTGATGCAGGTGGGATGCTACATACATTTATGATTAAATACACTGGCAGCAGCCACCTGCATGGGCTCTGGATGCCATCTGAATATCAGCCAGCAACCCTGAAAGGGTGCTCATAGAAAAAATTCCTCCCATCAATATAAAAGTCAAAAGCTGTCCTCATGCAAAGCCTAGATTGTAAGTATTTTTCCCATTTAAAGCTTTTGTGCTCTAGTTTGAACTTCAGGACTAAAGGTTATTATTTTAAAATATGGATCCCTACTTGACTGATATCTCCCAACCATATATTCAATGTGACCACAAAGCCTTCCCGTAGTTTATGCCAATGTAAAACTTGGAATAAGAAAAAGCAGTTCCCATTCAGCTTTTACTCTTCATGGGAAAGTCCTCGCGGAAGCATTTATTCTTTTACTAAAGATTTTGATATTTTATTCAAAGAATGATATTCCACTCCTACTCAACTGTAAACTGTGGTGAGACAAAAATTTAAGCCCAGATTTAACCTTCTTAGCCTGCCTGCTATGTTTGAAGTACTACTGGTCTCCAAAACCTATGTCATGTTGACTTAAGTAGGGAGTCACAGTACTTGGCCAGTAAGTTTGGTTTTCCTCAGCCTCCCTCATCTGGAGCTCTTCCTGTGGCATGAGGGGTGCTCACAGCTCCATAAACTTTGACTCCACCCCCTTCCCCAAAACAATCCCTGCACCTTGTGGGATTTCCCAACCATGCGGCGTGGCTGAACTTAAGGGCCAGCAAATCTCTACTTCCGCTGTGTTTACACTTAGTGGCACGGAAACTCGGTGTCAATTAAGAGAGTTTATTTGGTGTCACCGTGATTTTTTTTCCCCACCCACAGCTAATTCATATATATACAAAGGGGAAGAAGGGAGCTCTGCAAATATAGGAGACAGTTACGAGTCTGTCCTTCAGCTGTTCTGCTGCTGCTTGCAGTCAACTTGCAGGGATGGGGTAAAGTGAAAACATGTTACGCTATGACTCACACACACACACAGATTTTCTCAAAACAGCCTGGAAGTGATAATGCTAGGAAGTCCATAAATGTAAATGGCAACAGAAGATTGGGAGCAGAATTATTTTGTGGTGCAAAATGACCCAGTTCAAAGAAAATCCAGAAAGATGGGCTATTGATCCAGCTCTCAAAGCTGGAGTAACTAAACTATCTCTCTCCCCTGTGTTTGGTTCACTTTTGCTTATGAATAGTGCAGAATTTAATAGCAACCTGGACCTTCCAGCCTGCTTCTGACATCTATGTAGCAGGCCCCAGATGCTTGCAGAGGCTCACAGCACCTTCAGCTCCAAACAACCCTTGATTCTGTTAAGATGATAGCAGAGAACAGCCAGACTCATTCATTGCTTTCACAACATCAGCCAGGTTGTAATTTGCTGGGAACAGGATGAGGCTATCAAAGCAACCCTGGGGAATTTTGTTCACTGCTATTTTTCTTCCTAAGCCCAGTGTTTGCTTGAAAATGTATCACTTTATCTAGGAGAGATTTTCATTCACAAGCAATTTGTCAAGTGACTTCAAACTTCTGGGACCGTATTGATTCCAGAACTGCAATTGCAGTTGTCAGCAACATGGGCTCCTGCAATCTGTTAAACACATTCCTTGAAGGTGGTTAGTATCCTCCCTTCTCTTTTCCTGTGGGAAAGACAGCCACAATGGGCTCTCACTCACCATCCTCTGAAAGCCTTCTCTGGGATAGTTTATTATACTAAACCCTGCTGGTCTTTGCCCTTCCTCCCTGTGAGCCTGCCTTGCAGCGGAGCCAGCTGGGCTGGCTGATGCCTGGCTGTAGCCTGCTGAATGATGGCTACCAAGTAATGGATCAAGCCAGCCATAGGTGCTGGAAACCCAATGCTCACCACCTCTGCCACCCCAAGACAGGGACAGCAAAGCCCCAGGGGCAGCCAGGGCACCATAGGCAGAAGGTAACCGCAGCTTAATGCGGACAAGAGTAAAAATCATCCCCTCAGTGTATCTAAACCCAGGGTAAGAAGAGGGTTTTTTGTTAACTTTTTTTTTTTCCTTTTTTAATACATCTAACACGACTAGAACAAATCAGCACCAAAATGCTTGATCCCCCACATATGGTCAAAGAGCCAAAAGCCTGGTAGTTCAGTTGCTGTTCCTTGCTGCTGCCTTACTTAATTCCGGCTGTGGCACTGCCTCTCCTTAAGAAAAGGCCCTGAGTCACACACAGCATTGAACAGACTCAAACTTAGGTCCCCTTTTCTTCCATGTGTCTTTCCTTTGCAAATTAAACCCCTTTTCAGACACAAGAGCAAGGTGAAATGAGGTATAAGAAATCACTTGGGCTGCTTGGCCAGCCCTCCAGCTCACGGAGCCTGGCAGAGGGCCACCGAGAAGCAACGGTGCTGTGCTGATTTGCACCAGCTAAGGCTCTGCCAATAACCCTTTTAAGGATTTGGAAAGAGTCCCTGTGAACTAACAGGCTGAGAGATTTTAATCTGAGTGAAGGGGAAGGGTGACTCTGCCTGACCTTCGCCTCCTCTGAAGGAGGGGGAAGGAAGGCGGGAACAGTCGAGCAGAAATTATCTGAAATAAAAGCAGGTGTCGGCACACACAGGGTACTGCCTGGAAAACAGAAAGCTGCTGCAGCCTAAACCAACATACCTTCATACCAGAGAGATGAATAATATCAAATAATACATGCAAGAAAAACACACACCATTCTCATAAATTCTCTGGTTTCTTCCCCCTTGCACTTCTCAACTATGACCAAGATCAAAGACAAGGCTATTCTGGTGTGTAGCAGAGGCATTTGTTTGATTTGTTTTAAATAAAAATGCAACAAACTTGCCAAAAATAACACTCAAAGTATTTGCACCAGAACAATCCCACCAAGGGTGAAATGTGGACAAGTGGCACCAGGGCTAAACTCACGACAGTCAAAGCCCAAGAGGGATTACTTGGCTTTGTTGTAAGAAACTCCTCTCTAAGCACTTTCTCTTTCAACACTACTGAAATTGTTGCTAGCAACGAAGCAAAGCAAAAACAGAACAAAATTCGGATCTAACATGCTTTCAGCAAGAGCAGGCATTAGCTGGCAGGCTGCATGGCCAAACAGACCTGCAGGGTTTCTGCCAAGCTATGCCAGAAACACAATATATGCAGCCAGCCCTTCTGAAAACTCTGCAGTTTACCTTTAATTAATTTTACCGTCGTATCATCTAGCCATATTCAATGGTCTTTAGAGGAACTGCAATGGATATCACAGTTATCATGAAATTATAAAGAACAAATGGCATGTTTTAAGAGCAGCCACTTGAACTGCAGCTCTTTTTACCAAACTAACTCAATTAGAGACCAGCCTTCTCCATACGCATCATACACTTGACATCAAAGACTGCTGGCTGTGTTTCTAAACAGGTGTATAAATGCATAAATGGTCCTGTATCTCCTTAGAAAGTAGAGGACATTGGATAAATGCTAAGTGCTGTTGAGAGAGCAGGACATACTAAAAGGCATTCATGGAAACACCAGTGTACAGACAAGACTGATGTATATATGACTGCTATTATATAAATTACATTGTATTAGTCATCATGTTCTTCTTGATATTAAAATCCCTTTCTCTAATGAACTATAAGCTACTCCAATTCTCTAAGTAGGTCACAGGATACTGGGACATGAAAATCCTCCCATCCATAGGCAGCAGCTCCAGCAAGAAGTGCAAAATAAAAACCATTTGTGTTTCATCTGATTGACCTTGTTTATCTGGTATGCTTGGCTTGATACTCTTTGCATGTGAAGAGGAAGAGGCAGCCCACCCTATCAGTCTATGTTGGTCTATATCAGGAGAATAGGGAAGGAAGAAGCAGAGAGAAAAGTGTCACGCTGAGCTCCCAGGGGAGCAAAACCACTTGGCTACTATTAGAAAGCCTTTTCCAATTTCCAGCCCATACCCGACCACCTCATTGTTGGGTTCTGCAGGGAGTCCGAGGTTTTCAGTTCATGGTTATTTTGGGGGTAGTTAATGGGATTTAATACTCCAAGAGTCACCCATGACATGCCAGGATTTCCCACGTTGGTTTTAGTTCTATAATGGTTTTCCCTGGCAGGTATCAAAAACGCACTGGGCTGTTCTCTAGCCTCTCTTGAAAGTCCCCAACCTCCCACACCTGAATCTTATTGTTGTTTTAAACACAAATTAACTACTCTGACCAAAGGACCAGAGACCTGATTTCCAGTACAGCCCTAAGTACAAACAGTTGTACAGGCACACGGTGGAGGTGGGAAACTACAGCAGGTGACTGTGAAAGAGGACGCAAAGCAAATATTCCCTAAGCCAGCTTTGTGGATGAGGAAAACAGTCTTGGAAACAGTTTCCTAAATACAAGTATGCAATAAATTATATTGGTATTTCATTCCCTGCCTGTACGTTCTACTCCACTGCCTATATCAACTTCTCATTCACTGTACTTACAAATGTTTTAAATAAAGTAATAGAAGTTATTTAACTAAGGCTCTGTTCCACATAAAACCTTCTCCCCTGGGTGCTTCTGATTCATTTTGGTTAAAGCTTAATAAAGTAATACACATTAATAGGCTTTCTACATTTCTCACTGGAGACTCCCCTCTCCTCCTGCCAGCCTAGGCTACAGAAACCCCTCAATCAAAAAAAAAAAAAAAAATCAGTTGAGATTCATTTAAAGAACTCTTCTCCCTCTTTAACTTTTGCAATTCATTAGACCTCCATAATTAAACCAATGGGAAATCTTCCAGCTCACCAGTGGGTTTTTGTTACTCAGGGAAAAAAAAAAAAAAAGTTTTCTTGCATGTGCTTTCAGCTTGCACTGAGAATCCCAGGCTTTTCGTGTGAGCAGCTGCAGCAGGGTTACCCAGGGTCGGCTTGGGTAGGAAGCAAAGGTTTCCTCCAGTCAGATAGGAGGAACATAGCCATGGTTGGCAAAAGGGAAAAGAGAAAACAACTTCCATTCAATTCAAAGTGCTTTAAAAAAAAAAAAGCAACAAGAAACATTTCAGGAAGGGACTTTGCTAATGGAGAATGATGAAGAGAGGAAAAACCAGAAAAATCTAGATGAAGTGCTAAATATTCAGCAAAAAATGTAAACAGAACCCAAATAAACCACTGACACAAACTTTTTATTTTCTATCTATGAACACAGAGAGGGTACTTTAATGTTGCAAACCTGCTTAATATCTTCCTTCCAATCCTCAGTTTCAGCTGAAGCAGCTTGGACTCACATGGTCTCTCCATCCTTCACTAAGCAACCCATATCCCTAAGAGCTTAGCATCCCAGGCTTCCCAGGTGCGCGGTTACGCACAGCAGCACGAGCCAGCACACGTGCCCTCGTTGTTTTAATCGTACTGTGTTTGCCTTGGAGCAGGGCGGGAGGAACACACCCCTGTCCCTCAAAACAGAGGGGACAAGGGGCAAAGCCTGTCTTGAGAACCTCTCCACTGCACTACCTACCAGCAGCCACCTCACGTGGGCTCAAGTAAATCCCAAGGCAGTATGGAAAGATGCCCAGGTCAGAATGCACATGTGCTCTGCAGGCTTTGCTGCATCCAAGGCCTCACCCCTCTGAGGACTTGAAAGTCAATAATAAAGAAAATGATCCTCCTCCTCCAAAATCCTCCCAAAACCCTAAAAATGCACTATGACTTGCGAGGTTCTCGGACTTTTAATTTCCATCCTGTTTATGAGAAAAGGCTATCTTACTCATAAAGCAAAATCAAAGCATTACTAACATTACTAACCCCAAGAGCAGCTCTTTATATTCTTCAAAGCCTCCCCCCCGACTTGTATATATCTTTTTTCTCTTTGCTCAACATGTGCCACTCATTAAAATCTCTGGGAGACAAGTTTGCAGGAGCACCTGATGAAAATACCTGCAGAATTTTTTTCAATACTGGCAGTATTCATATCTCCTCCTCTTTGCGTAGGAAAAAAAAAAAAAGGATAAACCAGGCTTGAAAATATTTGCTTAAAACTTAAAAAGAATATATGAGCAAGCTGGGTTTCTCTTTAGAAGAAAAAGAAAGAAAAAAACCCCATGCAGCACATGGGAGATTACAATAGCTGCAGAAACTGAAAATCAGTTTATCTCCAGAAAACTGCAAGGAAGGGATGTAGCAGAAGCTACTCCAGCTAGCTACCCTGGGCAGTGCCTGCCTTCAGCAATGAGAAGCACTCTGCTTCAGCACAGAGGCTGCACTGAGCAGTGCCAGCTGCACTCCACAGAGGCACAGCAGCCAACAGGGATGTGATATAGGGATGAACTGGTGGTCTAGACATTTAACAAGACAGACAAAAATGAGCATGTTTCTTTCCTTCCCCCCCACTATATATTAGCGTTATTGCAACCAAATAACTTGGCGCTGTTTTACATATTCTTACTATTTTCCTCCCAAAGCATCAGCGTACATAAGTATATGACATACATAAATAGATGTTCAAATAATCTCCAAACACAATATTGACAGGTCATAGATCTTGTTTACCATGTTTTGATCCTACAAGCTGAACATTTCACTGGGAAACCACATACCTATAGAAAAAAACCCCAAACCCGAACAACTCTTGTTATTTGGTTTGTGACAAGATTAGAGACTTGAAATGCAGACATTAGTTTCTTGCTTCAGACTACACCAATCCTGTAACAGCAGATCCCTGTTGTGAAATGAAACAGAGTACAACTCAACATGCTATTCATGAATAATCCAATGTGGATACAGAGTTATTCAGCTACAATGCAATTAAGAATGAAAAAGAGAGGGTAACAGTGGTAAACACCCAGGGACATTTTGAATTTAATTAGGATTAGCATGTAATACTCTTACAGCCTTTTGAAGAGAGACTACACAGTGGCATACTGAGAACATAGGCATTTGAAAGCCCCAAGCACCTCATTTAATGATCTTTTCAGCTGGCATAAGTTGCTTTCAACAGTGGGTTTATTTGCACAGAGTTTAACCCAGCACTGCTGCTTGAAGCTGAACTCTGCTGGAGGGAGCAGACTCCACTGCTGAAGTACATTTTGCAGTTTCCGGGCAGGGAAGCTGAAGCATGTGAGGGTATTTCTGAAAGCCCATGACCCAGTCACTTCTCTCACACTCAGCTTCTCACACACAGAGATACTTCATGTAATACCAGGGAGCGTTCACCTTGAGGAGAATAGCAGAAAAAGACACATTTGGAGTGTAGCCAACAGGATGATGGAGGTGTGTGCAATGCACCTACACAGATTCTACTTGGAGAGCAGGTGCCATCTATATGCACAGTTCTTCTAGGCGATATATAAATAGGGGGGAAATAATCAATTACTATTTTCAACCCATGTTTTGGGAAGATGTATAGGAAGAAATCAAGCCCTTCCTGGTTTATCCTCTGCTCACACACATATTTATCAATAACTACCAATGTTCTGGTACTGCCCAAGCTGTTTAAAAGGCAATGGTGCAAATATCTGCAGCCTGTTTGCAAGAGCAGAGCACCCATTGGCATCTCAGGCAGTTGTGCTGCTCTTGCCTTGAAGAATGCCTCAGGGAAGGGAAAGGGCTGGTTCAGAGTCAGTTCACTGTTACAGGCTCCAAAACATAACCAGCAGCTATCAAGCTCACAGACGGCATCTTTGAGGCTCTCATAGGCCTAAGCAGAAGGGAAAAACTGAAGTACTACAAATTTTACCTTGTGAATTTCCACAGCCTGCTCACTTTTTGGTGAACGAGTCGACAGGAGGATAGTAGGGAAACTTGGGCACACAGGGGAATGAAAAATAAGGGATGTCTTTGATATTTTTTCCCTTTCAACCTGCTTCAGATCTCTCCTTCAGATCGCAAGTGTCAGAATGGTTTTATAAAAGCCAAAGTTTGCGGTAGGGCTCTCACTGCAAAGGCACTACTGTCCTTATGCAGTCTTTGAAGATTTTCTTCCAAGCTGTTCCCACCGTGCGTCTCCTCAGTTACCAAACCCAGTGGGAATCAGTTGCACATGTTGCCTCAAGTATTTCTACAACTGCACAGCTTTGTTTGTATGTGGTGGTAGTGGGGGAAATGGCTTTATTCTAAATATATCTCCCTCTTACATCTGGGTGAAGAAACAGGGATGAGGTTATCCTTGTAAGTGCTGGTAACCGGGTCTGGTGTATTTGTTATTGCTGCACCTCTGAGAAAACCAAATCAGGGACTGTTGTACTAAGCGTTGTTTTTCTCATGTAAGGACAATCTCTGCTCTGGTGAGCTTATACAAATCCACCTTCTGCCAACAACTTAGCAAAACACGGAGCACATATTCCGCTGACTTATGTCTGCAGTAGTCCCACTGAAATCAATGAGGTTGACCTACTTGTAAATGGAGCAGAATTTGATTCCTGTGTTTATTTGTAAATGGCTATGGAAGAGGCTGACCAAGTCTGCATGGAAAAAAGATAACCCAGAACATCAGAGGTAGTTTCTGCTTGGACTAAACTTCAGAGGGTTTGAGGACAGAACATGGGAACGGATGGATGAATCCTTACAAAAACAGCAACCGGACTTAGCAGCTTTGCTTTGTTAACCTGAAAAATGCTCAGGAACTCCCATGCTGGGACAATTCATGTGATCTCACTATTACTTACTTCCCACTTTATCATTTTTCATTTGTGCATCTCACTTGAATAAAAGGAAACCAGCTGCAGATAAATGACATACACCAATACCACAGCAGTGGCAAATTGAAAGCAAAAGGAAAGGTTTTTAGCTACACCATGCAACCAGCAAGGCAGCACAGCCTGAGACGTGCTTCATCAGCCAGCCATTTGCAGCTGGCCTGAGCATCAAAAGCAACAGAGCAACACAGACCCAAGCATGTGCCCTGTACTGTAACAGGAGAGCATTAGTATTGGCCAAGCAACTTCTGGTTGCCACGCATTTAACAGGGATAGGAGAAGTGAAGGGACAGAGCTCAGAGTCAAAGTAATTAAAGGTTTGGGCTGATGACCAGGATTAAGACACCAACACCGCTGTTTATCTGTAAGCACCCAGGAATCCCGGGAGCAGCTGCAATAGCTGCTGAGTTGCTACCCCAGGTTCAGCAAGGACCTTCCTTAACAGCCTGCAAATACTGCTCCACAGGGACAGGAAGGGAAAACACCTAGATGAACCCTCAGCTTCCTCTGGAGAATACTTCTGAAGCTTGCGTCTCAGCTGCAAAAAGGAGTTTTTGGAGACTACAAGTTTTTAAAAGGCTGGAAAGTAAAAGCACATAAGAATTGGAAAGACCCAGGACCTGCATTTGGAAACAGCTGGGAATAAAGCATCTCTTCAGCATCCTGCAGAAAGCAAGCCAGCCTGCTGTCAGAGCTGACGGAAGCTGTAGTTCTCACTCATTGACTAGCCAGTGTGGTGGGTTGAGAGACAGATAACATCATGTCCGCACCCTCATTCCAGAGGCAAAAATCTGGGCAGGAAAAAAGTATACTACCGTTAAGTGAGCAAATATAGAAATTATTTCAAAGCTCACTGGGAACAGAGGAGGAAAAGTCTGAGCACAGGCAAAGTAAAACATCTTAAAAATGAGCCTTCACACAGGGCTCTCCATCATTTCCAGGATGCTCTAAACCAAGCTGGCATGCTGCAGTACAAAGCCAGTTTTCACTGGCACACAGTAGCTCCTGGCTTTCAGTGATTTCCAAACTCGGCAAAAGCTAGGAGCCAGGAACCACTACCTCTCACAGACACTGTACCAGCATGCTTAATTTGGGAAAGGAAAATACAGTCTGGCACATTAGCCCCGAACAGCTGCCAAGCCCTGCTCTCATCTATGCTGTGCTGGAGCTGGCCAAAAAATAGGGGGAAAAAAGTCTGACACCAGGTTGGATTCCCTCAGTAACAATCCCCCTTCCCAGCCACCTCAGTTTCAGTGTGCTTACCTCCTTCTGAGCATTACAGGGAATCAGAGCTTATATTCAGAGCTAACAGGAACACCAAAGCACAAGCAATCTGGGAGAAATCGGGAGTCTGGTGATGCAGCAAGAGATTGAGTCTACAGAGGTGCTTGAACACCCTATAATGTTAAAATAACCAGTTCTGGAGATTGTGCTAGGGCTTGGTTCACCATCCTGCTCGATACCACCACCAAGCATGACAAAAGTCTTGCCTTCTAGGCTGCTCCCCAGTGCACACTCCTGTGCCTAATCCAACTATAATTAAATAAACCTAATTTCAAACGGGAAAATTTCAAACCTATTAAGAAGAAACCTGGAGCTATTATATGGATTAAGAAGCATTTCAGAATTATTAATACATGTGTTATTAACAGATGTTAGGCCTAATCAGAAGAAAACCCCTACGTGTTTGAGTAGTTTACTACAATCACCTGGATCTTTTCAGAAGTCTCAAAGTAAACAGGTCTCCAGAAAGAAGTTTTATAAAAATAAATGTATGATAACAAATGTGGAGAGAGCTGTATTTATTTACATTTTAAACCCTAGGAAGCATTGATGTCTTATTTCATAACATTCTCTACAAGCAGGAAGACTAAACCCAGCATTTTGGGTGGGCTTGTTTGGGTTTGTGAGGGTTTTTTTTTAAAGAAATCATTTTGTAATTTATTCACTTGTTTCCAGGATACTGGGCTTTGAAGAAAATGTCAATTGTCATCAACTGACACTGATGAAAATGGAATAAAATACGTACTTGTTTGCAAGTACATACAGGATCTTCTATTTGGCTTTGACCAGTACTAACCAGCAGTGTTTACCCTCAAAAAACACGCTCCAGAAAACAGACTGAAATACACATGCAAATGTCTTTGCTTGTCATCTTTTGTTGCAAGTTCTGGTAATAAAAGCTTGAAAGTTCTCTGCATTCACTGAAGGAAGTGCAAGAAGAAAGGACTCTGGTAACACACTGTAATGCAGAACGACAATATGGTATGGAGACCACAGAGCATAATTTAAAGCTATTCTATACATTTACAATCTCATGAATTGCTTTTAGCAACAACTACAATTCCTATGCCCCATCCCTGGAAGAGTTCAAGGCCAGGCTGGATGGGACTTTATGCAAGTGGAAGGTGTCCCTGCCCATGGCAGGGCAGTTGGAACTAGATTATCTTTAAGATCCCTTCTAACCCCAAATATTCTATGATTTTATGAAGGACATAACGATGGAGCACATTTGCTCCCATCACCCTCCAGTGTTCCCACTCAGTCATACCAGGCCATGGAGCAGCTGATGGGTATCTCTGTCCACTACACTGATACCTGCCACCCCAGTGAGTCAATCAGCTCCATGCCTCTCACTTTCCTCCCAAACCTGAGTCACCCTGGAGTTTGCAACCCCCGGAAGGAGCCCATACTAGCTGCAATTTCAATGGGCAGTGGTGGAACCAGCAGCTGGGACCAGCTTAGAGGGTTTTCTCATGGAGATGAGCTCGTGCGTGCTTTCTCCTCAACCCAGTCATTCCTCAGACCAGGAAACAGCAGACAAAGTAAGGTGTCCTTCCTGGTCAAGTATTAAATAAATTTCTTTTGAAATGTTCCTACCATTTATACTACTCAAGATACTATTAATCTCAGAAAAACTAACCAAAGCTCACAAGAGTTCAGAAGATGCTATCTTAGATTAAAAAAAAAAAAAACATATTGAGAAAGGTCTTAGGAAAAAAAACCCAAAGTTTTTCCTATGAACCATGTAGGTAAGGGAAGTGCCTCATTTTTGAAGCTGTTGATTTCTGATGTTTGCTTCCTCTTAGGTTCAATTAGCTAAAAATTAACTGCTCAAAAGTGGAGGATTAATATAAAAAGATGAAGCCACACATTCATGGGAGGCAAACCTGCTTGGAAAGCAGTAGCAAACACTCTGCTGATCCACTGCCCAAAAGAATTTTGTTTTAAGTGCGTGAAAGAGTACAAAAACTACGTAAATAAGGCCCTGTTCTTACAAAACCTTAATATTCTGGACTTATGTTGCTAACTTTGTGACTTGAGGGAGTTGAGCAGCTGGTCTGTCACACAAGAATGACCCAGTCTCTTGGACACAGCATAGACTAAACAATGATAGCCCACTTTCAGAACCTGGCAGAAGTGTCCCAGCCTCACCCCATCCTTCTTTAACCACAGGCTCTCTCCTTAATCTCTTCATTTAACATTCGTCACCTGCTTACTGCTCACTGCCTAAAAACTGCCTTAGAATCTGGAGTTGCCAGAATGCTGTTTCTCTCACAACCTAAAAACCTTGGTTTTCTCAGAGAACAACGGAACCACCTTTTGCTCTTTCTCATAATTTGCTTGAACAAACAGTGCTTTCAAGAAGAAACAAAAGACACTCATATAACCAAACAAACAAAGACAAATTCCACTTGAACTGACCATCCCTAAGCAGACAAGTATCCTCTCTGGCCAGATGAAGGGGCTGAAGAGGTTTGTGAAATAACTGTGATGTCCTCACGGTACCCACCTTGCTCCTCCTCTGTCTTCTCTTAGGAGAAACAGTGAGTTTGTATTTAGTTACTTAATATTTTAAAGCAGTAATACTGCTTCACATATCTTTCCCCTTGGAATTTAGCTAGGGTCAATGGATATTGATAGTATCTAATGTAAAGCTTTGAGGGGAGTTCATGATCAGCTATCATTTTCAAACATTTTTTGGTAAAGAACAGAGATGCACACAAACACAGCAAGGAAAATAAGCAGAAGAGTATGTTAAAAGCCCCTGTTTTTCAGGAATATCATCAGAAGTTAAATTAACAGGAGGAGGACATCTCCTTCTGTCCTGTAGCTTTCCCATATTGATCCCCTCTCCCCTCCTTGCTGGATAGTATAGAGAGAACCAATGCTCCTGTTTATGATGTGCTTCCACTCCAGCCCACTGGAGCTCAGATATTTTACAGGTAGCCACCAAACAGTAATGTAAAACATGGCAGACCCTACTGGGTCACTTCAAACCAAGTTAATCTGAACAATGTGTGATGGGCCAGAGGAAAAAGAGTGGAGAGGGGAATACAGTTCCAACATTCACCCTGGGAAGCTGACTCTGAAATTAAACACAGCTCTTTCACTTGCTCGAGGAACTATGAGCCATGCTAGAATAAGCACGTCTCATGCATGCTTTCCTTATAGGCCTTTCCATGGGTTGTCCTAGAACAGGGTTTTCAGGGCTGTACTTCATTATCAGCCTAAGCACCAACTCTTCCAAGGGGACCTTGGTCATGCCTGGGACCACTGGTAACACACCCCAGAAATGAGCATAACAGGAGCTCACCTCTGGACTGCCTCACTTGCAGATAGTGGAGACCCAGTTTTACACAGGCAGAATTTCATGCAACAAATCCTTGTTTCAGCTGCACCAATTCACCATCCCCAACAATGCCAAGGAGAGGCATGCTTTCCCATTTCAGTGCATGAACATTCTCTAGCTGCAGGGGACATTAAGCTTCCATAAAATCTATTTTAAGACGTCAGCTCATCTCTGTTTTTTTTTTTTTTTTAATTCCTATACTCTACTATGAAAGTCAACAAAACAAGACAATTTGTCATTAATCTGTCAATTCAGATAGACCCACTGAGCTCAGATAATGGCATATATTGAGTGGCACAAGATGTAAGAATTATGCTGAGCCAAGAATGCATTAAGCTGCCATGAGAAATCTGTGGTGTCTCAGCATGGTATCACACTGTAAATTCCATTCAAGGGAGACCTTGTCAATCAAGGTATATTAGAAATGATCTAAGGTTTCTGGTGTTGCACAAAAAGCTCTCAAAGCACCAAATTAAAGCCAATGCTTCAGTTCTAGTTTACTATATAATAGAGACTATGTCAGTGGTTGGGATGCTCAGTGCTATCATAGCATAAACAAGTCAAGACACATAAGCAAAAGTAAATTAAAAGATGCCCCAAAATTGAAATGCAAATATTAGAGCACGTTGGAAAACAAGCAGCAAGTCAACATGGAGTAAAATGTTCTGGCATACATGGCAGACCACAGGAAGGTGACAAACAAGCCTCATCTCTAAAGCAAAGCAAAACAAACATGCATTTTTCCTTAAGCAAGTGTTAGAGGACTTGTAAATAAAGGTTTTGTCTCAAAAATAAGAGTAAGTACCTATCTGCTCTTCTAAATGCAATCTCCAGCTGTAGCTAATGGCAACGATGGGCACCAAATCCTCCTCCCTCCTCGGCCAGGCCTGCTGCTCATGTGCAGCACGCAGACGTCTCCCAGGTCTTCCAGCATCACCCGCCCCCTCACGTCGTTCTCTCTTGAATTTTTTGGCTCAAGGCTCACCTGCCCCATGTTACTCCTATGACATGTTTGATCTGTGTACCCAAGTTGCCATGGAGTAGGAAAAAACTTTGTAAATCTCCGCCGTTCAAACAGATTCTCTCAAGATGTGTCATTTTAACGCATTTTCTCAGCCTCCCTTTACATACCAACTCTCTGCCCTCCTTCCCCTCCAGCCTGATCTCTCTTCCCAGTACCTTCGAGAATAGTATGTGCAGTAAGAAGTGAAATGCAGCAGCTGCTCACTTGTTAAAATATTTATATTTTTCATTTCTGCTTTACAGATTGAGCTAGTAATGCTCTCTGACCCAATATTAAAAAGATATAGAGCTGGATGTTTTATTTAATCTAAATAAACAGGCAAAGAGTCCATGGCATTTAGGAGAGACAAACACAAGTGACAGGTTGGAAGATGGGACAAAAAGAATGTGCTGGCTATTTCTTTTTATAATATAATCCTGCTTTCCAATCCTTTCTTGGGAATGTTTATTTTTGTGTTAACACCACAAATTATTTTAGCTGCACTGTAAATATTTCTATTAAATTTCCTAGTTTAGTTTAAATTTCATTAGTATCCTAAATACAGAAAAAAGGGAAACTTTAAACAACCAACAATGTGCAGAGAATCTTTTCTGAGATGATGGAAAGGCTCCTGTTCAGTACTGACCCCACTCCACTTCAACAGCCCTGTAGTGGTTTCAGTAACTTGCTCTTAAGCACAGTTAAAGAAATTCCCCCCAAAACACTATAAAGCTGGAGTAAAATGTAACTAATGTGCATGGAAAGAGGTGCATTTTCTGCAGTGGTAAGTACAGGAATTAAGACCTGCTTGGGTTTCAGCTGCATTAACACTACTTGAGCACAAAAAGTCAGTCCATATGGAAATAATCAGTTAAATGAACACTGAAGGCTTGGCCCGAACTTTCCATCAGTAAAGCAGAAAAATATATTACTTTTCAACTGTACAAATGACCGTAGCTCTTTTTTTGTCTTTTCCAGTAGAAAACTCCCACTGTTCATTAAAGCACCTCACATACAACAGAGGCCTTAAAAGGAGAAGTGGCTCTTGCCTATGAGCAAGATGGATATCTACCCTGCCCCTACCCCTACAGCCTTCTCAGCTCATGATCTGGGAAAAAGAAATTATTCCTGCAAGTCTCCTCTTCCTCTTCTTCATCTCTTTAATCTTCCTCTTCGTTTACCTTTGCTTTTCACAGCATTAGGCTGAGCTGAGGTTGAATAATATGTCAAGTAAGAGCCAAGGTTATTATCTATCCACGGGTTTTAACTTTCTTTTCTAATTAGCAATTCTCTAAGAAATGGGGGGAAACAGGTCTTCAGGTGGACAGTTAGTGTTTCAGACTTCCATTGCTCTGTGCCAGAGACCCACAGACATGCCCTTACCCAGCAAACAGCCGAGGCAACTGAGCCTCTTCCCATTTCCTCCCCATGCCTGTCCTGGCCCCAGCTCTGCTAGCAGGGGCTGATGGACCCAAACACTAAAACTCTTGGCTTACATTTCCTTCCTATCCTGAGCATGCCATCCAGCAGCTGCAGTGTCCATAGCTTATTTATTGAGCCAGAATATGTACCATATGACAGAAGCAGACTATCACATGGGCATAAGGAGCTCTGCTTTACCCTGTTAGTTTTGCTCATTTCTGATGATCCATCTTGCTTTTTCTTCTTTTCCAATTCACAGATGAATTCACTCCTATTGCATGAATTCATTCCTATTGCAGAGACAGTTTTCTACCCCTGTTTTGAAGTCCAGGTTAGTGCAGATAAAATACTGGACAGAGCAATTAAGAGGGCTGACCTGAGATGACAGCTGTATGACCATGCACACTGGTGCTGGAGGAAATACACAGCCCCCACCACTGCAGCACAGCCACATTTATAGCAGGGAACGATGGCTGGAAGAAACCTCATCAGGGCAGGAGACAAGGACACCAGCAGGAAGCAGAGGGGCAAACAACTCCTCTTTTCCCCCCTTCTTGTTGGCACTGATTACATTTATTTTACCAGATCCAGATACTTGACAAAAGGATGTAACAACCTCTGAAACAAATTCTAACTCAGGTTATTTTCTTTATTTATTCAAACAGTGCCAGTGCTGAATTTATTTTCCACAGAAAGACTCAAGACTGTCAAGAACTGGCTGGTTCTTACATCAAAGAACCAAAAATCACTTTGGTCCTTCACAGACAACTCAAATTACTTCTAAAGGCAGAGGCGAACCCCACCCAGGTCTTGCTATTTAGCCTTCACTCAAGAACTGACTCGCCACAAAATTTCACTGGCTAGCAGCTCAGGAACCAGACAGAGTCTTCCAGAAGCTTCTTTTTTCTTCCAGAGCCACAGCATATCTATCCTTGATACGTTAAAAAAGAAGAGATGCTAAAGCCTGAGATTTAGAAACAAAGAAAAATGAGCTCTTGGTAATGCTGTCCCTTGAGACATTGCTGCTGGAGCCACGGTGGGTCGTGCTGAACCCTCCCACCTCCCTCTTTGGTTTGAGCAACAGGACTGGAAAACTGTAGCTCCTCAATCATCCATGACAGGAGTCCCACAGGAGGACATGAGGGTCTCAGGTCAGCCACAGGCACATGACAGCATTTCTGTTGGGTCACCTGGGGCAGGTGATGTGACTCAGTGGCAGGTGACTTCACCAGTGGCAGGTGCCTTCACACCACCTTCATGACAGCTGCAGAACAGCTAGTACCTGATCAGGCACCAAGCCAACTGGTACTGAATTACATAATTCAGCTTTTCTTACGGTTCTGTTTTGTTTTTTAATTTTTAAATAAAAGTCTTGAGACTGGATGGACAAGGGACAATGAAGTGGGATTTACTCTTTGTAAGCCATCACAAGCCAGAAACAGCAAGCTGGGGAGAGGCATCCACATAATATAGATCGAACTGTCCATCAGACTCGGCCACTGTTTAATATTGCACCTCACCCTTGTCCTTCCAGTCACGCCTCACAAAAGCCTCCCACAAGAAACGACTTCCTCAGTCTGCCAAAAGGCTTAAGAAGAGCACAAAGCTCCTCCCTGAAGAGAGCCTGAGGCTGAGGGCTTGTATGCAGCTAAAGGAAGATGCCCTGACAAAAGTCCTCCCTGTCATTGCCAGGACATGCCACCTACCACACTTCTTCTAGAGCTGGGTGTGTATTATTCACAGGACATTTTGCAGGTGCCATGACCCCTTCACCTTCCCTGTCCCTAATGCATTTTCAGTGTTTTCAGACCTCTGACTCCACTATTCCAGGGTGGTTCCTGGTCTAAAGGGCTCGAAAACAATTAATCAGCATGAAAAATATCTTTCAAAGGAAGAGAAACTCTCCTGTAAGCACTTGAGAGCCTCCTGTTTCAGCTATTGCAGTAAGGTAATCCACATCTTCCCGTTCAGTTAAACTCTAAACCTATTCTATTTAACTAATAAAGCTATACTTAATAATCTACCTACTGCTGGGTTCCAAAGCTAAGGCATAACACAAACATCAAGTAGATTTTTTCCCCCCTTTTCTCAAACATTCTCAGGCATTTCTTTGAGGGATCTTTAAAAGAGGATATTTAGACTCAAGGAAGCGAAAGTACATGTTTTTAAAAAGTAGATTACTGCAGATACACAGAAGAACAGAGGAGAGTTTGCAGACTTGGTTTGAGAGAAACCCCTCCATCCCCCAAACCCAGTGGTCTTCAAACTGCAAATGCACACTCACTGCCGAAGAATGTGTGAAGCAGCAAGTGGACGAGAACTAGAGCTAAGCTTTTCACCTCCTAAAACCATCATTTTAGGTAGCTGAATCTGTGATGAGCCTAAACTGCAGAGCTAGATCCAGGTTTTTAATCTAGGTCTGTCTTTACTCGAAAATGAAAATGCACTTATATGCTCATGCATGTAAATGTTTCAGGACACCTATTTTATGAAAGGATCTGCTGTTACTATACCAGATGTCTCTCCATTTACACAAAACTATAATAAAAATTCCACTCATTGTTTTCTTCCATTTCTAAAATGTATGCCTGAAGAGTTTCATCATTTTACCTTAGACCACCAAACAAAGTTCCTTTGGTGGCACTATATTTAAAAAAATCTGGTGGCCTTCCTCACCTGCAAACCATCACTGCAAAGACATTTGAGATAACAGGAAAACTACTCTCCTCATTTGGAATTTTAGGCTTAAGTCAGAGGTTATCTGAAAATATTTAAGCCCCAATTAAATTTAGTAGTAAAATCTTCAAGCTATTCAGTGAGCTTTAGTATGAACTTCAGATGTTTTCAGGCACTATGAGGTTCTCCTTGAGCAGAAAATGCTAAAAGAAATATGGAGTTAATCATACACTGGTTGGTTTATCCCCATCTTCCAACACAAGTATGTCTGCTGGCAGGTGTTGGCAGGAAGCAAACTATAGACCAGAGGTTAAAACCATTACAAGGAGAGAGCTGTGCAATAGAAAAAAACATGAAGATAGTAGCTAGGGGAAAGAGGTTTCCAACCCATGATTTCTCTCTGCTCTTTTATATTGTTTATGTATCAGTTTGGGTTTTTTTACCCCTATTTCTTTTCTGGCAATCCAGCTGACAGTGCTGATTATGAGGTTCAGGTCCCCAGAGGTAGCAGTGTTGCAGTGACAGCTGATGACCAAGCTTCAGCAACTGTTTCAGAATGGAAGTGAATCCCAGGAATTTTTTGTACAATAGCCCTCCCTCCTCCTGCAGACTGCCTCCCTCATCTTTTACAAGGACTGTCCAAAATGCCTTGTCTACCCATCTGCAAGGGGAAGTGGCTTGGGCTGTGCAGGCAGCCTCACCTAGAGTGACTCAAAAGTTAGGAACTTTAATACTGAGGACATGGCTGGGAGGAATAAAGCCCCAAACCCAAATAACTCCAGGCGCACTTGACATCACAGGGGAGCAATTATGAAGGCAAAAGAATCAGAAATGAGCAAAAGGCAATATAAGCACAGTGGTTATTTCCTGTTCACTTACTTCTTAAGTTTTTTTTCTTCATGGGTAAATTGACCACATCTGTTTTTTTCATTCACCTCTGAAGGGAGAATATGGGCCACAGTTTAATAACAAAGTTCCCACAAGACTTGGCAATCCAGCATTATCTCAATACATGGTTCCAAAATGGAGAAGGAGGAACCACTCAAAAGACCATAAGAGTAAAACATGCCAAGCAATTACCATTTGCAGAGACCTGTAGGATAAGAGTGAACTGACAGCAGAACGGAGAATAAAACAAATATAATCTAAGATTAAACACTGAAGAAAGAGTGTACATTGTGAAAACCAGTTCTATCATGGCTGCAAGCAGCAAGAGGACTATCCCACTGCTACTCGTGACATGAATTTTGATGATAACCACGGAGAACTAGCAACATTGTGAGAAAGTCACAGACCGAGGATACTGTATTTTAGAAAAAGCTTCTCTAGATAATTCTTTTGAAATCTCTTCAGATTAAACATTATGGAAAATGAAAAATGTAACAATCTTCCAGGAACTCTGCAACATAATGTTCTAAATGCTAGCAGGTCTCCTCTAAAGAGTGCTACTGAAGCCGCTTGAGTCCCTGCCTGACTGAGGTAGCCATACTCCTCCTTCTAACAAAGACGAGCATTTCTTCACCGGAATCCATCTTAAAATCTACTTTTACACCAGTCAGCTTTGGATACAAGCTTTCAGAGTTAAAGACTGACAGCTATGTGCATATTGACTGAAACCTTCTGTGTGGACAAAATAATCCTTCTGTGTCATTTGCATTTTAGTGCTTTTAATACAGATTTTGAAGGTTGTGACCTTGCTTTAGATGCAAGTGTTATTCACAACTTATTTATAATAGTCTCTTCCTTAAAATAAAAAAAGTTGTCATTCATATTTCTCCCACACACCTTGGGACTAAGGTAACCAGCCCTCCACATTACCTTAGTGCTCTCATTTGGGGTTACAATTATAAAGCACAAAGTGATTTATTGCCTTAGGATACCCTCTGAAAGGTACCCAGCTCTGAAAACAGGCTCAAAAAAAAAGGGACCTTTCATGACCAGGTTCTTAATAGAAACATTTGAAAAAAAAGGAGGAATAAAATAGAAAACATATGCACAACTCAGATGTTGTAGGAAAAATCTGTTTGTTGCTAATGCACTGGTGAAATTGGTCAAGATCATCACATCTGTTCTGAAGCACAGTTCTCACAAACACAGCCACAAGCAAAGGCAAGGATCAGGCAGATAGTAGGAAAGGTTTAAGGCCTTCATCCCTTTATCCATGCTGACCACTGTGGAATACACCCTCATACTTGATGAGAGGCTGAGGTGCAAACACATACCCCCCCCAGAGATCTGTGACCCTTCTTGTCTGAGCGTGAGACACGGGCATGTGCTCAAAACAACTCGGCACCAGCTCTTTGGGAAAGCTGTTCCTATCTTACTGCGTCCATCTGTTTTGGGACACAAGCACAAATCCCACTGCAAATTTTTTTCTGAGAAAACAAGAGACCTCGTAAAAAAATAGGACAGGAAAAAAACCCCACAAATCAGATGCCTTTTCAGTAGATTCCAAAACCCCCCAGATATTAGGAAAACTTTAGTGAACATAGATAGAAATTATATTTTTGGAAACACAAAATTCAAGCATGTGTAAATTGAGAACAGCCAAGCACTGTCCAGCCTGCAGAAAAATGCCTCCAGAGCATTCCCTCTCAGCCTTGCAGTTAGAAACAAATCATTTTGCTATACAGGCAATCAAGTTCTAAGCAGAAATTCTTGCTTTTCAATTTTCATAGCAAAGTCAATGGTAAGTTCTACAAAACAAGAAAACCATAGTAGCTTGGTCCAGTGAGACTCGTATGTGACCATAAAATTTAGAGATGAAATTATAATAATCTCGGGGTACTTTCTGGGAGCAATTGTTGGATGCAGCTAGTTATAAAATAAAGATAGAAAAATCAAGCCTGAGAAAGCTTTTGGTATGTTGTATTTTCCATGGAAATGCATCTAATAACGTGGTACACTGAAATGGAAGAGTGGGAAAAATCTGCAGTTGCCAAGGAGGAAGCAGCATGAACAAATAACTCACTTTCCTCTAAACTTCACTTATGAAAGAAGGTGCTCTAGGGATCCTCTGAGGTAAAAGCCACTACATAACAACTCAATAAAAGAAAGGCAATGTTATATAGAGCAAATCTCTATTAAGATTAATTACAAAACACAGTGAAACAATAAACTTTCCTTTGCCATGCTCAGTTTCCATTTTCTTTTGAAACCTCATGACCTTCTCACTGTGCCCTTGAATTGTACCATTAGTTATACACAATATATTGTGAACTAAAATGAACAATGATCATCCATGCCCAAACTTTATACATAGATTTAAAAAAACATTGGCAAATGGGCTATTAGAAGTGGATGCACTGTATTGATTCCCCCTTAAAGCAATTTACAGTTAGACAGCACTATTCGCTCAGTAGCTCTAGAACAAAAATTGCTTGTATTTATCTTGTTGGCAAGGAGAAAACACATCAATGCATTAGAGCTGAGATTTGTATCTTGTTAAAACAGTGCTAAAAGACAGTCCATTGTATCTAGCACAGACCTGCACATGTGCTAATGTGACAATACTTTAAAATATGAAGATTATCAAAAGAAAGAAATATTTTGCCATATGACGGCATTTCCAAGTATTTCCCTATATTCTTCATTCCTCAGTAAGCCTTCAAGAGAAGTAATTACAGAAACCACTTTCACTGCAAGATGTCTGGAGGTTTAATAGTGCATTTAATCAAGACAAAAATATCTTTATATATGGTACTTTAGCTGATGGTCCCAAGAGGAAAAAGCACATATTAGAGGGAAAAACAACTACAGAGGCCAGGAGAGGAAGGAATAGGTATCTTGATGGACCAAACAGTGCATAAATCAAAAAAGGAAGTCAATGTGACTAGTTTCTTACAGTACTGTGGTTCAGGGTAAGTTCCCTAACATGCCTTCTTCCCTCACAGGCCTCCTCTTACACATCTTTTTCCAGGTCCATTGTTGGAATTATTACAAAAATGCAAGAGCATTGCATTTTGCCTAAGTCAGTGAGAAAACCACACAGTCCACACTGCACTGGTCAGTGTTTTATTACAGATACACAGAGGTTCTCATTGGCACATTAATCAAGATCACACTTACTGGCTTCAAAATCTGCCCACCCTCGCCTGACATGACTTTGGGTACACACCTTTCCACTTTTACAAACAGCCTTCCTTAAAACCCTGAGACCAGCTTAGTTGGTTAGAGCATGGTGCTCTAATACCAAGGATGTGGATTTGATCCCTGTATGGGCCATCTGCTGAAGAGTTGAACTTGAGGATCCTTATGGCTGCTTCCAACCCAGAATTTTCTGTGATTCTGTGAAAAACAGGCTTCCCAGAAAGTCAAATAGGGATCAAAATAAGTCATCATGGACAAAAGAGACTGAGGGAAAGACTTACTTTTGCTGCTTTGGAGGAAGATTAATAAACATGATAATCACTATCTCTACTGACTGCTAATGTCCTTTAACTCAGCTAAGGACTGAACCACAATGTTAAAAACAAGAAGGGATGCCACTGATGACATCATAACATTATGTAAGATGACTTGAGACTGTTCCTTCTGTATCACCAACCACTGCTCCATGCCCAAGCACCTAACATCAAGAGTTAAGCTACATTTGTTCCACCGCAACATGATGTCACAACACGATGACACCCTGATCTTGACCTGCATTCCTCTGCTGGTCTGGTTTGGAAACCTCTTATTTGTGAGTGAATGCCATCTTTCTCTCATACTTGTTACCATCAGGAGAGTATTTCCAACTCAGGTAAACAATTTTCTCATTCTGATAAATTCTGAGGTGGATCCATGCAACAGATGTACTGATTCAAGGATACAACTGTGAAAAACCAACCTCATGTCTGTCTGTAAGGAAGGAAAGCTTTGAGACTAGAGGATACCAATGCCTTCACATATTCCTGCAGGAATAAATCAGTCCTTATTCACTTAACACTAATTATTTTGTTCTTGATGAACTTAGAAGGTACCATCAGTGTTGAAATGTCTAGAACAAGTTCAAGAGTTGGTGTCCTTGTAATTAACTGATCAGCCACAGCAAGAACTGAAAGCTCTTGATAACCACAGACCACTGTCCTTTTACGACAGTTTATGGGAGTGAATTCTAGAGAAACAAGGACTTATCTCCAAAGACTCTAGGGAGACAAAGGAAACCACAGAAATCCTAAAGCCCCAAAACAGAGGCAAAAATAGTGAGGCCTTCTCCAAGGGGTGTTTATACAATATTTGCCATTTTGGAGGACCTGTGCCGAAGCAAGCGAAAGCATTTATGACCTCTGAGAAGAGTAATTTTTGTCACATGGAGATCACGTACATACAGGAACACTTCCAGTGACCAAACGTAACTGGCATGTACTGGAGATTGGAATCAGGACACAGACAATAACAAAAACCCTGCAGCTGTCTCGACGTCATGTGTTTGGATTGCACAAGTCATCGATGATAGCATTCTTCTACTGGCGTTCTACAGAACACCTACAAAACAGCCTTTTCTGTCAATGATGGCTGAATGTGATTGCCTCCCAACTCCTATCAAGGGGCATCATGCCTCCAGACACACCCGAGCTTGAAGGCCCCATGCACTCTTTGTTCTTGCTTTTGGGTGCCCATAAGTACATATGTTAACAGGTAAAACACACCACTGCACATCTTGTCCAGCATATCAGATTTTACTACCATGTTCACCACACAAACATCTGATCAGTTACATATAAATGCCATGACTATAGGATAGGCAAGGCGTTTGTGTGCTTTGACTGCTTAAAGGAAAAAAAGGAAGCTTTTGGAACAGGCACCAAGCAGAGACATACAAAAACTGTGTAAGGTTCATCTGAGAAACAAAACAGAGCTTCAAATCTCACTTTAGGCTTTTTACTGGCTTCTGGAGCCGTATTAGTTACATCTTATTAAATGCTCTACAAAAAAAGTTGCTACAGAGATAAAGAGCATGTCACAGATGTGTTTTTTCCTTAAAGTAAATACTCATTAATATACTGGAGATGGATGATTTACAAAGGCCTGATCCCAAAAGTCTCACCCATGCACTGACTTACTTTTTTCAAATCAGTGTGAGACGAAGCTATCCAGAGAAGCCTTAAGAAACAGCTGTATTTTGCAGCTTTAACAGGCAGGACAGTGTTAGTAAATAACCAGATAATACTTCCATAACACGCTCCATTTCTATCTTATTGAAAGGGAAGCTAATTTTATGACTAAAGGTCAGTTTTCAGTGAGCACAGCTTTAGCACAGATGCTTTGGTACTGCTAAAATCCACAGTAACTCCATCCTTAGCTATTATCACCATTAACTGAATAGATATGTGGTTTGCCAAATCTGTACAGGCAGAACACAGGGTCTCCTTCCAATTCAGGTAAGTTCCTAGATGTCAAACAGGACATTCATTCTCTCTGAATCAGCACTTCTGGTTCTTCAAGGCATTTACTGAATTCTGCAAACTAGACAGTGGCAAATTGCTCAGCTCCTCAGAGCGACTAATGCTCATTCAAAAACGAGTAGAGACATGTAAAGTGAACAAGCGGCGTAAGAGCCTGCCTGGAGATATTTTTTTTAGTGGGTGGAAGGTGGAGATTTTCATCCAAGAGGCTTTAGCTTAAAGAGGCATCATGATCATCTTAAAAATGGTTTCCTGGAGCTCCAACCAGTGCATGCTAAAAGGCAAAGAGCACAGAAACAACAGCAGTGTCGTCTGCCCATCTGAATACGACTGCCAAGAGGAAAACTGAAACTGGTTCCTGGGAATATCAATAACTTGAAGGAGCTGCTTTACAAAACCATTTATGGCAGCTATGAGAAGCATCTAGGGGTCAGAAGACTGCACTAGCCAGCACCAGCAAATCAGCAGGAATCGCATTCAACCAGCTGAAGAACTGCAGATTAATAGCCTCTGAGCCACTCAGCAGTGTCCTAATTTACTGTAAAACATCTTAACATGGACAAATTGTTTCAAAGGCTCCACAGATCAGCAGAATGAGAAAAGAACAATCCTATAAACCATATAGATACCAGACTAGTGGTGGACAACTTCGCAAGAGAATTCACATGTTTGGACTCAGCTTCCTTTTTAAAATCCAAAATCTTGTTCCAAACGTTAAGGATTGTTGTACTGGACAATGGTCTGGGATGGACAACTAGCCCAAATTCTTTTTTTGGAAATTCCTAGAGGGTGAAAGGAAATCATCTGAAATTTGCCATCAAGTTCTACCATTCCTCAAAATCTTTGCTTTGATCATCCATTTCCTGCTGTCAAGTCACCCTGTTGTATACTAGTCTGATGTCCACTACATCACTTAAGAGAAGGAAACTGCCTGTGTTTGAATAAACTACCATGCTAAAACTGGGTTGGCAACTACTCAGTGAGAAGAACTAAAGCCCCAATTTTCTTCAGTACTGGCTTCATGTCCAAGGATGCATCTGTTTCTTTTCTCCTCCAAAGCCTAAACAATTTAAATCCCAATTTTAACCTGTGCAGAATTCAAGTAAATCAAGCTCAGCATGTCTCAGGACTGTAAAAGCCCTCTGGCCATTTGAACCGTAAGTATCTCCACCTTGTCCCTACTCCACTAGTATCAGCAGTAAAGGAAAGCAGCCAGGACAGTAGGGAAGAACTAAAAATACCTTTCACGGTATTTTTTATCATTCCATCAACCTGCCACTAGAATAAATTCTGAAACAAGGGGATGCAGTTGTTTTTAAGGGCAATTGATAGATATTTCATCTATAGATTTCTTCTGCTTGCTCTCTGAACCCATGTAAACACTGTGGTAAGGAGTTAAAAGGTTTTAAAAAATTCTAAGTAAAACTCGACACAGCTGTGAAACGGGACATAGGATACAAAGCACTGTTGCAGTACGTGGTATTTATGTGGTATTTATGAAAAAGCAAACATAGGAAAGCTAAAGGCATTGGTGGATGCTTTGAAAAGGAAATGCATGGGCCCATCTCTCGACCCCTTTGGCAGGAAGAAACTCATTACTGACAAAGGGCCATGCCTCGAGTGGTTAAATGTCCTGCAAACATTCAGGCTCCAGCTCACTTGCAGTGGGATTCCTTGCATGCTTAAAGCAAAGGCTGTGTGTAAACGTTTGAAGAATGCCCCTTTGCTAACTGTAAGAGCACCGGGCATTTGTTATTGCCTTGGACAACCTGGGAACTTTCAAAGAGATGCTACATTCCTATTCACAGAGGTATTCAGCAGAACTTAGATCCCACAGCAAGGTAGACAGTTTCAAAGGAAGAACATCAAGGGAACAGACCTGTTAATGAAATGCTAGAATTCACATATTTTGCTTTTCCACTTCAGAGCCTGTCACCCGAGCCTCTTTCAGCCTCAAAAGCCTCTGACAATACATAGTTCTGTTTCGGAAACTCAGAACACTGGAAAAGTATACAGTTTCCAAATACTGTCTTTAAAAATATTCTGCTGCTCTAGTCATAATGACAGAGCAAAGAAGAAAAGAAATTTAAAAGGGATTGTTTGGGGTTTTTCTAAGCACACTCCCTTGTTTAGGATTAGAAGATAATGACTTTTTCTTCGTTGCAGAGCAATTAAAGAAATAGTTCTATATACCTAGTATCTTTTATCCCGAGAGATCCAAGGGGTATTTATGAACTATAGGCCAGAATTTTTAGCTCAGGAATGTGTGTAACTGCAAACAAACACTTTCTGGGCTTGCTCAATTCAAACATTTGCACATAAGAGCATCCAGCTACGTGTTCCATTTCATCTCCTTTTAAACAAATAAACAAGAAAACATCCGATTTGCAAAACTGATTAGTAGAAATAAAATCCATGTGTATTCGGGAAAATACTGAAAAAGTTACACTATGAAAAAACACACTCTGGTAAAATTAAAAATTCAAGTGTTGTCCTGTTTCAGATTCCATAATAACTATATTTAATTACACCTGTGCATACCAATTTACTTTCACTTTCTCTGGAATAGTTTTATTGCCACAGTACAAGAGTATCTCCCAGGCAACTCACCTGGGGGGGTGGTGACAATTGCTGTTTAATCAGTACAGCAATTAACTTAAGTTCTGCTTAATGGCTGAACATTCAATCCATGGCATGGACTGGAGTGATGTTTAACGCCAGGGGTGCAGCAAAGGCAAAAGTTTAAATCACAATCCTGTTTCAGAAGAAAGGCTGATGAAGGTTAAACAAAATAGAAAGATTAAATAAAAGAAGTATCATATACCAACAACATTTCAGTAAAGCTCATTTTCAGGATTTTTTTTTTTTTTTTTTAATAAGTCTGGTCCTCTTGGCCAAATACAGTAACACAACTCCCAAAGTGAACTTCCTAAGGGAGGGCTGAGGGCGGGAGGGAGAAGGAATCTTCCTCCCACTGCAAAACTGTTTTACATCCGATGGCTGGAAGAGCTTTCTGCAAGCCACACTGCTCCAGAGAGCTTGGGGCACAACCAGGAAAAACCTTCCAAATGCTTCCAGATGCACTGTGAATAACTAAAGTGAAAAACCCACCGAGCCTTCTACCCAATTCCTGAGCAACTGAGTCTCCCGGAGAGGTCAAGAACTGGCTGTGGGCTGGGGAACGCAGTTCCCCAACCCTTCTGGGAAGTATTGGGGCTTCTTATCCAAGCTGTGAATCACTATATAACCGCTGCTGATGAAGTGGGGAAGGGCAATACCGCTCTGAAAGCCTTATGGCCCCTGTTAAACTCTGCAAAAGAAAGGCAGAGAGCCAACCAGGCATTTAACATCCAGCAGTGGACATACGTTTGATTGAAATTCTGCTTTGGGGCTTGATAACTTTGCCAGGGACCCAAATCGGGCCTTTTGACTGTGATGAGAATCCAAGCTGTACTGCGTCATTCTCACGTTTTCGTGAATAACGCTTGAATAATTGCTGTCCTACAACGAGAAATGAAATCAGACCCTCCTTCTGAACATAGAATACATTGTTATTAATATTATCATTTGCATGAAAAATACCTAGACAAAGGATGGTCTTCATTCTAGCAAAAGCTAGGAACCTCTTAGTAGTCACAATATAGTATTGGAGTTGAACTCTCAAGTGAACTGTTTTTATCTATTCTGTGATATCTGATGTTATCTGATTTTTTGAATACGAATCACTGCAACAAAGTAATGCTAAACCTCTGCTATTCAGAGGACAGGGCAGAAGATACAATTCAACTTATTTTAAGTGGACATGATTGACTAATTTTTAGAAGCATATGAATAGCTCTCTGTGTTATGTCTGTGCCATATATAAAGTTTATTAACTTTACCACCTTTCTTTTGTGTAAGTGATTTTCCAAGCCTTCCTCCTGAATGAAAAGCGAGGATCAAACCAATTTGTATCCTCTGAAAACAAATACACCCAAGTCCAAAGCAGATGTTAAAGTGCCTTCTGCATGTAAAAAGCATGCAAGGCACAAGTATATCAGAGGGGAGAAAAAGTTGGTGCATTAGTACGGACCCATAGCATTTCTTCTCTTTTCTTTCCAGTCAAAAATACCTTGTGAAAACATTGTGCTGCAAAAAACATGATTATGTGGTATCAGCTGTCTTAGGTCACATTCAAAATAACAGAAGCAGCTTTTCCAAGTGCCACGGAATAAATACAAGAGTATATAGGTTTTAATCAGTGGGGCTGCTTTAATGCAAAGCTTCACACACAGACACACACTGCTCTTCTACTACACCACCACCCACATGTTGTGCTCTTCGGAAGTATGTGCTCACCATTAAACAGACAGCTTTCCGCTTTCCTAATCTGCTTTGACTTCTCAGAGCAATCTGGCCACACATGAAGTCACTCTGACCCGTCAGTTTACATTCAGCCCTCCGCTTACACCTCTTCCATCGAGGACATCGAGGGCTTGCAGGATGCAACCACATGTAATATAAATACAGGGGGGGCAGGGGGGGCAGGAGAGCCCAGGGGCTCCTTCTGGAGAGAGACTGTTCTCCATGGAGGCTGTGGACATTGCCCTTTACCACTTTGTCCTTATGCCACCCAATCATCCAAAGGGAACGCTGGGTCCCACCTCTGCTGTTCCTACAGGCGATCCCAGAGCTGAAACCTTGGTGGCAAGGGCTGCTGCTGCAGAAAACTGCCTCAACTTGAAGCTCTTCAGAGAGAGCAGGGAGTAGTTATACCAATCAAGAAGTTCAAGGCAGAGGAGGGGGAACATGTTCCAGCTTTCAGTATAAACACAAGGAGCTCTGCTCAGCCAAGCTGAAGTTTTTTTGTCTCCTTTGCAAAGCTCACAGAGGTGTTCACATGGCGGAACAGAACAACTGGGTTGTTTAGCACCCCGGGCAAAGAGCAAATGTTTATTAACTGAGAGAAAATATTCCTGCTCAGACATGGCCTGGCACGCACAGCTCTGATGAAAAGTCTCTCCAGCCATCTACATTAATCAGACTGAGCTCTTCCTTAAGACTAAAAGAAGCATCTGCTCTATACTTTCATCATAGCTTTTACTCCCTTTTTTCCTTTTTTTTTTTAAAAAAATATACAAGTCTTTCCATTTTAGTTTTAATTAATCCATCAGTTCTACCTGTAGTCATTTGCTGGGTACATAATGGATTCAATATCAAAAGGGCCTGTTCAGAAATCTCCTTAAAACTTCATACTTAAACTTGAATCCCTTCTTCCATCTCTTAAGAGACTTGAAAATACACTAATTTATTTTAAATGCTTCAAGAAAACATGTATGTGAAACAAATGTGAGATGAGTTTAACATCCCAAAGCTTTAGCAATGTGCAGGTAAAGTAGAATGGATGTTACGCGTCTGTGTGCAAAAGGAACAGAGATTTCAGGAGCAGAATGTGTTGCAGAAGCATTTCATTTTAAAACTAAGTACAGAAACTGTTAAAAAATTCTCCTGAAGTGAACAGTCAAAATTGCATTCTCCATTGGTATCAGGGCCACAGCACACCCACAGTTTCACAGTGAAAATAATCTAAATTTCTTTCCCAAGCAAATCCCTTATTTGTACTTCCTCTCTACAGTACGGGACTGCAGTGTCCCTCCCACATGGGCTAAGTGCAACCACTGAATTTGGATGAGTAATGACCAGCTGGGCTGAAATGTCTCCAGTAAAATGTTCCTCCACCACAAAGTATGAAACCTTTTTTGTTTTCTGGCTTTTAGTTCAGACTACAAAGTCTATGAATTCACGAAAACACTCTATGTCTAAGCCAAAGGTTTGATCTATGGAAAGTTCATGCTTGCTTGGTAACGCAAACAGAGCACTCTATCACCTGGAAGGGACTAAATCACAGACACAGGTTGACATGAACTAACAACACACCTTAAAAAAAACCCAGCTGAAATACAAAACACGATAAATTACCTGTACAAAAGAGGAATTAGCATTTCTCTCAGTAACACTCTAGGTCCTAATTGCATATAATGATCTTGCCAGGTAGCAAGTTACCCATCAGATCTGCCGCCTCAGCACAAGAGGACAGATGCTTCTACCACAACATGCAGGTTTTCCTGAGAAAAGTAGGAAGAGCCAGTAACTATCCCCTTAAAGTCTCTGTCCTGACTTCACTGTCTCCCATTCATAAAAGAGAGGTTACAGCAATTTTCTTCACAAGCAGTCTTAGAGGGAGTCTGTGACCCCAGGGCAGACATTCTGAAAAACCTAAAGATAACTCCCAGATAGAGAAGCAATGAGATTATGTCTAACAGAGCCCATATTCCAAACCATGGGACAGCATTTTAAAATCAAAACACCAGAAAGACCCTCCTCTCCAAAACACCTTGCTCTCCCAAATAATGAGGGATGAGACAACACAAGCAGAACACATATCTGTCCTTTCCCAACTGGGGTCTAAGCAATGCACCTCTGACTGTCTTCCACAGAATGGATTCCATGGACTGCTGGCCATGGGCACCTAACTGTATGCAGGCAGGCACCAATCTGAAACGTGGGAAGGGACCCAGAAATCTCTCCCCAAAGACAAATGCATGGAATTCAACCATGTTATCTACAAGAACTTGGAGACTTCCCAATAACAGGTTAGGACAGCCTTGATATATCTGATGCTTCAGTAAGAGCCCTGTGGGAATAACTCAGACCAGCCTGTGCAGCTGGCAAGCACCCAGCTGCTACACAGAAGATCAGGAGAGTCCCAAGAATTTAGAGGGATGGTAAGGAATGATTAACAACTTCAAAATCAGAGCAATTTTTCCTTTTACAAGGGTGGGAGAGAAGACCTATAAAGGCCAAGCAGACAAAACACATTTGGAACTGTCCTGTAGCTCTCCAGCTGTAACCTTATGCCTCTCTCCTGGAAGAAGTGAAAAACCTTAAATCCTGTACTTATGGGATGCATGGAATCCTACATGCTTTCCAAACTGCTAGCATACACAATCCCATGCATCAGTGAGATTAGCAAATGACTTTTCTACCAAATGAAGGCTGCAAACATGAATCCACTGCAAACATGAGTCATATGATGACAGGATCCAGAAGTTCCTCCATGCTACCACTCGCCAGAAATTTATATAAAAGTGGACTCTCTACAACATCACCCACCCAATCTCAGTTCAGCTCTAAATGTTCTACTACCTGTAGAATAATTTCTGGTATTAAACTGCTGTGGGGGGATGTTTTGTATCACTGCAAGTTTAAAAGTTGATTAGTCAACTTTCTCAAATTTGCCTTAGGGGAACAATTGTTCTCTCTCATTATTTACTGATTTTTTTAATTTTTTTTTTTTTTTTTTTTAAATTTCATTACAGCCAAGACCTAGATTTTGAACCCAGTCCTTAACCAAAAGGACACACCTTCTCTTTTGGAAGGTGAAAGATACCTTTCAGCTGAAAAGCGGTAAGATCTACCTTCACATTAGTGACTCCTCCCTCAGTTCACCACTCTCTGTTTGCACAGCAGGATCAAATCTGGCTAACAGGCTGCACTAGGGTCACTACCAACCTTATCTTCTGTTAGTAATCCCACATATCTTTAAGAGGCAAAAACAACTTTGGAGCATGTAATTGTGAACAGCCCATGAGCTTAAGTGAGTGAACAATGGCATGGGCCTTTCAATTCATTGTGCTTCCCACCTGTGAGGTACAGCGAAACACCTCTTTTTCTCAACTCCATGGAGTTTAAAGTGAATTTCAACAGATATGCAACTGCACAGGAAGCATCTGCTTTCCCCTCAGTGAGAGGTAGGGCTGCAAATAAAACATCTTATATGCTTATATTTAACCTAGCAGTTCTCATTATGTTTTCAAGAAAAAATAATATGACTGGATTAAAAAAGAAAAAGTAAAGGCTGTGATTTTTTTTCTTCCCCTCACACAAATATGTATGAAGTCCTTGGATGTTCCCATAATTTTCTGGCCTCGTCTTTAAAGACATTAATATGCTTAAATACCTGGGAATTAGGTTTCAATTACCAGAATCCCCCAGAGGTGTTTTTACATTTTTTTCTTCATTATGCAAAAAACATGAAGAAAGATCAGGTTTTTTATGAGCCCACCCACAAAGGCATCAAATATGCTGACTCTTAATAACAAATTCGGAAAGGAGAATCTAGTCTTGGTAAATGTATTTTTAATGTTTAAAAAAAAAAATTTAAAAGAAAACCAAGAAAGAGGTCCTCCTTTCACTCTGACAGAACAATCACAGGACAAGAATGAAAATAACATGACGTCCCAGTATCCCCAAAACATCCTCCGTTTAATTTCATCACCTACAAGGGTGCAGGGCAGGTCTAACTATTGCTGCTGCCCTCTTTTTTAAAAAAAATTTGTGTAAAAAGAGATTCGGCAGCTTCACTTTCATGCTGTTCTCCAGGCAGAAACAGTGCCAGCCATCACTCACTATACCTCCTCAGTGCTGAAAACACTGAGCTGGTTACCAGGACAATAATGCAAAAATCAACAGCTGTAGGCCCATAAGAGGCAGTTAATGCAATTATTAATAAATACAGCCATTTAGTGAAACCATCCACTTACTTTTTTTATGCTCTAGAAATTTTAGGCCTCCTCAGAAATTATCTTTCATCCTCTGGGAATGGAGTCTCATGGTTGGCTTCAAAGATGCTGGCACAAAGCGCAGACCTTTTGTTTAATTGCCCTCTTTTGAAGCGGAATATTAAGTCAGGTTAGACTGAATATGAAAGGGAGAGGCCATATTGGAGTTGATGAGAACGAAGAACAGTGGTACAAACCATATCTACCCCCTTCTCCTCAGCTCTAATGGTATTAAGGGAAGCATACTTTCCCATCCAGACTCTGCAAATGCCCCAGCATGAAAGGAGGAAAAAAAAAAAAAGTTTTGAATGGAAAAAGCACTATCCTTCCCTGAGTAAATTTTATTTAATTTTATTTTTTAACATACAACAATATCAACAGACTGTGTATCTAATGCTATCAGAGGTACTGGTGCTGGAATAGCTCCACTTGTCAGGAAATATCTGATACCAAGTTAGACTAAGGCTGCCTGATAAAAGCCCATTGGTAATGTTTTTAAAGAATCAGGGTTTGTACAGAGCAGATGTGTGAAAATAAGAACAGACATATATTTCCATGGATACATGTAAGTAAATACATACAGAAATGCACCACCAACCACACCTCTGTGGACACTAAGGGTTGGTTTGCCCCCAGGACTTAGGACTTTTCTAGCATGTTACAATTTAGTATTTGCATTTGTCAAAAAGAAACTGCCAAAGTGAATAGCTTGAACTGTTTTCGTTTGCTGATACAAATTGTTATGCAAACAAAAGAGAACAACTACTCAGAACCTATGGACATGCAGTGAAGTGCTTTACTCTTGACAAAGAAAACTTTACGGGGAAAGAAAAAGGATCTCCTCCTTTTCCTGTAACAGGAAAATTTTCTACTCTTTTTAGTGACATTCAGGGCATTGCTTACTCAAAGCTTCCAAAATTTAAATGAAACCACTGCATTGGCTTTGTCCAGCTAAGTCAGCGATCATAGATGCTACAAGCAGTAAACTTCTAGAGTGCAAGGATGCTTAGTCACCCCTGTTGAGTGTCCTGAAACTCCTCTTTAAAGACATTGGTGCTGGATTTTTATTTAGTGTTTAGTATTTTATTAAGTATTTAGAATATTGAAGTAATTTTTTTCCTTTGCTTTGAAAGTCTTCACATCAAGTTAGTTATAGCAGGCTGGGATCTGATCAGGCAAGGGGGCAAAGCCCTGTCCTTTAGTTTTGACCCTGGGAAGCGCATGTCATTCCCATGCAGGAGATAAACTGTGGTCCTAAAACGGATGTGCAGCCTGGATTTAGACAGTTGATAATGAGTCATTACATGTAACACACAGCGAAGCACAGAGGCCATGTGGATCCAAACCACTGTGTGCACATAAGACAAATGCTTTCTCGGGCAAATACAGAACTGCACGCTCTTCCCTGCCATGGCAGACAGGGAATTCTCCAGGCAGGCATAGATCCATACCGTACTGTAAATTATGGCCTGCTATAAATGAAAAACGCTGATTTGGGGATTGTTCACTTTGTTATAATTTTCCAAGAGTAATATCCTGCAGGGAACAGCCAAGTTAATGCAATGTTTCCACTCAAAAATTGGCAGTGCGAGCACAGCCGATGGGGTGTATTTAATGAGAGTTTGCCTGCTGATAAAATGTTATTGCAGAACGTGCAGGCTAAGGAGAGCCTCATATTTTCCATCCCAGATGAAATGTTAGCCTAGCAAAACCCAGTAACTAGCAATAGTTCTCTGGACTGGTAATACAATATATAGCTTTACTCTGTTTTAGACGTGTTCTGTAATTCATAAGATCATTCAGCCATCAGAAGTGTACAGATGCCCTTTTGTCTGGTTTATTCTCAAAGGGGCTTGGGATCTGCCACGGATACGACTCATACCCGTTATTTTCACACTTGGCTCTGATGTGCCGCACAAGGTTCATCTGCTCCATCTGAACTTATGGAGCTAATCACCTCCAACACAAGTATTTGCTCATCGCTCCTGAACCTACTCAGTATTTTCTCCAAACTTCCTATTTTTGGCACAGGGAGTGAATAATTTGCAGTGAAATGTGAAACTACAGTAATGTACAAAACAAAATCTGGGATTGAGCAACTGAACTGAAAAAAATCCAAAGTGTCAAAAAGCCCCCGCTGCTCTGTTGTGAGCATGGCACGGAGGTAACAGATGTGTGCAGCCCTGAAACCATCCTCCCTGCTCCTCTCCCTGCCCTATGCCTACAGCGCTCAGCACTCCTTTTGCATCCATCAGCTTGCATAAAGCTCACAAGCTGCTGAAGTCTGAAACTCATGGAAACATAGCACGGGAAAAACTCCATTTCACGCTCCATCTCCGTGATCAGCATCATGCACAGATGAAGTTTCAACTTCTGCATCCGTCGCCAGATGACAGATCAGTGCGTGAACACCGAGGGCTCGAAGGAAGAAGCCAAGTACCACAAGAGCCCCTTGGGCTGGGCGCGGGAGGTTGCACAAACACACACCAAAAATGTTACACGTCTCCCCCGGGGAACTTGGAGGAGAGCTGAACACGATGCAAATTGTATGGAGCAACAGTTTTGCCCTAATTTGTACAATATCATTTTGCAGCTTAACAATGTTTTGTATCCAGTATTGTGCAGAGGAGGAAAGAAACCCCCAAACACTGCCTTGAGATCACAGGCCAAGTGCTTGCTAGAAGCTACTAACAAACATGTGCGTGTGTGTCAGCATGTGCGTGTAACTCCACAGCTCTTTTCTCCACCCCCGTATACAGCGCAGGGAATCTGCTAATGCTTAAATGATGGGGAAGGTCAAAGATTTATTGTGGGAAAGCCAACAGTAATTTTGCTGCCTCTCTAGAATACTGCAAACAGTCAAATTACACAGCTTAAGTAGAAAAATAAAAGTTACGCTTTAGTTTCAGACTTTAAAGAAACTGTAGGTTTACTGGTCATAGAATCCACCACCCAAGGGTACAGACCCACTGCCTATTTCCATAAACTGAGGGCAGCAAGTTACTCCTTCATAAGCAGAGCTCCTTCTACATAATGTGACAACAAACTTTCCAAAGGTAGAACTGGAATGTCAGAAATCTCCTTGCTCACAGGCCTGCCAAAAGCCCTAAATCCCTGCCTTTCACAAGGATTTCTCCAACTTTCCCTGCGCTCCTCCACAAGAAGAGGCATGCAAACACTTTGGCAAAAGGCAGAAAGATCTCCTGGAAACACTGTGGAAAGCACTGTCCTCGATCTGGAAGCAGGATTTCCTTTAACACCATGAGGGATGAACCAAGAGAGATTTGCTCTCTCCCCAAGAGTCCCTTTGCTTGTGGTTACATACATAGAGCTTTGGGGAACACCATGTGCGGAAACCATGAAGTGTCCTGAAGAGCAGACATAACCAAAGGCTTCAATCTGTGGGCTGCAGGGTGGCATTTTGAGAGATGTTATCTGACCCCCCAGGCTGGTCCCAGACTCAGTCTTCACTTTTGGGAATACATTTTCCCATGGAAGAAAGCTGCTAGTAGGAAAGACCCTCTGTGCTCAGAAGTGGCTGCATATTGCAACACCCTCGTTTGGCAGAGAAGCTTGCAGTGTCCCTGCAGCTGTCCTGGGTAGCAGCCAGGGGCTCTCACTGAAGGTGCTTCATCCCGTGTCCAAGTCTTTTATGAGTCCCAGGCTTGCACAAGAGGACTGATGCCAAGTTCAGTATGTTCTTGGTTTTACCAGCTGCCTTTTTAAATTAAATTAATCCAAATCACAATGGGATGAGAAACCACGAATAACAAGGTGCAAAAGCTTCACTTGATTTTGTTCAGGTTCCTCTATGTTTAGCTGGGGATGTTCACTCCACAGCCCAAGGCTTCAGTCAGTGCCAGTGGGTGATGCAGACTTTTCTCTCGTAGGAGAAGGAGGCTAAAAGCATTAAAGTGCCAATATCATGTAACAAGCATGGAGCATCTAGCCTGTCCTATGTTAAACTAATGCTAAGTGACATAAAAAGTGAGCATCTCTACGTACTTCATCCCAAAGCTTCCAGCAATTTGTTCCATTACCATACCTCAAACCATTTAATTTTTCAATCAGTTTCATTTTAGACCTCTGTGCACTACTTTTTCATTCACTGCAGATATTTAGAAACCAGGTACTTCGTGATTTTTGCTCTCTCTACCCTTAAGCACACTACGGAAAAACATGGGGCAACACTCAGTGTCAGGGCCTCCCCAACTTCTCAGACCTCACCACAAGTAGATCCCCTGGTGACTTGGGCTCACCAATGAAAATTTTCTTTGCTTTGTAGGGCCCCAGGCCTGAGGTATCCTCTCTAGCATCACATAAATTTCTCATCCACCTGACAACTTCTTGCCATGATGATCGCAAAAGCAGATTAACAAGCATTCACCAAATTTGAGAAGAAATCCTGAGGATGCTACATGAACCAGCTAGGTTTGGATGGCACATGCCCTGTCCAAACAGCTCGATCTTAACCAATGTGGGTAATGGAGTGAATAAACCAGACCAGTAGTTGAAATGTTTCCTAAAAATCACTGAAAAGAAAAAAAAATTAAATTGCTGGCCTCACACAGTACCATCAATACATGACAGAAAGCAAGCACTTGGTTTCAAAGGGGTCATTAAGCCTTTAACTATCCACTTAACACAAGCGCCAGTAGCAATACTGGTCAAGTCAATGTTTGTGCATGATTACACTTCAAATTTAAATGTGAAGCTGTTGTACATAACAGGACCTGTGGAGACTTGTTTCTCTTTCTAATGGATTTAAATTGCCAATAAAATGGGGCCCAGGACAAAGATACAAAACAAGCTTGAAGAACAAACACGTATTTTCAAAACACCATGAAGTTATCAAGGGCATTTTGCGTTGCCTGTCCAATGCACATAATTTAAAAGAAAATATTCAATTAAAAAATAAATAAAAATGAGGGGGAAGGAGAAGCTTTTGAATCAGATCATAGAAGGGACAGCCATCACACAGTGCACTTCTCCACTCTTACCAGCTGTAAGATGCTTTCTTTCCTATGAGGCTTTGTCCAGAGGTGTGTTATCAGCCCTGAGAGTGCTCATCCAACTGAAAACTTCTGGTGAGGGCAACAGGCGAGTGACTGGGCAAAGGAATACACCGATTCCAGCTCGGGACAAAATAAAGCAAACACAACATGCCCAAGACTGGCATCAGGATCCTTGGCTAAAAAGAAGTGTCCACCCCTCCTCTTCATGGCTCAGTCTGGCCAGTTACAAGTATCCTTGTGATATAGTAGTTAAGTGTGGAAGTTGTGCACCCCCTTTTGCAGGCTTCCCAGATATTGCAGGGCTACTTTTAGCTTATAAAGGCCTTTTGTCTCCAGAAATCACGTAAAATCCGCAAAGCAGCTACTGTCCTGAGATTCTGCCAACGGACCAACCCTCTTTCAATGGAAATAGGTTATGCACTCCTCAGGCCTCTATGGTATCAAATGCTTTAAAAAACAAAAGTAAGAATGGAGATGTAAATATCCCACCTGTTATCCTGGCATGCTGCAGAAAGTAGTGTCACTAAAAAAACACCCAAAACCCAGACAAGAAACAACAACAAAAAGCAAACGCCCAAACCAGCATTCCCTGTGCCATGTAGGTGCCTCATAAATATCCTCTTTAAGTCTTTACCTGCAGTTGAATTTAGACAGCAGCAAAAAAACCTCATTTGTATTCAGCCAAAGGATTGCTGCTAATGCTGCAGAAAAACATAGTGCAGATTAATTCTCAATATTAATGAAAGCAGAATATCCTCAAGCTGTGAACTAATAAATATGCAGTCACGACCAATAACGGTTTGCAGACAACATATAATTCAAAGCTTTCAAAGTTTTTGTTTGTTTTCTTTTTCCCTGTTGTTTTCTATTGGTCCACAACTTAAAAACCCTGACAGACTTTGCAAGAAAACGCCATGGACAGATAAATTAATGGGACCTTAAGGAAGCAGTTATACAGTCCTCACCTAGAGAAGTTTTAACAGGGTGAATCATATCTAACCCAAACACAACCTCCCAGCTTATCAAGGAGGCTCAAACCCCTGCAGATGCCAGGCCGGGGCCAAAGTGCAAAGGCGCAGAGCTGGGCCAGCCTGCCAAGGTGAGTGGTGCCAGGAGCCATGGGGCAGGCAGAGCCTTCCTCCCAGTGTGCCTGGACACCAGCTCCCACATGGGCATCACCCACCCGGAAGCAGTCCCAGCACAGCATTTGGCACTCGCGGGTGCCCACACACTCCTTGGAAAGTCAGAGGCAATTAATAATGGGTACATTTCCCCAAACCAGTGGATTTTATGGCAGTTTCCAAACATGCACACGCACACATTTTTTAGGACCCCAGCACTTAGACGTTGCTTTGGCTTCACGCAACCTTTGTTCTACAGCTAAGAAAATGAAGTCTCTTTAGTACACACACCTTGTATTGCAGCACATAATTCTTGATAATGCACAATTCCTCAGGGTTAGGGGGGATGGGGCTTAGACCATATCACATCTATAGAACAGTGTAGACAATTACGATACACAAATCCTGATTCTATAATCCTCTTTTGACTATGTCATGGGAAATCCATTATTCTGATCCCTATACAGTCAAGTCAAACCCCAAACAAAACCAGAACCAAAGCTCTCCCCAAAATCCAGAGCTTGCTAAGGATTTGATACTTGAATTCAGGTAATTTTAGCTGCTCCTTGGTGTATCTTTTTCTTGGGCATACTTCTTCCAGCACTTATTCTGAGACACTATGCAAAAATCCCCTGCTTTATCTGCAACAGATTGTGATTTCCATGCAAAATTCCCTATTGCAGTTGCAGCGGCCTGAAATAAATACCCAAAACAACAAAAAGTAATTGGAAGACTATGGCATAGGACTTCTCTACAATGAATCATAAAGGACAAACATTTTTTTTCTTTATTTTAAAAACAAGTCCTTTACACATGACAGCCTAGACTGGGAGCAAACCTGAAAGACTTGCATCCCTGCTTTTGAATATTGCTTTTCCTGGCTGTAGACCCAGGTCTGCTTTCAGACCTGAGCACAGCACCTCAGCATTTCAGCAGGGCTGCAGAAGATTTACTCAAGGGTAGAATGTGACCTTAGGTTTTCATATCACAGTGCTACAGATACCCACACTGTCCCCTTCTCATACCTGTGCATGTGAAAGTACTGTTAGCTTTAGATAACAGCTGCCCGTGCAGCTGCCTGCAGCACAGGTAAATGTTTGCTATTCCTTCCTATAAATGAAAATATGCTAACAAACTTGCCTGGCTTTCAGAAGCCTCTGGTGTTTAACTCAGTCCATAGCTAAAGCAAGCTCTCTCTCTTTAGCACATCATGTTGCATACAAACAGGAAACACAGCAAGGGAACACATGCATTTTGAACTAGGAGTGCTAAGCATTATAAATAAATGTGGTGCAATGAAATATGGAGTCCATGAAATAACTTTCTAAACCTTGGGAAGCTCTCTCTCCCTGACATCAGTCACTCACTTTGTGCACAGGCTGAGTTATGGACAAAATGCTGTTTTCAGGTATCAACCCCACCTACCATCACACTCTTTAGGCAAGGCCCTGAACTTCATGTACCGAAATAATGCCACTGCCTTTAATTCTAAAATTCAAAATAGACTGTCCCCTCAATGTCTCCGTGAGCAGACGAACAAATAAATTCCCTACCTGGTTAAACCACTATGAATGGGGAACCCAGTTCCTCTGCCCCTGGGAGCTCCTTTCAGATAAACAGTCATCAGACTTCTAAGCTCTTCTGCCTCTACATCTCCAAAAACACTTTTAATATGCATCTCAAGCAGCTTGTTAAGAACCTGCTAGTGCTGGAAAGCATTCCCAACGTAACATTGAGTTTATCATCAGAAGTGAGTGATTAATTAGGTATCAGGCAGACAGGCTGGATTTTTGAAGGTGGATGTATATTTCTGAGATAAATCACTGCCTGCATTCAATTTTTGCTGTAGTACATTTAAAGCACTACATACAAATCACAAAATATATAATTAAAACCTCTGCTTTTGAGTAAAAACTGACTTCTTTTTGTTGTCTCAGGCAAATTATCATACATGTTACATCTCTGAACACCTTCATTACAAACCTATCCATTTAATACAGTACTGGGAACATTCATGAAATATCTTTTATCCACTGGACTCCCCTGGCATATTTGTACCAGAACCAAATTGAGTTTCTGAAGAAACTTCTTGAGGACCCTCTCAATCAGTTTTTCTTATCCTTTGGGCAGCACCACAAAGGTGCTATTTCCAGTCCCAGGATACAGTCACTATTGCTGCCTTTAACTCAGTGTAACTTCCAAGTCCTTCTGGCATTTGTTCAAACAAAACATACTGAGACTGTAGGATGGTTATCAAGTATAAACCTGCTCCACCATCCTAAAGTAAGAACGACAGTAAAGATAGATACCGAGAGAGAATCCATGAGGAAGATCAGAACAGGGATTACAGAGAAGGAATATCATCTTAAGTGCTGTGGGTTATACCACAGTGAAGGTGTAAAAGGTAGAGGTTCAGAAATCATCCCAAAACTGATCTTTCAATGTTTGTGCCTACCTGACCCAGGCTAGGAAGGGAAAGCTGCCTTACAACCCAGCATGGCTTTTGTGCAAAACTGGTGAAATTTCAAAGGCATTTTAATGACAACCTAAAGCTTCACCAGGGCTTGGGTTCAGCTCTGAACATTCAGCAGTGTAAGAAGAAGGGTCTTCTTACACCTCAGTGTCTTAAAAGGAAAACTCAAATAGGTTTGCACTATTAGTTCAGACTAGCTTAAAACCTTTCGTAGTCTTTCCTAGGTCTCTGGCCTCCCCTAAAACAATTACATTTTATAGTACAGAAACTTCTGTAATATATCACTCTAACGTACAATAGACAACCAAACATCTTTATATGCACACCCCTCAACACAGATTCCTTGCTATATCAAATACAGGTGATGCACAAATGTAACATGAAACCTTGTCCAAAATTCAAAACTATCCATAAATCAAAACTTCTGATACTTCCAGTTACTCATGACTTCCCTTTCAGTCATTTTCAGTGGCTCACTGTAGAGAAATGCCAAGTACCTGCCCTCACCAGTCACGCCCTACCAAAGTGTCACCACTGGAGCCTCTCAAAACCATCACTTCCTTCTACAATGTAACTTTTGTCACCTGTAAAACAAGACTGTTGAACCTGTACAAACTCTAGCCCTATACAGAACTCAGCTGATTTCAAAGGGATTGCACACAGACTTGAAATAATGCATCTGTCAAAGAGCTTGCTGAATTAGATCTATTGCTGTTTATTTCCATTAAGAACTTTTCTAAACTTCTGAGCAAATTCATGCTCTCCTTCCACCGTAGCATTCACCAAGTGTGAAGTTCCTACTCTCACTTTAGCTACATGCACTTTAAAAATCTGTCTAATGTACTTTTATAAGCGCTACATAGACGGGAGCTGCCTCAGTACCGGGTGGCATAGCAGTTGCTGTGGTAACACTATTTTTTCTTAAATGATAAAGCAAGAGTGCCAGAGGCTTCTATGTACTAAGAATTACATATTAACAGATCATCTCAGGCCTATAGTAAATATTTCTCAGGAAGTGAGGGAGAGGTGCATGCTACACACACACACGGCTTCTTTGCAAGAGCTCCCATGCAAAAACTTTGGCTTCAACATATCCAGTGTGTGAGGGAAATGCCACTCAACTCCATCAAGTTCATTCCAGCAAGTTTAGAGATATTTCATTTTTGCTAAACCATGAGACCACTGCTTTGGCTGGCAGAAAACAATGCCTGAAGCCATAGCACTTTACAGAGCCTAAAGAATTCATCCATATTTATCACATCCAAAAATGTATCTAGAAACAATCTTTTAGGAAAAGAAAAGTGGAAGGACAATTACCAGAATATGTACTTATTAGACTTACTTGCCTTACCCAGGCAAAATACTCATTTCAAGTTACAACACTGATACCATAAAATCTTGGGATGTGATTATCATCTTACCTTCTGTTTTGGGAGAATTACTTTTTGGCATAGTGTTCATAGAACACAGTGGGGTATTCCATATCAGATTTTCCCTTTAAATTAGATGAGAAGAGTTTTCTTAGGCAAATAAAGTAATAAAAAAACCTGAACCTGCAGTGGCAGGCAAAATATCCAGAGACTTCAAAGGGATATGATGCCTGCAGTTTGCTGGACTGAGCCTGAAGAGAAAATGCATGTCCCTGCTGCAGTGCTACTGTAACTGAGAAGCAAGAGTTCCAGATTTTCTTCTCTTTCCTCCAGCTCTCCATAATTTTACCTTTTCCATAAGCTTCCATGCATATAGCTGCAATGCTTTTTTTCGAAGTTGCATGTTCTGAAGCTGGGGAGCCAAATCATTTTGAGGCCCTCCTTGAATTCCACTTTACCACCCACTGTCAAATACATCAGGAAGGTGGAGATAGAGCAAGCAATTTTATCAATGGGGCATTCAAGATCATTAACTTAAGAATTGTATTTTTCTGGGGTAAAGAACTCCTGAAGCTGTGTAGGTGGAGACTGGAGAATACATTTCCACAAGATACCTTCCTACCTCTACCATCACCCCCTAAAGAAAATAAAGCAAATAAATATGGGCAAGCAGTAACTCTAGGAGGACAGACTTCATGCCTATTTAGCATATTTCTGCTCCCCTCCTTCCCAGAGTACAAAAAATGAAACTCCACCTACAGGCAGGTAAACCAGCTCCTCCTTTCTATCCCATGCTGAAGAGGTGGAAAGTCCATGTTCAACTCTTCATTCAGTTTTGCATTATCAATGCATCTGCATTGGATATGCTGAATATCACCAACGAAACATGAGAGCTGGAGCAATTCACTGCTTGACTAAACTAATGACATATTTTCCTGCTCTCCTCACTGCATTATCAGTGCAGTATTAACAGCTGTGTTGCTTAATGCACTGTTAAATACCCTGTGTTATTTATTTTCTTGCAAAAGAACTTCCTTCTCTTCCCACTTTGGATTAAAGCCCATTTTGCATCACACTGTGGCCAATAATTTATCTAACTAACCATGTGGAAGGGATGAGAGGAATAAAAAGGAGATAGACAGGTAGTAGCAGTGAAAACAATTTGAAAGGGACCATACATTTACACAGCTTGTAAGTTATAGACAAAATTTAACTGCTTCTGCACCTCTTTTTTTAAATGGAGTACTCATGCTCATGAAAGTAATTAAACCTTTTTAATGTTCATGTTCTAATAATTGTAATGCCAAAAAACCCACAGTGAAAGCTAACAACAGAGTAGAAATATAGTAAACTTAAACTATTTTTTAATTTTCATACAAACTCTGCACTGATATTGCCTATTTCTGCTGACCTAGTGAGCACCTGGCAGAGGTAATGAAAAAGTGCCTGTCCTCTACACACAGGAATCACAGATGCAAACCCACCTCAGCCCAAGCCAGGTAAGGGATTTCTGGGCAGTTACAGAAATTGTGGACCTGAGTCATTAATTTTTAGCTGACAGTATTTTTTATTATTATTAGAGTTATTACATCTTCAGAGGGAAAGTCTTATTTCATGAAATTACATAAACACAATTGATGGTAGCAATTTATTACAGGACCTGAAGACATCCACTGGCAATCTAACAATGGAAGGAATCACTGTTGACAATTTTACAAAAGCTTTTATCAGAGTTTATGGGCCATTAAGCCCAACAGTGTGATTACCAGTATGATATCATCCCTCTCCATAGTACAGTGTTGGCCCACAACAATCCGTTTTCTAATCCTCTCTATTATAATCAGTCTGTTTACTCAGAAGTCATATGTTTGCTATTTCTGAAATGATCCAAGTCTTTGAAACTGTATTTTAGTCCACAGATAGGATCCAACAGGTATCATATTAAACCAGCATAAAATAGCCCTTCTTTCAAATTCCAGCAACCAATTCAGATTTTCTCTTCACAAGTTGAAACACAAAATATAGATGTTAGCTAAGCCTACCTGCATCAAATTACATGATACAGGCAATACAATAAAAGAGGGAATATTTCTCTCCAGAACATCAAAGGATTCAGTTCTTGACCCCAGTTTGTCATTGACACCCTTCCATGCCCTATACTGTCAGGAATTAATTTGGCTTGTAGTAACTAATGACCAGACAAAAAAGAAACAGAGGTGTTAATTAGCTATTTTTACTCTTAATTCACTGAATAACATGTGCTCATTGATGCAAACCAGACTGCTGCTGTTCAAATCAAGATGACCCTCATTTAGAAAAAGGGTCTGTTCTTCCTTTTTTGCACATGCTAAGTCTTTCATGCGTCATCGAGAATTATCTGCACATACTGATAGGGAGCACCTTACACATGGCTGAACACAAACTTCCTTGGTGCTGGATTAGTTCATCTACCATGGACAACTGTGATAAACTGATGCTGCCTAGGGGATCTGCCTCATTAAGGAGGGAAAGAGAGAACAAGAGCAGATCTGAAATAATAAAATCATTAACAAGAGCACCTTGCAGAGCTTATTAGGTAGGAAACAGACTGACAATACCATTGTTCAACACTTAATTACTTTTTGAAGACCAGATGGAAATAAGAGAGCATTTCAGTGGTCATCCTTTCAAATCCCAAACAAAAAGACAAATATCAGACTGATCCATTAACCGGGCATGTATCCTAACACAGATGTTTTAAGAAATAATCAGATCCTACCAGATAACTGAAGATGCTCAAATTTTGACTTCACCTCCTACTGCAGACTTCCTCACTGCAAGAGGTCAAATTAGGAACTACAAATTACTTTTATATCGAATTAAAACTGCTGCAACTCCACTACTTATCCTCACAAGTAGGTGGAAGCTGAACACACACCATAAATCTATCTTGCATGCTTTCCCTTCCTCTGTGAAATACGTGTCCCTGCTCCTACTCTCGAAGACTGGACTTTTGCCATTAATTTCAGGGTAGTGATAATGGCATCAGAACCTACCCAGATGGTACAAACATAACAATAAAGGCAAAGTATGGTACTAACACCACCTTGCAAGCACCTCACTCAGTCTGCTGCACAGACACCAGCTCAATTCTCCTGTTGACCTTCCTCTGCTACACAAGTGAAACTTCAAATGGAAGCCTGTGCTCTGTCCCCAACATGCTTTGGGTACACAAGGACCAGCTAGAAGGGGGTTTTTCATTAGAAAACCTAACACCAAATGGTCCATTTGTACAGGCAATCAGTGCCCTGCTGGCCTTTGTGTTTCACTACACCGACAGTCTAAGCATCCTGATACCAGTCAGAATTCAAATATGGAACCTGAGGTGGAAAAAACTCTCTTCCTGGGCATAGTTCATCTTCTGTTCACATTACCACAGGTCTCCATTAGGAAAGACCTGCATCAGTACCTGAGGGAGGGGAGATGTGACTGCTACTAGGTTTTCTGACAGCTTGGTTTTCAGGGAGTGTTTTCAGAGTCAGACTAAGGGAGAGAAGTCAAAGTCACACTTCTACCACTTCCCAACTCTCATCAAATGCCAGGGGCCCCACGTCCAACACACTGCTCTGTGGTGCAAAACCCATGTTCATGCGGAAACCTAACAGCTTCAATTATGGTCTAGCTGTGACAAATCAGCTTCCAGAGTCAGGATTTTGCCAACTAACAGTTCTGCTTCCAAAAAAATTGGTTTGTTTTGTTCTGGTTTAATCGGTTTTTCACTTGGGGTTTTCTGTTTGTTTTTAATGGGAAAGAAAAAAAAAAGGCATATACTTGCTGCTGAACTAGTCTGAAGAGCAGTAAAACAAATTGAATCCTGTTCAAGAAGTGAGAATGTAAAAATTCCATTCATGAGAAATAGATTGCAGTAAAAATGGAGGAGAAAACCACTCCACTCCTGTAACAGCTTTTTGACTAAAGGGGCTTACTGTTCAGCAGTTTGCAAAACATTGTGCCAACCAGTCACCCAGAGACTTGAGGATACCTCCCCCACATTGTGGGGGAAGGTTTCCTTGTCTTCATGTGCCCAGTAGATGATCTGTGAACCTTCAGATTTAACACATGAGAAGCAAATTTGTCAAACATTAGTCATGTCTGCTCATAACACAGCTGTCCCTTCCCAATGATTAAAAGAAATGAAGGTTTTATTTTTCTACCAGCTTCTAAATGTTGTACAGAATTCACCACCAATGCCTTCAGGTAGGAGAACTGTAACTTCCACTCTCAGAAGAAAGAGTGATCACATATGCAAAATGGTATTTTTATCTGGCACTGAAGATCTGGTATCTTCATTATTGTGAAAGTCTCCCTTATCAAATAGGTATCCCTTGTGTCTAATGTACCTTTCATGCTATTTTAACTGAAAAAGTTGGAAAGACACGTGATAGCAAAATTTTCTCCTGAATAGAGCAGATGATCACTTGGCCAGCAGGCCCCAAATCTTACCTATTCTCCAAATCCCCTTCAACCAGAGCTACTTATTGCCTTTGATAGTCCAGGGTGTATTTCTTAAATTAATATTGCTTTGTCCGTGCTACAAACAGTATGACAGAGTAGTAAAGTGACCATGCATTTTTTCAAAACACTATTTTCACAACACCAAAACCACTTGGGATTTTTCAATTTGATAATATAGCCACTTAAAATTAAGACAAACTACAAAATAACCATGTCTGGAAACAAAGGCCAAGAAGACTTTTTCTTCCTTGTCTTCTACACTGAATTGCAATGCTCTCATTCCAAGTCCAACAGCAGAAGTTGCAGGTGACCCATGAAGCACATCCTCTTGGAAATACCAAGGACAGCACGTAATCCATGAACACGTCTGAGAAAAGCAGTTTTCTGCACCTCTGGTTATGCACATCCATGGGAGTTGATGGCCAAGTAAGACATGAAGGAAAGCTAAGACTGCAGCAACTGTAAATACTGGGGAAGCACTGAGAATTGCCTGCTACAATTACAGAAAATGGAGGTGCCCTTGGCCAGGTGACCTCTTTTTCCTGTTGAGTATCTGTTCGCAGAAAATTCGCATGAAAACCTAAGTGTAGAAGATACAGCACAATGCCACCTGTGCAAAACAAATGTGCACTTCATTTTAATGTAAGCTCTGGTTAAGTGGCTTGTGTTGAAATGCTACCTAGCATTCCAAGTGTAAACCAGCTTAATCATATCTATTGAAAACCACATAATAAATAACATGAAATATGCAGCATGCCATCCTAATTGCAGAGGTTGTCTCACTTACTACAAGTCATTTATTTATTCAAATGACTTGAGCTACGTGATTCAATCTGAATCATGGGAACTAGTTACTGATTTGTGCAAACAGCCTCTTACTTCTTTGCTAAAGGCATTGTTGAAATAACTGACCGAACTGCTAGAACAAGCTTCTTCCTCAAACCCTGCCTCCTTCTTTAGTTTTACCTCCTGAGTGAACTTCAGAAAACATCATTGTTCTACAAAAACATTGTGAACTTAATTAAAAAAAAAAAAAATTAATTCCAATGTAATGAATTAATTAATGCAATGGGAAAATTGGTATTTTCAAGATCAAACCACTGCTTAGTAATAGGGAGCTGCACATGCAACCATAATTTCACTTTGCAGAACTGAAGTACACAGCTCTCAAGAAGAAACATCCACTGCCTCAGATGTGAATCAAACTCAACTTTCAGAATTGCACATACATCTGAGATCTTAATGGGGGGAGGGGGAATGAATACATATCCCCAGACAGAAGCAGCTACAATGGGGCTTTTTTTGGTTGGTTGGTTTTAGGGTTTTTTTTTAAAGTTAGGCCTTGCAAACATGAAAATTGCCACCATAACTGTGCTGCAGCTACATAGAAAGCATAACTCAGGAAACAATTCAGACTTTACATCTGCTTACACCCAACCTCAATTTGCAGCTACTGTCTCACACTGCTGTTATTTCAGGAGGTGCCGGGGCTTCCCCGGGGCATTGGAGCAAGGGGCCAGGCATGCTGAGCCCTACCACAGGCAGGGAATGAGCACGCTTCAGTCGCCAGGAGCCAAGCCAGATGCATGCCACCATAGGTCACCTCATTCCAGGCTCCAGACAGCCTCCATCAAGGGACATGTCCCCAGGGAAGGACACACAGAAGGGCCTTCAGGAAAGTGAAGGAATGATGCTCCACACGAGACATGTTTCCAAAGCTTGTGAATAAGCCCCAAGTAGGATGCTGGTTACCTTCAACTCCAGGCAGTGTTTATCCTCAGCTTGGGCATGGGGTGAGAGGCCAAAATACTAGCAGCCAACTCCATCAATGGCCAGATGTGTTGCCTCAGGCAAGCATTCAAAGTCTCTGTGGTTTCGATCCCTTGACTCATGATAGGTAAAACAATACTTTTCCCTATCTAGGAAAAGTGCTGGGTGAGCTCACAGTGTCCCAGTGCCAAGAGTGGCCAATTTCCAGGGCTTTCCTGGTTATCTTCATGTTTACTGCAGAATCTGGTGATGGGAAGGCAGGGATTATGCCACCATGTTCTGATTACCAAACATACAAACCCTGTTCCCACAAAGTGATAATTTTCTTCTTATAAAAGCCAGAGCTAAAATACTACTATCCTGTCATCAAGACAGCTGGTTTATATCCTCTTCTTCCTTCCTTCCACCTCTTCCCCAGAAAACATCCTGTCTGACACGGTCCCTGCCAACTCATCCAACCTCACTGGTCTCTGCGCCTAGAAGGAGCCATCTACCCCAGCAGAGTAGCAGAGTTCTAGCACAACTGCCTTTGCTGACCCTGAATATTATTAGTTTCTCAGTTTGGGATGGAGGGGACTGGCAAATCCCCCACTTTTCCAAGGAGCTGGCGGATACTCCTGGGGGAGGCTACCCACTCTTCACACAGCACCTTTGCAAGGGAAAGCAACCAGAGAGAGGTAACCGCTAGACAAGAAGGCTTTTAACCCACACAGAAGCGTGGCTGGCCCTTGGGGCATTGCTACTGCTCAGCAGCGTCACCCTGCCTGCCCAGAGCCCCGGCCCGCCGGCTCCTGCACCTCCAGCAAGGAGCCTGCAAGCCTCGGGCTCCTCTGGAACTCAGCAAGGTAAGGTGAAGGCGCCAAACATGCAGAGTCCAGGGAGGTAGTGGACACCAAGCTTCTTTTAATTTACACATATTTATTTATCTCCATTTCATTATTTTTACTATTTCATTGTTTCAATTGATGGAAATAGAAAAAAGTTATCACAAGTATTTTGGCTTCATTTATCTCAATGTTCAGAGAGATCAGAGCAGAACTATTAATGTGTATACAAATGACAGTTTACCCCACTCCCAAAACCTTAATTTTACGAGCCAAGCTCAGCTAACATGCCTTGGCCAAAATCTAAGTGGGAGGGAGGTATAAGAAAATCAAGTGGTATTCTGATATTTTCAAAATAAACCTGCAAATTTTCATTTCAAACATTTCATTTTGCTTCTTATCCAACTTGAAAAAAAAAATGGTCTCAGGTCAAATTTGATCTTCCAGATGATATTAAAACAGGGCTTTTTTTCTTGGTGTTTTGTTGCTGGTTTGTTTTTTTCTTTTCACCTCACCTCACTTAAACCACCCCTGACATACTTGTTTCAGTATGACTGGAAGTTATTCTTTTTTCCTAGGTTTTTTTTCCTCTTCAACCACTGAAACAAACAAAAGCCACCCATGAGTCAATGCACACTGCTAGTAGAACATGCATGTGAACACGTAGATGTTTACTTTCAGGTACGCAGATGTGCTGGGCAGACCAAGGCACGCTGGCAGAAGGAGGATCCCTGCATCTGCCTTGCACAGATCTGTCAACAGGCAAAACACACTTTGCATTGAAGCTTCAAAATGAAAGCTCACACATCCCTATGGGATACACAAATCCAGTGCTTCTCCCTCCTAACTATGCCTTTTGTTCATTAAAAAATAATTTTAAAAAGGTGTGTTGTGGTAGCACTTGCACTTGTTAGCTCAATGGCCAACTCACATGGCAGTATCTTCTCACTCTGGTCATCAGAAAGATTTCCTGTTTAAACACATAATCTCACAGGTAGGGTTCTCCTCTTTCTTCCTCTGAGCAATCCTCAATAACATTAAGCAGAGAGCACAAGACCCACACCAACACTTTCTCCCTGTAAGACAAACTACGAAGTCATGTCGCAGTTCTTAATAAATAACCATCTTGCTTCAGCAGAAATGGACATTTATTTTGGTCCAACTTCTCTGTACAGAGGATTACATTTTTTTTTCCATATTTCCTTTAAGAATTACTTCTTCTGCACATACTAATGCCAAATGTTCTGTAACTATTTCTGAAATAAAAAAAAAAAAATACACTATTACTCAATACTGTTAGGTCAGCAGAATCCAGCCATAAAAAAGGAAGCATTACAATTCTGTTTGTCATAGTTGGAAGTCAAGAAGTAACATAACCAGAATGGACTGAAACACCACTACATCCCATACTGTACCTACTAATAGTGTTCCTGGAAGTTCCTAGAAGAAGGGGCACAGGAGAAGGTCAAATCCATATGTACTTAACCAGATCAGTGTGTACTGTATTAAGCTGAACAAGGACTGTCAAAGTCCACACAAAACATCAAGCAGTGGATTTCCACACTGTGTACCATTAATCCCTGGAAAAACATCATTCACCTGAACACTTTCTACCAACACCTACACAATGCTGGTAAGCCCATGTTGCAGGCTCTCCATGCCCTCATGCATTTCTTGAGCTCTCTAAAGCCATCAGGCATGAACAGCAGTGGTCCTCAGGAACGGAGGATTTCTGATCAGTCACATCCAACACAGATCTTAGACCACCCTCAACACCAGAGGCATGTGGCATTGCATCAGCCTTGTTTGAAGAGTGTATCCCAGTGGTGAGGGCCCCCTCGTCATTATCCCTGCTCCCCTGCCATAGACCTCAGTGTCACACAGCCCCTGGCCACGGTCCCTCTCACAGGTGCTGGGTGAAGCGCTGCTCAAGATCCAAAGAGGCAAATTCTGCACTTAGAACAAGATGTGTTGCTCAAGCTAACCTTGAGGTGAGTGTGAGACAGGCGACTATCCCTGTCAGCACAGAAACTGCTGCTCGAGAGGTCATTGCAGGCTACACACCTCCTACAACTGCAGGAATCAAAAAGTGAGAACGATCCTTCCACTGAGAAGCAAATAACAGCTCTGCTGCATTTCCTAATAACTTTCTCTTTCTGATAAAACGAGCAATTTCCCAGCCAAGTTGAGTGTGATTCCTGTGCCAGATTCCCGAGCCCTGAGTGACAGAAGTTCATTTTCTGCTAGTAGATGCTCAAGGAAAACAGTACAGCAGAATGGGGGTTTGAGAAATTATAAACACAATTAGAAAGTGCCTAATGCAATTCACACATTTCCAAAATAACAATTATTCTGTCTAGGAAGTAATCTTTTTACAGAATTAGACCTCACCCCCGCTTTGACTAATCTAGATTTATAAAGGTTTGTCAGCCAGGTCACCCCAGGAAGTGTTCCTAATATAGAGCAGCCAAAAGATGCTTTTGTGAGTACAGCCAGTTCTGGCTCCCTCAAATAAAGTTCTACAAATGAAATCTGTGTTACACAAACCCTTTTGCAATACAGATCCAAGTCTAACATGAGATTTAACACAAGTTCTCGTACCCATAAATGTTGGTGCTTATAACACGCTGACACCAATTTTGAGTATCAGTTCTTTCTGGGATAATCCACTCCCATACACAGCGTGACTGTACTCTCTGATGCACACATACTACTGAAACCTGGACTAGAGCAGGAGTTTGTAGCAACATCAACAGTTTCTATGCAAAACCATTCCATGAAGGTACTGTCATCCTCCCTAAAAATGAAGTAAACCTTCCACTAGGCTTGTTTCTGAAGAGCTATTAAGCAACGGCAGTTTGTGCTCAAGGAAGATAAGGACACCTTCTGAAGGAACTGGTTTGGCTAGTCAGCTACCTTGCTGCTAAAGCTAGCATATCCCAGTGATTTCAGTGATACATGGATACCTAAATGCAAAAGTCAGCCCTGAGGACCATAATGGCATTGTGCGACACTCCCCAAAAGTCTCTCTTTATAAATTAACAAATAAATTACAATGGACTACTCTGATTGTAAAGTCTCCAGGGCATTGATCTTGATTTCCTATTTATCTGCAAATCTCTTAATATACTCTTGATGCAAGAAATAACACATTTGTATTTACTAGCACTTCAGCATCTACTTTGCTCACCATCCACACACACACTTTGCTGAGATGCCAAACTCTCTTGTAAAATGTTGCACCAAGTCACTGTATTTTGCAGATTGACTGAATTAAGGAGATGAGTGCTAGCATTTTACCTTCCCTTCCCTGCTCTCAATGATGTGATTTGGGTTTTGTTCTTAAGCATTCAAACACTGAGGCATTGGAGTAAGAGCAGCTCTACGCTCAACATTATTTATTTCTATTATCTCACCAAATTGGACCGCATCAGTATCTAAGTTTCCATTTCTCCAACTGCATTTACCATCAAGATTGCAGAGACTTATTTTAGTTTCCAAATCCAAAATTGTTTGGTCATTTACCAAGGAGAATAAAAAATAATAAATGGCTGCACAGACAAGACCTCACATAATAAATACATACACAAACATAACTAGCTCCTGTCCACATAGAAAATTCCACTTGTGTCAGTAGTAACACAAACAGGAATGAGAGAACAGTGTACCAGCTCTCCCAGGATTGTAACAGGAGTATGAGACATCCTTCACCTGATACCAGGTAGACAGAGAGCCCTGTTGATTCCTCAGCCAAGCTGTGGATGTGTGGGCAGCCCCCCACTCCTGAGAGGCCCCCACAGCAAGCACAACTCACAGGCTTCTCCTGCCAGATCTCTGCTCCACAGAGCAGTGGCCAGGTTACAATGAACTGCATCTAAAAAGACACTGGATGCTTGCATGGAACTGGATCAAGCTCTGCACAATCCAAAGACCCATCTACTTGTACATACCTGACACAAGTAATCACAGAATACTACACAGTGCAGAAACTACAAGACAAGGTAAAGGGCAGCAATACTCAATGTAAGTGCACACACAGCCCACACGTAAACACTGCACAGGATATTTCACTTCACACGGACAAGAATACTTCAATATCCTTAAAGAACTTAGTCCTTTATATAAGACTCCAGGTACAGAAAGCTACTACAGTCCACTCCGGCAGCTCCCGAGCTGCCCAGCATGCCTGCGTGCACGCTCCCGACACGGAGCAGCACACTCCCATCCCACAACGGCTGCAGCTACAGATCAAAACTAGAGATATAAAACCAATATACAGCAACAAAAAGCAATCTGCTAAACCGTAGCACTGTCGCCGAGCACTGGCACACAAAAAGGACATGGGTCAAATGCGTCCAGCATAAGTGGCATGCCAGCCATCACAGGTATTTATCTCAGGTACCACTGAGCAGGCCACCCAGGGTACATTAGTGGAAATCCGGATTAGTTCCACTGTGGTCAATGTCGGTCAACATCAGAGCAGGTAGATAGAGGCGGGCATTGATCTCTGTGATGAGGGTACTTCAATTTTGAACAATGCTGTTTGGTTCTGGAATATGCTCGATTAGGCTTCTTTTTTGTATCTTAATGACTACAATGTTATAACAAAACCAGTTTTCTCTCATCCATATTCAAGAAAATTCATTCTACAATTTTGGGAAAAGACACAATTATATTTAAATTTCCATTCAAACATTATGTTGATCGGATTTTATAGGCTGATTCTGATGTTCTTCTAACAGTTGCCCAGGCACCTTTTTTTTTTTTTTTTTTTTGAGACATCTCCTTTTGGTAATAGAATAAATCTGGTTGAAATTTTAAAAAGTGTCATTTCACATGCAATTTGAACTTGTAAAAATCCACAGAACTTGGTCCTAAAACTCAGAAGTGTTGTGTATATTTATGACAGCACATTTACTTTCAGCATTACTCTGAATTCTGATGCTAGGTCCTATCATTTGACCAAGGAGGCAGTCCCCAACATACACTGATCCTCTACTACCTCTTGGACCTGTTGCTTCAAATCAATATCTCACAATTCTCAGATGCTGCTTTATTTTGTACCTCTGAGTAATTTTCTTGCTTATCTTCAAGTGCAGGGAGAAACTAATAAAGTCCAGTCAATTGATTAATGCTTTCTGAAGAAATCCTTCTGCCTTCACCTGTGCCACTGAGCCTCCAGCTCTTACCAGAGGAACAGTTACTTGCTGATACAACATCCCGAGAATAACCCCTATTGCATTTATCACGTAGATGTTGATTATTTAGTAATCCTCAAAAAACTGGCAACCTCCTAAGCTTGTGAGACACAGAATTAGGCATTATAAACAAGGTATTTCTTCTCACTCTTTACATATTCTACAGGGCATGTGCACCTGAGACTGCATCTCAAAAGACTTTTAACACAGGCAGAGCAGATGGGAGGCACTTCTCATCAGCTTCAAAGGGTGATGAAAAATAAATAAATAAAAAAAAAGGGGAAAGAAAAACTGCCCATGTTACATCAACAACAGGTATGAACTTGATTTCTGGAACAAGAGAATCTTTCCGCTTTTTAAAGGTTGTGCAACTAGTTCTTTTGGATGGGGTGTTCCTCACTTTCAGGGCGTCTTTACAGTCCACAGTCACGAAAGACTAAGTCAGTTGCTCTAAGCCCTGCAATCAGCTCTTCTAGAAAGCAATAGTTCTCTTCACCCCCTTTTTCTTTAAAAAGAATGAAAGGAAAAAAAAGAAAAACCAAACCACCCAAATCTGCATTTTTTCCTCTGGCTGGCAGATTTCCAAGATAAAGAGGACTGCTCTCCGGCTGGAACAGCAGCCGGGGCCTGCTCTCCAAACTCACAAAAGAGAACACCACACACAGAGAAAAAGCGACGAGGTTGACCGGCCAGAAACGTCTTCTCACCCTCTGAAGCAATTTCTCCAATAAAGAGGGAAAATCCAAGCACTCGCGGCAGCCCCACGCCCCGGCCCCACAGCCAGCCCCGCCGTGCTGTTCCCACGCACCGGCGGGACGGGCGGGCAGCGCCGGGGCTGGCAGCGCCGGGGCTGGCAGCGCCGGCAGGCTCGGGACGGGACGGGACGGGACGGGACGGGACGGGACGGGACGGGACGGCGGCTCCTTCGCGCCGGGTCGGGCAGGGATAAATTGCTCCTCTTTCTGATAACTGGGGAACCAGAACCCACATGACGCTTCCTCCCTTTTCAGTCACCCTCCCCAGGTGCGTACTTCTTTCTGTTATTACTGTGACTATCTTTGAACAGGACAAGCGGAGGTGTCCGGGTCACAGAGACGGCGGGTTACCGGAGCGGTGCTTACTCGGGAACCCCGCGGCTTTTCCCAGCCGCGGTGCAGGGGAGCCGGGAGCGGCTCTGCTGGGCTGAGCCGGGGAGCGCGCTCCGGGGAGCGACTGGGCAACGTGGGAAGGGGGGAAGTAGAAAAAAGAAACACTAAAGGAGAGAAGCACAACAGATGAGATGTGCCAAGGCTTATTCCCTTTTATTTCCTCCACCCCCACAAAAGAAAATAAGCCAAGAATCAGGAAGTCAGGGCTGCGTGATCGCTGCTATAGGTTTGGTTTTCTCCCCGTTTCTCCTCTCTCTCTGCTTTTGGGGTGGTTTTTCTGTTTTGGTTTGGTTTTTTTCTTAGGGAAATAAGTAGTTGGGACTTTCCCTCCGCCGCTCCCCACGGGAGGCCGCGGCACGCAGCCGCCCGCAGCTCCGGCTCCCTGGTCCCCCGGGACGCCGCCGGCAAAGGGCGGCGGAACCCCCGCGCCCCCCTACCTTTTTTTCCCTCCACGGCGAGGGAGAGAGCGAGGCGCCCCAGCAGCAGCACCAGGACAGCGGCGCCGCGGGGCCCGGCAGCAGCGAGGGGGCTGCGGCCGCTCATGCTGCGGGACCGCCGTTCCCTCGGCGGAGTGGCTGCGGGTCGGACGGGACGGGCGCACGGATGATTCCGCGGAGCCGCTCCTGCTGTGCTCTTCTCCCGCGGCAGCGATCAGCTCCTCTCCGGCGCTCTGCCCTGCGCGGCTCCGAGCAGCATGCTGGAGGGCGGCTGTCGAGGTCTGCGCGCACACGTGGGTGCCCCGCTGCGGGTGGGCTGCTGCCTTCCTCCTCCTCCTTCTCCTCCCCCCACCTCTGCTCCTCCTGCTGCAAGCGGCGGCGGGTGCGCAGGGGCTTGCGGAGCGGCTGGAAGCGGCTGTGGGACGGGGTGCGCCCGGCTGCGCTCTCCACTCGGTCGCGGAGTGCAGGGGCTCCCTCTGGGGACGCCAAGGAGGAGGAGGATGGGGAGGGAGCAAGGAGGAGAGGGGAGGAGAAACCGGCAGCTCCTTCCCCGCCCAGGTGGAGAAGGGGCGGGACCCCCACCTGTCCCGGAATATAGGATGAGAGGAGGTGGGAGTGGTGATGAGATAGTTTAGCCATTCTTCCTTACTGGGAGGGGTGTGTATGTGTGGATTTTCTACTTCCCGGCAGCTTCTGCCCGGTAGCTGCCAAAGGCATAAGCGTGCGTTTGCGCCGCTGCTCGCGAAGAAGCGGCGTGGCCCTAACGCAGCTTCTGCCTTCCCGTGTGTCCCCGCCCGGGAGCGGTGGGGGAGCAGAGGTTTACAGCAGTGCGGGTGTCCCGGGGGCGTTTGCGCTACAAGCGCTGTCCCGTCCCATCCCGTTCCTCAGGGAAAGCTATCCCGGGCAAGGGAGAACTCTCAGCATTTCTCAGCATGGGGAGTAGCGGAGCCGCTCCGGAGGTTCAATCCACTCCCCAGAGGTGCATCTCCGGGGCTCCGGCCTTGTTTCTGCCGCCCGAAATCAGCGGAGCTCACTCGGCCTCTGCGGATAGTCCTGCTCTCGTTCTGTCATTTTACTCCCAATACTTGTAAGGCCAAGTGTGTGCGTGGAATGAAACAGTGAGGTTTTGGTGCATATTTAGCACACGGATGACAGGGTCCGTATCTGCCCATACTGCTTCTATTCCCCTGCCACCAGCAGTGAGAAAGTGCTCGCTGCTCCGCGTAGCAAGTTACTTAATAAACACAAAATAACACAAGTGTTCCTGAGGTGCTCCAAGTACTTCCACAGACATTAAGCAAAAGAGTACCTGTGTGGTGGTCCTTTCCCCCAAGAGGAAAACCCAAGCTATTCAGTATTCATTAAAATAATCTTACCGTTTTTTTAACAGGCTGTTTCTTCGGAAAGTGGGAGGAAGCACTGTCTTGTCACTCAGGTATGTAAATAGGACACAGAAGTGCCACTTGTCTGGGCTGGGATTTCTCCGAGTAAATCGTGATTCAACATTCAAACTTGCTGAATGCTGGTGCTAATTTCTTCATAAAGCTCTTGTGAAGGCTTAGGTTACACAGTCAATAGGATATGAAGACTTAAAACTACTGTGATTAAGTGGGAATTCCAGAACTAAAGTCAGTAATGACATGAGTTTTGGGAAGTTCCATGCTAAACACCTGCGTCTGTCACAGGGTATCGGAACACAACAGATTGCAAAATAGCCACTGAGTGTACCTTGACTTTCCTCTGTTATGCATGTTCCTCTAAGAGATGCATTGCCTTTCTCCTACCAGTCAACTTCCTCTGTAAAATCTTTTTTTTTTCCCGATAGTTTAACTAGTCACTGTCCTAACTAGGCAAAGAAAACTACCATCCCCTTTACACGTCCTAGCCCAAAGCCCAATGCCCGACCACGTGCCTTTAACCATGCATTACCCTACAGGCCTGTAATCATTTATTAGGATGAATTGCATTACAAGACAGCTTTCATTTGCTGTAGCTGACATTCTGTTCAATTATATTTTGTAAATAATGTGAAAGATGTACTTTGAAGTAAACTCAGACATTAATAACATCCGAGGAACTCTATCCATATGATTGGTTTCATGGCTGTGAGGACAGAACCTGAACTTACAATATTAGTACAAACTGGCTTCAAAGATTCTCACTCAGTGCAACTTCACAAACACTATGTGTATATGGTTCATTTTCATTTATTTAGACAAATAGGAGGATCTTTAAAAGTGAGAGAGACCTAGGGAAAAGAGATCAGCTTCTAGGGAGGGAATATTTGCAAAGCATTCTCAGCACACACTAATGATTACAGCTTGCATTATGATAAAGGAAATGCAATTAAGACAACCAAGAAATGACCTTCAAATCAGTTCAGTATGTAAATACTAAATAAAAATGTGCCCCTAGACATGCACATTGGGTGTCAAGCTACCAATGTAGAAGGCAATAGAGTTTTTAAAATCTAGAAGAAGAAAGGGTTCAAAGTGACAAATGAAAACTAAACTAAACATAGGAAAAAAGGAAAACATTTTTGCATATTAATTCAGTGGAGAAACTGGTCCAAATCTTGTCCTAACATGCTAAAGATCAAATACTTGCTTTTCAGAATTTTTGTGATTCTACCTGCTATACTGAGCAGGAACATTTCATACTTGCTTCACCCTCCCATCACGTACTGCTCTTACATAAATGCACATAAATTCAAGTATTCAATCCCAACTAAACTCCTCCTTCATTGCTGACATGGTGAGCAAGGGGAGACTAGGCAAATTCCCCTTTAAATTTTTTTCCCACACTGCAGATATCCACTACAGGAGACTGTCATCTGCTGCTGGCAGTGCAGCACTGCTGAAGGGGCTGCACAGCAAGCTGCCATAAATTCTGTCCTCCCACCTTTGTGAGCAGAAATGTGTTACTTTTGTGGCATTGTGCTCTGCTTGCCAAGGTCATGAGACATGTAAAGGAACTCTTAAGACTGAAGTTTGAGAAACTTACCACAGGCAGGAATTTCAGGCCTTTTTTACACAACTGAGCAATTTCTGAAATGGTTCTGAAATGTCAAACGTTACATTTTCCCTAAACAGCTGGTCACATATCCAGTGACTGCCTTTGGTATAACTCCTTTGAAGCTAACATGAATTTTACTAAGGGCATGCAATATTCATGTTGCAAAACTTTTATTACTGGCTGCATGTGTGTGTGGATCAAAGATCATGGAACAAAGGCCAGCCTTTTGATCACCAATTTTTAAATTGATCGTTCGTAGTGAAAATACTAAATGCAACATCTGTCTTCAGCTTTCTTTTGATTTGCTTGCTTTATAGTATGTGTATATATATGTATCTTGTCTTCTATATATTAACCATAAACATGCTGACCTATGAAGATCATGAATCTGGTAGTTCTTTCACGTGAAGATACTTCTGGATTGCGGAATTTGACTGCAGTTACTCACCACCAGTTGCCTGCACCACTGAGCTGGTTACTTTGCCACACATGGAGAGGAGTAGCTGTAAGAGGATGAATAACTGATTTCCCTATCAGTGGAAAAAGCAGGATTAGTTCTCCTATCTCTTCCACATTCCCTCAAAACAGAATAGAGTTTCAAAATCCTCTCAAGAGTAAAAAAATCCCTGCTGATGGATCATTTCCTTACATGAAAAAAAAAGTCTTGCTTTTCATTATCCGCCAAGAGTGGGTCATTTGCCCCTCAAAAAAAATTCATCAGCAACCATTCCTCAGTGGCAATGCAGCTCTTCTCTGCATGTTGTGAAAGTGATTTTAAAGGGCAGGCCCTTCAGTGGAAGAGAAGAAATTAAATAGAGATGAATTAGCGTGGTTTTACAATCCAGTTTGCTTGGATTTTGCATGGTGTTTGAGATTGTTGACTGTATTTTGCATTGTAGTTTGTATTCTATGACTCCTCACTGAGCTTTTAAAGCAAGGGCTGAGATAATAATTCATGGAGCTTTATGGCACTTTGCATGTTGAAAATATTGCACAAACATTAACTAATTTATCTTTGCAAATCTCCTGTAAAGCAGGTTAGCAGCTATCATTTCCATTTTATAGATGTAAAATAATTTGCCTTGGGCAGAGTGTTAGTGGCAGAGCTAGGGTTATTACTCAAGAGCTGTTTATTCTAAACATTCTATTTAAACCTTGGATCATGCTGCTTCTAGAGAGTGTCCCTGATGAAAATTGATGCATTTTTACACACTCAGATTATCTTTCTCTCTTCTCTTAACACTGTTTACAGAATCACAGTTGGAGGGGACTCATCAGGATCATTGAGTCCAACTCCTGGCTTTGCACAGGACACCCCAAGAGTCACACCCTGTGCCTGAGAGCGTTGTCCAGATGCTTCTTGAACTGTCAGGCTTGGGGCTGTGACCACTTCCCTGGGGAGCCTGTTCCAGTGCCCAGCCACCCTCTGGGGGAAGAACTTTATTCTAATGTCCAACCTAAACCTCCCCTAACACAACTTCAGGCCATCCCCTCAGGTCCTGTCACTGGTCACCACAGAGAAGAGATCAGTGCCTGTCCCTCCTCATAAGGAAGTTGTAACTGCAATGAGGTCTTCCCTCAGTCTCCTCCAGGCTGAACAGACCAAGTGACCTCAGTCACTCCTCATAATGCTTCCATTCAAGGCCTTTTGTCATCTTTGTTGCCCTCCTTTGGACTCTCTCTAATAGCTCTGTATCTTTCTTAATTGTGGCACCCAAACTGCCCCCAGCACTCGAGGTGAAGCTGCACCAGTGCAGAGCAGAGCAGGACAATCCCCTCCCTTGTCTGGCTGGTGATGCTGTGCCTGATGCCCCCCCAGGACACAGGTGGCCCTCCTGGCTGCCAGGGCACTGCTGACTCATATCCAACTTGCCATCGACCAGGACCCCCAAGTCCCTTTGCACGGCACTGCTTTCCAGCATCTCATTCCCCAGCCTGTCTGTACATCCAGGGTTGCCCCATCCCAGGTGCAGAATCCAGCAGTTTGTTTGTTTGTTTGTTTGTTTGTATAACAGCACTTAGAAAGGACAATACCAACAAACACGTGGGTGTTGAAATTTAACCTTAATTATAATAAATTGCAGTCAGTATTTCAACACATGACCATAGTGTTATCTCAGGAGGGTTCCTACATGTTCTTTTTTTTTTTTTTTTTTAATATCCGTGTTTTATCTATCATCTCAGTCACCAAGATCACTGTGGCATTTTTCAGGGAACTTCTCTTAAATCAGGAACAGACTTTTAAAATTGTTTAAACTCTGTTAAGGATTCACAGCAGCGGCTTATACACTAATGAAAGTAGGCAACAAAAAAAAAAGTTTAAAAATAAAACCTGTGTGGCTGTAGTGGTTTTTAGCACTCCAAGACTTACTGCACTCATTGCATGGGAGAAAGTTTGAGCCATCTATTTTCTGAATTATGGCTTCTCTTTGAAACAACCCCCAGTTTTTGTCCCATATAAAGCAGAAAAAAAAATGTTTCTTGCATTTTGATTAATATCTAAAGTAATTACAAGGAAAAAAAAAGATATGGCAAATTCTTTCTGTATTGAAGATAAACGCTGCAATTGATAAGATAAACTGAAAACGGTTATCAGGGTGTCATAGGAATAACTACACTGTATTGACAAAAGTATTCAGATTTACTTACCATATAATTATTCTTTCCCCTCTAACAAAATCTCTGCTGAATGCCTGGGGAATGTGGCACCTCCATTGCCATCTAGGACATAATTTCAAAGGGTAGAATACACTTCCTGCTTAAAAGCATCATTTTGTTGTTTGTAACTTCATGTAGAGACTTCTGTGGTTTTTCACAAACTTTAACAAGTCCCTCAACTAGGCATTTCTGGCTTTGTTCTTATGTCAGTAATTTTACAGTCCACGAGGGTAAGGACATAAGGACTGATACTGTGATGGAATGAGCTACATTACATACATAATCTTTGTTACTAAACAGTACAAGTTTCCTGCATAAAAACTAGCTCCTGCCTTATTTCTGTACTTTGTTGAGGTGAGTTACACTGGTATTACTATGGTACATATATTATATTACATATATTCCTTCATTCAACCAGAAATTATACAACCCTGTATGATCGCAGCAAATACAGTTGGAGCGTGCTGTCAATAAATGAGATGTCAGTAGAAGCAGAGCTAGCACAGAATCACAGAGTGGGTCAGGTTGAAAGGGACCACAGTGGGTTATCTGGTCCAACCTCTCGGCTCAAGCAGGGTCATTCTAGAGCAAATTGCATGGAATTGCATCCAGATAGTTCTGGAATGTCTCCAGTGAGGGAGACTCCACAGCCTCTCTGGGCAATGTGTTCTGGGAAATGTGCTTGGTCATCTGCACAGTAAAGAAGTTCTTCCTCATATTCAGATGGAACTTTTTGTACATCAGTTTCGGCCCATTGCCTCTTGTCCTATTGTTTGGCCACTACTGAGAAGAGCCTGGATCCATCCTCTTGACACCCTCCCTTTGGGTATGTACATACATTCATATGGTCCCCTCTCATGGACATGGTTCATGGGCAGCTTGTTGTCCAGAAGGATCCCAAGGGCCTTCTCCACAGAGCTGCTTTCCAGCAGGTCAGCCCCCAGCCTGTGCTGGTGCATGGTGACATTATCAGATCACACTGTGTAGTTATTCAGGATGGGTGAGTAGTAATGCTAGGTGTCTGATTATGAACACTATTACTGCTAATTGCATTACTCTCACTGGCTGTTCTGCACTTCATGCTCTTGCTCACCTAATTCCTGACCCACTGCATAGACTGTCACAGCCCATGTATGTCCACAGTGACAAAGAGATGGGGACAACAAGCCACAAGCCCATGCCATGAACTTTGCCTCAGGAAGAGTAAAAATGCCATGAAGCCAAGCTCAGGTGTGATGTTTGGTTGCAGTTGGTTGTGTTTATCCTGCACCTTCCCTTCCCTTCCCTTCCCTTCCCTTCCCTTCCCTTCCCTTCCCTTCCCTTCCCTTCCCTTCCCTTCCCTTCCCTTCCCTTCCCTTCCCTTCCCTTCCCTTCCCTTCCCTTCCCTTCCCTTCCCTTCCCTTCCCTTCCCTTCCCTTCCCTTCCCTTCCCTTCCCTTCCCTTCCCTTCCCTTCCCTTCCCTTCCCCTGTTCACAGCTCCCACACCAAGTTCAATACCACGTGCAAATACTGCAAGCGGTTGCTCAAAATACTCTTTAGGGGATCGTAGTGCTGAGAAATCTGTGGCACAGAGAGAGTGAGGAAAGCTGGTAGCTCTGAGTAAACACGCAAAGAATGTGAGTTGCATCAAGGGTGTGGCTAATGGGGGTTTCTACAGATTCAGCCATCTCCTGCCATTTGCATCCCAAGTGGACACAGATAGCAATGATAAGGCATTGCAACACTGTGATTCTTCTGAAAAACTACAGCAACCAGTCCTTATGTAAGCTAGCAAACATAAAATAAGTCAGCCTTCCCTTATATCCAGTCCTTGTTTTGCACTGTGGAGGTGTCTACCTTAACTGACTTTTCTACATTAATTCCTATATGTTACTCAAATTAAAACAAAGATACACAGAGGCTGACCATGCAAGTAACTGTACAGGGCCATTCTCCAGTATGAAATGAATTGTCACAGAGTAGATTGTATCCATCAGAATTATAAGGTCTCTCAGCCTACTGATGTGACTGCATCCACACTACCATCAGACTGATGTGGTTGCATCCAAACTACCAATCAGGAGCACTCCGTGCCTTCTGCTGCCTCTCAAACTTTATGTGGAAGACTACTAGCCAGTCTAGCCTGGGACTGTATAAATGAATAGTGCCGATGATCTAGCACCATGTGCAGGGAACACTCCCTGCACAATTGACCAACAGGAACATGGTCATAGCTATTTCCCAATATTTTGCAGTCAGCAGTTCTGTTCCTTACTCATCTCAGTGCACACAGATTCAATAACTAAAGTATCTGAGTAGGTAAATTTTCCTTTCTAGCCAAAAAAAGCAGAGATGATAATCAGTTCTTTTCTCCCAGCCCTGTTAGTAAGTACCCTAATGTTTATGGACACTTTCTTGCTTGTTCCTTCTCTGTGACCCTGGAGATATGCCACTGAAATCATTACCTTGCATTTTTTCCATGGAAAACTAAGCCCACTAACAAAGCTGTCACTGAAGAGAAGGGGAAAAACATTTTTCTGTCATGTGCTTTGAGGTTTTGTCTGCCAAGGGTTTAAACCACAGAGCAGATAATAATTTTTATTTAAAGCAAAGTAAGTCATAATGCTTTAGAAAAAATTCTATCATGTTTTATTCAGCACTACATAGCTAAGTAATAAAGACATATGTGGCAAAGGCTTGTCAATTCAATATGATTAACGTAACCTAAATCCCAGAGATACTGCAACTGCATTGAAACAAATCCCTCAGGACATGGAGGGGTAACCAGCTGACTTTTTTGCTTAATGTACCTTTAACTTCCAAAATCTTTCTCAGGTAAAAGTTCTGCAGCATGTTGGAGACTGTCAACAAATGTGACTGAGCAGAAGAGCAGATTCTGGAAATCAGAGATGTTACAAAGTGCCCAACTTTCCAGCAATGGAAAAATGAAAAATCCTTTATTTTCTGATGAGGAGGAGCCAACATAAATGCCCCTGAAGAAGGCCTTAAGGCAGTTTGGCCAACATAGCAAGGTACATAATCAAAGACTGAGATTTGGGTAAGTCACTTGGTGTTGGAGGATTGGATTTGTGAAGTAAAACAGCTGCAACACAGGCCCTGTCATCATCACTGCATGTGTTTCTGAGCATTTTAGTTCAGACTGCCTCTTGTGATCCTGTGGACTGAGTGTCCAGCACTCATTGGGGTATGCTACATATGCCCGTGGAGCACATCTTTCATCTTAGCTCCTTTTGGAAGAAACACAGGTTATGCATCCCAAAGCCCATGGCATGAGGAGGGTCAGCCTCAGAAATGCACTCCCAATCCATACCAAAAGTCTTTTACAAATTCTTGCCTGCAATCTGAGGTTTCTAGAAAAAAAGAAACAATAAAGTATTTTAGTTCCTACAGAAGTAGAAATTTTAATCTTTAGAAGGCAAGACAGGACCTAAAACTTCAGTCTTTGAGGTTTCCAAATGGGGCTGACCCCAAACCCAGAACATAAACAGACTCAGTCTTTCACGGGTTACCTAGAAAACCACTCAATATGAAAATGGCAATGGGATGAGAGTGCCAAGCACTTCCCATTGCCCAGCAATACTGCAAGATAAAAAAGGTGAAGTAAACCCATGGGTAACACAAAAGATACATAGGACCTGTAATGAAAAGAATAAGCTAAAAACAGCCAGGCAGCTCTTCAGGTAGCCATTCCAGTGGTACACACCAGCAGGCAGGCAGGATGGCAAACAGGGCTGGCCACTGCAGCCACAGAAATCAGCTGCTGCCACTCAGTTAGGACAAAGTTAGTCCACAAACCAGGTAATCAAGAGCTGACATCACATTTTGGGTGCTGTCAAAACATGGCTACAAAAAGGTGTTGTGAGGAGCCACCTGAATGCTCTGAGATTTTTCTTCCTTCCTATTTATAGCATGGTCCCCAACACACCTCAGGATATCTATTTGATCTCAGCTCTTTGGTATTTACTTTTTGAGCTCCCAACAGCTTTGATGGCAGTACTCCCTTTCTGTTCAGACAGATGAGCAATTCTTTGAGTATTTCAGTAAACCGTCCAGAGGTAATTAAGATATAGCTGTCTCCGTAGCTTCCTGTTCTCCAAATTCGGAGTCAGTCCTTAAAATCCTCAGCAAGAGGATGTGAACCTCTAATCAATTCCGTGTGCACACTCCCACCTCCATCAGACCCCCAGCTACCAGTGTGTGATATCCTGCACTGCTGGTAAGAACACAATATCCTGGTGTAATAGAAAGCATACCATGAAAGAGCCCAGGGATATATGAGGATGAAGAGACCTGTCTCCTGCCAATTTTATTTCTGAAATGGGTCAGATTGGATAGGTTACTTCACATTCTCCGTCATCCCATCTTCATAAGCAGCTCCCTAAACTACAAGCTCCTCGTCATTTGATTTCATGCATTACTTCCTTTCCCAGCCACTTCTGCAGAACTAGAGACCCAATTCATTTAAAAAATGAGACCCAGTGCAAGAGCATTAACTTTTCCAGACCTGCTTCCTTCCTGACCTCACTGCTTATTTGACTGTAAAACAACTGATGCTGCAGTTTTCAAAGAGGCAAGCATGGACCACAATTTCTATTCCCAGTCTGTGGGAGTGGGAAAGTGACTTCGGCATAAATACATGCAATTTGATACTTTAAATATATTTTAAACCAGCTCCTTTTCCTTTAAGCCTAATTTCCTCTGCAGATAGAAATTTATCACCAAGGACTCAAGCATCCTCAAAGTTTTATCAATTTAAACTTCAATAATGTTCTTCCTTCATGTGTTCATGCTACATTACCTAGCCCTTGCTTATCCAGCCAGCATTTGCTCATGCAAACCAATACTTTGGCTTTTCTGGCTTATTTGCGTGACTGCTTTTTCATTATGTGCCTTGCCCAATCTATTAATTTGAGATGAGGGTCTTGTGGGAATTAATAAGTCTGCAAATGCATGAGCTGTTTAAAATCTTGCCTGTTTCCTATCTGGTTGCAGAATATAGAAATGCTTCTTCTATATGGAGCAGGCAACAAATGCCTGGACCTCCCAGCAGTGGAACTACTGGAAATTGTTTTTCTACAAATTATTTTGCTTTCTCCTTTTGTTGCCTGTCATCTGCAGTACCCTCCTGTGCCCTCCAACACCAGCTTGATTAGAGACAGCTGGTATGGAGATGTATCCATGGTAATTTGCCACGTGGGCTGATGGTGGTACAACAGACAGCTGCTGAGGTTGCAGTATCTCCTCTTTACCTGGTTTCACAAAACTTGGGAGGTCCTCACTCTTCCATGGAATTTGGTTGAAGTTAGTTAACAGGGATGGGGATCAATAGATGGAATGAATCTTTCTTCTAAAATAAAAAATCAGGAGCTGGCAAGAAGCTGTGATTGTGTGATTGAAACAGTTGAAATGTGTCCTTGATGTCCTTTCCAGTGCCTCAGGAATAATGACAGGTTTAGAGAGTGCAACTCCATGACCTTATTTGAATTGGAGCACACCACAGTGTGTCTGAACAGCTCTCTCCAGGCTTTTTTTTTGTAAGTTTAAAGAGACTGTATCAGGACATCATAGTGCTCCAAGGTTACCAGAGTTGTTACGGCTCATGGCAGAGGCATATGTGCTCCATGATTCTGATGTTTGTCATTCACAGATCTGCTCCTGACCTTTGCTTTTATCTCTGCATCTTACCCTGAAGCTAGCATAAAGTGCTACAGAAGCCAGGTGTACTTGAGCAAGCCCATACAGAAGTCAGAGGGCTTCCTTGGAGAGTCGGCTGCCGGCTCACAAGGACTTCCCTCAGGAAAGGAAAATAAGGACACTGCATTTCTCGTGCAGTTTCTCAAGAACCAGAAGATTGACCATAAATGAACACCAGTCTTACCTGAATCTGGAGAAGGAAGAAAGAGGAAATAAGAATTACCTTGAAAAAGTCTCGAAAACAGAAGTGGAAGCCTGTCACTGCCTTTCAGGGAGACCTATGTGTGGATACAAAAATGCTGAAGAAAGAGGAAATAAGAATTACCTTGAAAAAGTCTCGAAAACAGAAGTGGAAGCCTGTCACTGCCTTTCAGGGAGACCTATGTGTGGATACAAAAATGCTGTTAGCAAGGAATTTTCCTGCTTCTTCTAAACTGTGGGATACTTTTCTCTCTCATGGAAGATAATAGCAGAAGTTCTGTAAACTAAGAACACCTGTGACCTTGTAGAACTATGTTCATGGTACAGTAGAAAAATATTTTGACAATGGATGTTTTAAGATTTTAGCCAGTCACCCCAGGGGGGTGGCTGATCCTTTGTCCAATTAGACTATGAAGAAAAAGTCTATAAAGGAGTTTGTAAAATAATTAAATAAATCAATCTTGCTGCACAATTCCTGCCTGCTGGATCTTCTCTCCTCCTCCCTACTGCTGCGGGACACGGTAATAACGACAGCAGAAATACCTATGCAGCTTACTAGTGCAAAAAGGAAAAAAGTCTGTCCCAAAGGAGGTAAGTTTCTATGTGTGGCCTGAAAAATTAGATACTGAAGTAGGAGCCAGAACTTCAAAACCTGGAAGTCTGTGTAAGACCAACCTTCCCTATGTAAAATGGGGATAACAAGTAGCAAAAATACTTGAACAATTTTTAAGAATAACAACTTAATAACCACATGGTGGTTTACATCTAGGGAGGGCTTCAGGAATGCTAGATATTCTTAAAATCTTGACTTTCCGCAATGGTTTTGGTTTGTTATCTGCAAGGGAGTGTTTTCTGTCTCAGGGACCAGCTGCACTCTCACTTCTTAAGTGAAGTTTCTTCCCTGAAATAGAAAGATGTCCAAGTTGATGAGATACAGCATTGGCATTGCTGCTCTGTTCACTCTTAATTACTGGTGTGGTGACAAGAGCCATATAAATCAAGCCAGTCCAGCCAGGAGACCTTACCACGGGCTGCTTAACCTCTACATTAATATGAACATCTGACACTTCATTTTCTAGAAGGGCTAAAAACAAGGGTAAAACCTTGGGGGAGGCCACTCGTTTGTATGTGTGGAGCAACGTGGGGGGAACAGAGGCCATGAGCAGCAAACTCCATGGCTTGAACCAGTATAGGTTCTTCAACCCTCCCATTTGCCCATGATGTGGAGCCCACTCAGACTTACTTGGAGCCCAGTGTGAAAGAGGGCAATGAACTCAGGTGGAGTTTGCTTCATAGTGGTTGCGTATGTGCCTCGAGGTAGGTCCAAAGCACACAAAAACTTCACTGCTGTTGGTAATTGGAGTGGAATGATGTGTTTGCTTTCTTTCCATTTTAAAACAAAAACCCAGCCTGAGTATTTTAAATAGCAGCATTTCTCTAGGAAAGGCATTTGTTTACTGTAGTGCCTGTAAAATTCGTCAGAACGAGAGTATGGGAAAGCCTTGTGTTATTCACAGAACAAGTATAACAAGTTCTGCAAGCTCTCTTCCAATGTTTCACCAATTCACTCTGCTCAAAGCTGGCAGATTAGACTTCATAGTCAACACAGTACAGAGATTTTCTTTAGTTGAAGAATTAAATACTGCAGTGTCTTTATAAAGTCTGGGCCTAACACATATAACTACCTCCCACCCAAATAGCAATGGCATTGCTAACAGGCACCAGTTTTTCTGGAGACAGGGCCAGGACTTTGAGAAACTTGCTCTGCTGACATTTGGCCCAGAAGAGGAGAGGTCATTGGCCATCTCCCGCAGGCCCCATAGCCCACACTCTGCAAGAACCTTATTTACCAAAGCTGTGCTTTTCCCCTCAGTGCCCAGCTTTGCTGGGAAGGACATCGCATGGGATGTGGTGATGTATGTGAGCAATTTATAAAAGAGTTTAAGTTCCTTGAGGGTTGTTAAATACTGGGACACAATCGTTGAGTCAGGGAAGCTATAACACCACAGAAGCAATTGGGATTGTTTGGGATGGGGAAAGAGAGGTGTTATGGAAGCATTGATTTTAGTTTGACACAGTACAGCTTCTCTCCCCTTAATTAAGAAAGCAGAAATGGAAGTCCTTAGGCACTGTTCTCCAGCTTTTAAGGCATTTACATGTACAGAACACCTCTTCTTCCCCTGGGGAGTGAACAGCCTTTATCCAGCACCACTGGAGCTATTTTAAACAGCAGAGAAGGCTTTTCCGCAGTGTCAACTCAGGAGCTGCTCTCTCCCTGAGCTTATGGAATAGGACACATATTCTGTACAACTACTAAGAATACTTGTGGAGTCTTGGATGTATAGGGACTGACAGATGTCTGAGATATCCATAGATGTGGATGATAATTTGGGTAGAGTTCCCCTGATTTGGCTCTGATATCAGGCTGCTGCCCATGTGTTTCTGGCTGTTGACTTTAATCCCATATGACACAAACCTACCCAGGGTCTGTGTGGGATCACATCGACCCAGAGGTACAGGAGGGGAAGAGACAATATTTGTCCCTAATATGACAGGGAAAGCCTCTAAATCTTGACCATGTGTTAAGTAACGCTTCATTTCACTTGGAGCTGCCCTGATCTCCAAGGCATTAGTCATGGAGGAGGGACCTGCTCGCCATGAGTAAAGGCTTTGGAATCCTGCCTCTAGTATGGAACACTGTGATAGCAATACTGCATATGTAAATCTCTGCTTTGCACCATATGTGCATGACATTAGGAAAACACTGCATAACAAAGAGCAAATAAGGAAAGCATGTTCAACACCTCAGTCTACATTCATGCTGCTGATTTACAGGGCCAAGGGACAAGCTCTTGATCTTATGTTCTAACAGATTGCAGGAACAAGATGCTGATAAGTTATCTGAGGAATGTGGTCCTCTAAGAACTTATGGAACCTGTCCCTAAGTCCATCCATGCGCAGAGGCAATGCAATTTTGGACAGCACTAAGAAAAGAGACCAGCCTCTACAGGTACATTTATGGCTTCCACAGATTCTAGAGAAGTCTCACAAAGGATGAGGCTACTCAGGACCATGAACATTTGTGGCTTGACCTTCCTTAATCTCAAGCAGTAGGTTCCTCAGAATAATTTACAATGACAGAGAAAGAAAGACGACAGTATTTGATCTTTTGCTTTGCTGTGGAAAAGTAGAGCATATGGCAATACAGAAAGCACATTTTCTGGTCTGCCTGTCTGCTAGTATCACTATAAGAAATCAAATTCATCAAATTATTGCCTCGTGAATCATGTTTTTAATTGATTTTGCAGGGGAGGCAGAAAGGGAAGGAGAAGGAATGGAGTTTGTTTCAAGCTTGTCTGTCCTCATCACAAAAAAATAAAAAGAGGGAAAAAACCTCTTAGTTATTTTTGCTGTAACAGAATGGTGTTCAGTGGCTAAACAGCAACAACACAAGTGTTGAAATTAACTCATGTTCATATATCACAAAAATACACGTAAGTTCTTTGACTGCTTTAGTTTCATATATGGCTTGCAATCCACAATCCACAATGAGATGTGAGAATGTGGTTAAGAGTTGAGAAAGGAACAAAAAAAACCAAACGTTATTCTAATGAGCAAATTCTGCAGTCTACACCATATTATCTCACTAACTCCACTTGAAATTAAACAACATCCAGTCTGAATACCTGCTCAGTTCCTGTCTTACACAGAGGTGTCAACAAGAGAGCATAAGCTGATTTTTATGAAGTGAATCAAGTCTGGTGGAAACTATTACTTCTTAAATTTCAGCAGTGGGTTGGACTGATAGATGGTATAAAATAAAGACTATCCCTGCCCTAGGGGGTTACAGTCTAAAAAAAGACCAAAGGAAAGTATCTGTCTCTTGCAAAGTGATTTATTCAATTGGTTCTCTGAGTTTATAGTCTACTTTGAAGGTGGGCACATTTGTCATGTAAATTTTAGCTTCTGTGAGAATCACAGAATAGGCCATACTGATGTATGCTGATTCCAGAAATTGTGTTTGGTTAAAAAATAATAATAAAAAATATATTTCCTGTCTGTTCAGACATTTTGAAGTTGAAATGATTTAATTTATTGGTTAAGAATAAGTTTTATTTCTAGACTTCTTTGAATAATGTGGCTAAAGAAAACATCTTATGGACAAAATGTGTCACTTCCAGAGGTGATTTTTTCTACATTGTTGTTTTAGGGAAAAATTCTGGGGAAAAAACTATTCTGAAGGAAAAATATTGCAAACCTGAGAGCTGCTGAACAACCTGCTGTTCAGTAAATTCTGCCACAATGAACAAGACTAATAATTTCAAGAAAGAGTGACCATTGTGAACAAAACCGCAGCAGAGCAAAGGGCTGGACTAATTGTTGGATCTGGTAATCTGCAGGACTCTGATTTAGTGTTCGAGGTCATAATTGGGTCCCTGACCACCTGCTTTGGTCACTGGAAATGAATGCAGCTGGACTTGGCTGGTCACTCTGTCAGAGGTCTGCTAAAGGATGCACTGAGTGCTCTTGTTGACAGTTTGTTGCTGTTCAGCCTCAAGTCAATGGAAATTGTTGCTGAGCTTAAGTCTTGTCAGTAACACCAGAAGTAGTAAATGTTCTTAGGTAAAGGAATAGAATTTCCCCTCCTTTGCCACAGGGCTTTCTGAAGCACAACAGCAGGAATGCATGTTAAATAATCTACAATTCAGAATGCTTCCTACACAGAGGAGGCAAAAAAAGTAACATGGCTTAGCAGAGACTGCAGGCTTTGTGTCAGAAACCTGGTGTCCCAGTGCATGTCTCTGCTCTGTCTCCTTCAGCAAAGGGCATAACTTCTGACCCTGCACTTTGCTTTCCTTTAGGTAATGGTATCTACCCTCTTTTAAAAAAATATTTTTAAATATACATGAAAGATAGGTTGGACCATTACAGAGCAAGCACACAAATAAACACACACCCAGACAAGCCATAGTGATACATAAAATGCAGACACTCCCATGCAGAGAAATGTACTGATGACCTTAGGCTAACGACTGGAGTCTGGGTGGTACTGCTGGCATTCGCAGAGCACACACTCAAATAGCTGTGCAGGTCTGCGCAGGCAGCCAGAGAGCCCTTTTGCATGAGGCTGGCTAGCATGGATGTTCCCAGGCACGCTGAGCCATTTGGGGTAGCTGGCAGCTGCTGGGATGCTGCTGGGCAGGCAGCTCTGCTAGCTCTTCTCTAGCCTCAGAGGGCAGAGTTTATAGTCACAAGTAAGGAAAGGGGAGAACAGTTCCTACTTTCTAGAGAGCTGGGATTTTTATTTACTTATTTATCATAGCTGCTATTTCATTTAAAACTCGTGTGTATTTAGCAGGAGCCTTGCTAGATTAAATGTGGTGCAGCTGGTGGTCAAGTCTCAGAAGTGTCTCTCGTTCAATGCTTCCCACAGTGGCAAATGGCCTGGCCTCTCCTGCATAGTTTAAAATTGCTGTGTTTGGAAATGCAGAAAGGAAAAGCCTTGGGAGGAGCAAGGAAAGAAAAGGAAAATTAGTTGTGGAGAATTTCTATTTCCCCAATTTTAAGTGCAATTTTGAAGCAATCAGAAATAGTTCATTCTAGGTGGGCCCACACTTTGTAATTTTCAAACTTCCAGAAGCCTCCCACAGGATATCAGGTTATTAATATTACTTTACCAGAAACAAATCCCACAGGTATATCATATTTTTAGTACCCAGCACTGCAGCTCACTCTGCTGAGAGGTTAAGCCAAGCAATAACTCCTTCACTGTCTGTCAGCTCCAAGTTGTACAGCAGCTCATGTGTGGTTCACAACTGAGTCTTGTTTCATGTATTGTTTGCTAGCTCAGCTACAAACTTGTGAAGTGAAACTGTTGTTCCTTAAAAGAAAAAGTTCTAGTGGTGCTTTTGCTCTCTGTGAATAGAGCCTTTCCTACAAACTTCGTGCAGGGCTCCTGTCCAGTCTGGAGCAGAGTGTTTCAAAGTGTCCTTGCCAAGCCCGTTAGCACAGGCTGAGCAGCACCAGTCAAATTACTCCATTCCACAGTGTTCTGGTTAGAATCATAAGCTGAAATTTACTCCATCCCAGAAGGAAGAGGCTTACCACATATTGCTCCCCTTAATCTAAGATCTTGCCCAGATACAAGTTCAGTCACATCCGAACAGCACTGTTAGTGAACCAAAAGAGTATGTGATGCTTTGGAGCCATCCTACCTCATAAACAGGGCTCAAGTTCAGAAGGTATTCAGAAGTTTATAGCAGTTCTGTACAGTCAAACCAAAACCAAAAGCACCCAAACAATGATCAATGCCTGAACTCCAACACCTCAGCATGCTTTTGGCTGTTCCATAACCAAACAAATGAGTCTAATGTCTCATTGTGTGTATTCAAACAGGAAGCTACTCTCCAAGCTCCCAGGTTGCATTTGACCCCGAATAAAACTGCTGCTTTATCAGGCAATCCAATCCTAGGTGTACTTATAGGAGACTTAAAGTATTTCATATGCAGGCAAATAACTTTATCACCCTTGACTTGCTTTATTGCTTTGTCTTTCAACACATTAGACATTATGGGATCTTCCTAAGTTTCTGCCCCAGCAGCACCTCCTTCCCTGCTACTACTAACCCTCCAGGCATTGCTTCTAGTTTGGTGACTGCTAGTTCCCAAAAATAAAAGACCCTTTTAACCGGGCTTCTGGATGAAACAGTCTTTTTGGATACTAGACAGCACCCTCAGAGAGAGATAAATGTTATGTAGTGAAAGAGATTTCCATTGAACTTTTCATCCTCTTCAAACCAAAGACAAGAATAATAAACACATCTAAAAAATGTACTAGATTAATACAGGATTTCTACGTATTTCTTTAATGAAACATCTTTTTAGGAAATTAGGTTTCTTTAGTTCCTCTGTTCTTGGAACTACTCCTTTTCCTACTCTCAAGATAGTAATGAGTTTTATAAATTTGTCAGAATTACTCAACAAATGTTTTTAATAGTTAAGACACGTTCCACTTCCAAAAGCTCTTTGAGGCAAAGGCTCCTCTTCATTTTTTGATGCTTGATACTCTGTGTTTGGCCAGCATGACTCAGCATGGGAACATGATTTCTATTCCCTGAATGGATGACTCAGTCTGTACATACGAGAACAGTGACTGAAGAGCACACAGCACGTCACACACAGAAAAAGATAAAGAAAAGAGGATCCTCTCAGAGTCTGCTTTAGAGATATTAAACATGCTCTGAAGATATTACTGGCTTTTTCTATATAGGAATAGAAATGGTCATGATTTTAAGGAAAATAAGTAATCAAATTCACCAAAAGTTCTTATACTCACCTTGGCACAAAATAATTTCCTGTTCTTTCAGTTTTTTGTTTTGTTTTGTTGTTTTGTTTTGTTGTTTTTTGGTTTTTTTTTTTTTTTTTTTTTTTTTGTAAATTCATTTAATGAATAGATTAGCATTTGTGTCTGGAGAAATAAAACTCCCCTCAAATATTCCTGTGTACAAATGTGATAACTGGTTGAGTTGCTTGATGCACTATTAGAAGAAATCAGATGGTGACCATGGTACAAAGACCATAAGGAGACAGTGCACACACACTCTCTTGCAAAAAGTCAAGTAAAATGGACTTAGCAAAAATGCTTGCCAAAAACAAAAGCAAACATTCTCAAATGGCATCAGACCCAATGCTAAGACCACAAACTTCAAGAGATGGGATGACTGGGGAGACCCTCAGTGTACAGAGGCTTTCCCCACTAAACACCTTGACAGAGGACTTGCTCTTAAAACAGCTCACATGGGGCTTACTGCCTTTATGGAACACTCAAGAAAACTTAACCATTCCCCAGTTTCTCACTTCAGAAGCAATAGATGGTTATGGAAGTGTAGCTTTAAGTCTGGAAATGCTTGACCAACATCTGTTATATTTTAATACTTTGGTTTTATAGATGCTGAAAAATGCCGAGACACAGAAAAAAAGGATTAAAGCTGGTATTTTTTTCAGTCCAATGTGACTGTTATTAGGAGTTCTTAATTTTGCTCTGTTCACTGCCTAGATATAGCCAGAGACCAGGGGGAAAGCCATCAAAGGACGAAAACAAACAAAACCCAGGCTGCCTTGAGTCAGAGCCCATGTCTCACAAACTTGCAGTAACCTGCAGCATACCTTGACCACAGCACTCAGACACTCCAGGCAGAAGAGCCCCATGGCTAAAGAATATGGCTAACAGGCAAAACATTTGGGCAACGGAGCACCAGTCACCCCACATTCCCACTGTGGGCAAAATATTGTAGCTCTTGTTTGCCAAAGTTTATGGGTGCTATGAGGTTCTAGTTGCCTACATGGAATTGGCCTCTTGCCTTCCCAGAGCAAAATGTATCCATCTGCAGAGACATATTATTGCTTACCTCACAAGAGTTTTGGGAGTTTTAAGGATACTACTTGAGATTTTTACTTGAAAAGTGAATAATTATAGTTCATTACCAGGCCTGAATTTTTAGATAACAAAATAGAAGTCTCAGTCACTTCATTAAAAGGTGATTACATACCAGCACAGACCAAGAATTTGCTTCCAAGAACCCAAGGCATATGATTTAGGAATAAAGAATGCTTATGACTCTTGCACAGGACTTGCCAATAGCCCTGCTCACCTCATCAAGGAAATTTAATCCTTACCTGGCTTCTTGCTGAAAGGCTTGTGGTGATGCAGGCACATTTGTTGAGTGTTGGTGGTCTTGCTCTGAGCTGTGCAGTTCTGGGACAACAGAGATAGTTGCCTCTGACGGCCTCTTCAGCAAGTCCAGCTTGAGAAAGGACAGCAGCCAAACGAGGTGCTGAGGTGTTCTGGGGGCTGAACCACACCCTGTGAGACCCAAGAGAGTTTTTCTTCTCCATGTCAGGATTTGAGCCCTGCAGAAGCACCTGTCAGGTGCATGGCTATTCAAAAATATTAATTCAAATAGTACAAACCACTAAAACTTCCACATTCAATTCAAAACTACAGTTCAACTGAGATAAACGACTCTCAGAGGGTACAAATTGCATCTTGACTTAAGACAGTCTGTAGCATATGAAAATAGAATCCAGCTCCTAATCAATCTTTTTTTAGGTTAGCTATGCTAAATTTCCTTCAAGGAGTTTTGACCTCTAGAGCATTATTTCCTTACCTTTCTTGCAACCTCAAAGTTTTTCAGGGGTCTTCAGTCCTCCAGGGTCATGAAGCTCTTCTCTGAGGGCATCACCTGATAAGGGAGTGATTTGTTTTCTATCCTACTGTCTGTCATTCTTCTGTGAAGCATGTCTGACTCTGACGCGTGCTGTTGAGGTTGTGCTTTTGCTAATCATTGGACTGGTCATATTTTTATTACTACATGTTTATAAATCACAGTATGGACAACAGTTGTTTGTGTGTGAACCCATGGTATTTTGTATCTTTCTTAAATCCTCTGCCTTGGTTTGACAGAGAATTCCAATCTACATATTTTAAGGAAAATGTCATGTTCATTGATGCTGGATGAAAACTTCAAAAATTGGTATTGAAATGATTGGCAAATAAATAAATGAGAAAGAAGTAAATCCCTTTTCCCCCTGAAATTAAAAAAACCCAAAACATAGAAGGTGGTGATCTGTAGATGCAACACTAGAAGCCAAAGAAGCAAAATCATAGTTATTAAGATGACCTGATTACTAAGACCAATCATGCTATTTCTGAGTGACAGAGTTTTGAATGTCTGTGGCTTGCAATACCAGGTACCAATGTACCTGAGCAGACACAGGGAGAAAGGGGAGAAGTGAAAGGTACTATGGTGCCTCATCCCTGGGATCTGGGGATGCTTCCTGTCATCGTCTACAGAGAGGCTTTTTTCACCTCCTGCACAGAGTTCAATTAAGTTGTAGGAAAACTACCAGGAATGTTTCATAGATGGCCCTCTGCTATTTCTTTCTCTAGTTCTCTGGAGTGACCTGCAGTCCAAAACTCAGGCCATGCCAAGAAAGGTTCCCTGCGGAATATTACTGGATCATTGCTCAGTTCAAGCAGTCCCAAACATGGAGTCAGATTGCCATGCATAGTTCAAAGCAGCTTTTCTCAAGAAAAATTGCAATCTGTGGCCATTTAGCCCTTGAAGATTTTTTACCATGGCACGGTAAAACTTTTTCTATTAGCAGTTATTTGTACAAAAAGTATTTCTTTTCCTTGTTAGGCATCTTTATACTTGTAGCATTAGGGAAAGTCACCAGAATAAACACTGCTTTATAAGTCTGTGGAGTTTATTATATGGTTGTGAGCTGGGAAAAATGCTTTGTCTGTGCCTTGCCAACTCTGTGGTAGCATAAAGCTGAAGCCAGACATCAAAACATTAACTGAGAGAATGCAAAACAGACTTGACAATATTTCGCACTTACCAGAGGCTTACTCAAATTTGGAGAGGTAAATATATTTATAGCTGCTTTCAGAAGTGTTTAAACTGAACTGAACTGTGCACAAGTACTTAGTACTTTCAATACTTAAACTTTAAAGGAAAGAAATAGCTCCATAGATGTAATTCAGAACTAAACACTGCCATCTTTGCTGTTACGAATAATTATTTTACTACCTACCAAGTATTGTACATGTCACGATGAATTTAAGTAGCTGATTCTTCCTGTCTACTACCTAACCTCAGTAATTTACAGTTACATCAGACAGGATTGCAGATTTTACCTGACACCTAATTCCGACATCACTGAAGCATATTGAACACTGGGGAGGAATTCTCTGTGGAGGACCAACTCACCCAAAAATAGCCTTATCATGAAGCAAGACTTGAGCCTTGGGAACAGCATCTTGCCTTAATCTACCATCCACACAGCATCTCTGTAGCAGTGGGGAATTCTGTAACCGTGTTGTGACCATTATCATGATGTAGAGGTTAGAAGAGCAGCCACAGCATCTTGTTCCACATGAAACAAGGAGCAGAGACAAATGTAGCCTATAATCATCTGCAAGGGGCTGTTTCGGACAAATAAAACAAAAAACCTGACCATGGCTTGATGCTTGTGTTTTGAATGGATTTCTTCTCTTTTGAAAGAAAACACTGCAGAGCAACTTCTTGTCCTCTACAGTCAGGACAGTCCTCCACTCGGTAGGTATAAAAATGGAATTCCACCATCAACCTTGAATATATTGTGATATATTTCTGCAAGGACAATAAAAACAATTCTACTTTTTAAAGAAATATACCTTAAATTATGCCCACCGCTCAGTACAGCTCTGTGTGTATGCTGTATTACAAGCTCACTCACACTTCTAAAATACCTTTGTGGCCTGTGTATATTTTCAAGGTGGTTTTATTTTGTGTCCTTTTGTTCTGCTTATAATTTTCTCTCTCTGTGTATGTCCATGTTCAGATATCATTAAACCACTGTGTGTCCAAACTTTAGTGACTCCCTTGCTATGTGAGGAAAATACAATTTTTATTATAGTCCTACTATACCTCATGCTACTTGTAGCTCTTTTTCCTAAGGCAATGAGGTTACTGTAATTGTGCACTGTGTATGTTTGTGTGTATGCATAATTTGACTCAGTCTCCTCCCAGTGACCTTTGATCCTGCTGGCCAACCAATGCAATGTAACAAACACATGGCAGCTTCAGGTATTTTTAGTTCCTCCAGCAAGGAAAATAGGCCAGCAGATAGTGAGGAGAAAACCCCCAACAACTCCTCCACTGAGAAGGCTACAGCGTGTGTGTCCTAGATGAGTGCAAAGACTGAAATGTCCAGAACTGTAGTCCTGGGAAAACAATGGGATTTTGCATCTAATGAGATAGCAGTTAACACCACTGCGAAACAAAACCAGAGAAAACCAGACTCCACCACCTCCACAGCTCTTGGATGAGTTGGGCACCACCTAGACATGGGCTACGGTTTAGGTTGCCTCTTGAGACATGGCCACCGCCACGTTCCTCATTCAGGGCACCCCTAACTTGATTTTTACATCACCGAAGTCTACTGAACATTCAAGAAAAGTTCCCTGCATCCCTGAAGATGTGGAGCCCTTCTGTAGGCACAAGGGCCATCATGCTTTACAAATTAACCTCTGAGGGTACATGCCCTTTTCTTTCCTCTTTATTTAAGGTGCTCAGTAATTTGCTACCTGTGCAATGACTGACAATTACAGCACCTTCCAAGCTATGGAGATAGAGAAGGAGAGAGGAGAGCTCCTTGACTCAGTCTGCCTTAGCTGATGGTAGCTATTAATAGCTTAGATCTACAAATAGCTCACCTGGGGTGCTCAGCTCTTTCTGCAGTCCAGGGAATTGACTACATTACCAAGGCTACAGAGGCCCTGCGTATAAGCCAGCGAAATATCATTTTTCCAATTCTCTAATCAGCTTGCAACAGTACACCTTCTTTTGTGCTGTTGGGCTGCTCCACCCATGGGCAGAGGCCACGCTGGCTGTTCAGCAGCACAGCTGATCCATCAGCAGGCAGACAAAGCCGGGAAAAGAGCATGCAAGTCCTGCCAACTCATCAAGCAGCATTACTTCCTCATACCCAATTGGCTGCAAATCGCTCTGTCTTTCTAAAATGATGATTAGAATTGGATCAGCAAATGTAGCCTTCCACACTGTTCATTTTCCTTGTGGGAATGCCTTGTTCCTATAATAACAACGCCTTCATAAAGCCAGTAGGAAATGTTCTGGGCTTTGCAGATCGGAAGATATCTCAAACTGGAAGGGACCCATAAGGATCATTCAGCCGAAATCCCTGCCCCTCATAAGACTACATAACAAATATATGACAGCATCATCCAGACACTATTTGAACTCTGGCAGGCTTGGTGCCATAACCACTTCCCTGGGGAGTCTGCTCCAGCACCCAACCATCTTCTCAGTGAAGAATCTTTTCCTAATGTTCAATCTGAACTTCCCCTGATGCAGCTTCCTTCCATCTCCTCATGTCTTCTCACTGGTCACCGAAGAGAACAGATCAGCACCTCCCTCTCTGCTGTCCCCTTGAGAAAGTCATAGACTCCAACAAGATCTCCACTCAGCCTTCTCTAAGCTGAACAAGCCCAGTGACAGCTGTTCACTTCACCTTGGCAACGCCTCCAACCTTGGTGAGCCACCATCTTCATCAGTGTTTGCTTTGACTTACAGAGGCTTGTACCTATTGTACAAGGGATGAGGGGAGACTAAATATTGTCTTATGATAAGCTTAACTTGCGGCTTTTCTGAACAAGAGACGGGAAAACTAGATAACCAAGCAGCACACCAAATAATCCCTTACCCAAATTTCAGATGAGTATTTTTTTCAAAGCCTCTGACCATGTCAGAGATCAGCAAGAGAAAGGTTGCTTCATGAGAGAGGATAAGCCAGAGGCCAAGGGTGATCCCAGCACAAGCAATGCCACCACCACCTAAGGTGCCACCCCACAGGACAAGAATAATATGGTTCAGTAACAATCCCTTACAGGGTGAGCTAAAGGATCAGGTCCAGGGGACATTTCAGAGTCCAGTCACAAGGGGCAGGAGGCAGAGCTAGAGGTCCAACCAGGGAAATAGTGACAGACAACATTGAGCACATACATACCCACAATATAGGTCAGAGAACCAAAGGCTCAGAACTGCACCTAAATTGGGCTTCTGGGACCACTGGAAGAGGGTGTGGGAGAGGTGAATCTGATCTGGGCTATTAAGGTCTATTAGTGCCCTAAGGGCACTGAGAAGATCTTGAAATTTTACTCATGGTCAGGTATCAGGAAAACAACTTTAGCTCTTTGTGCAGTTTCTTCCCTGTGTGTGTTTGTCTGTCCATCCAGCCCCTCAGAAGAAGCTCCCACCAAAGCTTTTCTGGTCCAAGATTAACAGTATGTGATGGAGTAATCACAGTGTGTACCTGCACCCAGGAAAAGCCACTACCAACACAACAGGTGGAGCCACAGACAGTGACACCAGCTGGGAAAGAATGATTCACAGGTGATGGATCACCACCCAGCACTGGGAACCACCTGCAGGACAAAGGCAAATCTGTGGCTGATAAATGAAATGCTTTTTGGTTTCTAGGTCAGCAAAGCAGGTTTATTGCAAAGAGTACCTGCTAATTGATCAGCTCTTCAGCTTGAAGACAAGCCAGCCTGCACACCCAGGTTTTCTTGCAGTCGGAAGCAGTGTGTAGATGTGAGGCATGGGAGAATTGGAGGAAGAATGCATGGAGATTTCAGTGTCAGGACCTGTCCAGGGCTCATGCCCACTCCAGAGAGACAGATAATAATCCCAAGAACTGCAAAACACACAGAACCAGCTTATTCCATGACAGATAGCACAACCAGGGTGGAGCAACCAGAAAAGAAATAAACCATATGTGGTTGCAGTGTTGCCTCCTAAACCATGGGTGTCCAGCCACAACATACCCAGTAGTTGTGGTTATCCAATCTCCAAAGTCAATAAGAGAGCAAGAGAATGCTCATGAAAATGAGTTTACATATTGTACTTTGATACCATATCAACAAAGAGTGAGGAATGGCACCTACTGGATACCTCCCATACCCTGAAGCATCACTGCAAGATTCTTCTTAGTGTTTGAACATTAAAGCTATCATAGGGTAAAGTGATATTGCTGTGAGGTTAAAAGCCAGAGCAGGAGTTAACATTTTAGCAATGTCATGTTCACTGGATGATAAAGGAGTTCTCAGAACTTTGATATAAAGCCCATACATTTAAATTGACTTATTTTTTTTCCCCCAGAATTAGCCTCCGTGTTGGAGCTTTGTTGCCACTATAGCTAATGGTACAAAAATATTTGTGTGAATGCAAACACTGGAAAGGGCAGAGAAAAAAACTTTCCCCTTTTATCTATTAGGAAATTTCTAAAAAGTTGGCACATAAAAAAACTGCAGAAGAAATTTACCTTATTTTTATAGTGTGACATAGTGTCAGGTCATGCTGGCTTTGGCTGTAATCTTATCAACAGTATCTCATCCTTTAGGAATCCCTGCTACAATTTCAGTTGGAGTACCTTTCTGGAAAAAGAGGACTCTTGAGAAAGACAAGCAGTTGTACAAGATGACCTAATAGTTGAATAATCTTTTCCCTTTAGGCAAAGCATGAAAAAACATGAAAGCTACCAAACAGGGTGATCAGAAATAACTGGAAATACGTGTCCTGAAGGGTGGTACATGATAGATCCCGAGAGTCACTCAAAACCTCACTACCAGTTATTTGCCCCTTTAAAGCTGAGGGTCTTTGGAGACTGACACTTTTTCCCCCCTTTATTATCTTTGATAAACACACACACACACACACACACACACACATACTCACACATTTTCACATTTACAAACACGTGGTGCCAGGATCTACACAGATATGTACTGCTAATGGAAAATAAATGGCAGTATAGGAGCCCTAGAGATTCAAGAACTTTCCTATTCTTATGTGAGGGCATATGACTGAACCGACAGACTCTCCCTTCAGGTATCTGCCATACATATGTTGCGCAAAGATGCACCCATTATACTCTACTTTGTTGGTCATGTATTTCCTCAAGTTTTCTCTGCAGAGTTAATTCAGCATAATGACAGTGGACTGTAAAAACATTACTTAGGACAATATTAATATGCATTTTGTTTAATGGGGCCCTGTTAGCTCACTGCCAAGTAATACGTAAGCAAATCATCATTCATTAGGGAAGCTTGAGTAACGTTGTAAGGACCCAGTTTGCTTAAAGACTCTGGAGTTATTGCTGGGCACATGTCCAGTGTTTCTTCAGATTTGCAGGAGCATAGAAAGAGTATTTTCCCCCTTAAGTAACCTTTGTATTCTTCTGCTTTTTAGATGTGTATTTAAATACAAAAATTCATATGAACATAATACCTGAGAAGTTACTTTCTTAATAAAAAGCGATTATAGGTGGTAGGTAAATTGCTGGTCCCAGTTCTAAACACATTGATTTCTGTGGGGGTTTAGTGACCTGCCAAAGACTAAAATTTGACTTCATGTTCCCAGAAGGGGTTATGGTTAAGAAATCTGAAACCATGTAACCTTTGTGCATTCATTAAATGTGTAAGTAATAGAACTGCCGGTGTACAAAGTACTTGCGGACTATGCCCATGAGACTGGCTGTCAGCCTTTTCAGAGAACAACCTTGCCTCTTTCCTTTCCTTGAAATTGAATGCAGAAAAAATACAAAATCCCCCAGAACAGGCTGACTAGAATACAGCATAGGGTTAGGGTAAGGGGAGTGAATTTCAGGCTTTTCTGAGACAGATTAGCAGCAAGTGATCTTGGTAGTTTGGGGTGTCAGATGGCTTGTGCTAGTTATCAGACACATTAGAGAGGGAGTCAGAGCATCCTGCAGCTAAACCATATTGCAGCAGGGAGACTGGCTGGCCTTACTGGCAGCAGATGGGTAGGCAGACTGGAGATGTCTGTAGTGGGACATCTGTGCCCAGGGACTGCTGCACCACACCTGAGTCAAAGAGACTACAAGGATAGCTCTGGAGAGCAGGGCTGCAGGCTGGCTGCTAGTGGCTGCCAGAACATCAGGGAGGGAAGGTATATGGAGCTTTTATGGAAAAGAGAGGATTTATGACTCTAGGGAAAAGAGCAAGGGAAGACAAAGGATAAATGCCACCTCAGTTGCCAGGATCAGCAGTGAGACTGACAGCTCTCCAGTTTGGAAGTAAACAATTGATAGCCTGTGTTTGTAGCCCAGAAAACCGACCTTATCCTGATCTGCAGCAACAGAAGTGTGGTTAGCAGATCAAGGGAAGTAATTCTTCTGTTCTGCTCTGGTCTCTTGAGACCCCACCCAGAGTGCTGCATCTGAGGTCATCAGCACAGGAAAGACGTGGACCTGTTGGAGTGAGTTGAGGAGGCCACAAAGCTGCTCAGAGGGCTAAAGCACCTCTCCTACAAAGACAGGCTGGGAGAGTCGGGGCTGTTCAGCCTGGAGAAGCGAAGGTTCCATGAAGAGCTATTGGGGCCTTTCAATATTTAGAAGAGGCTTAGAAGAAAGATGGGGACAGATTTTTAGTAACAGGGCCTGTTGTGATAAGACAAGATGTAATGGCTGTAAACTAAAAGACCATGTAGATTCAGATTAAATATAAGGAAAAAAATTGTGATGAGTTTGGTGAAATACTTGTACAGGTTGACCGAGAGGTTGTAGATGTCCCATGCCTGGAAACATTCAAGATCAAGTTGGACTGGGCTCTGAATGCCTTGCAGGGTAAGAGTTTGGGTTTGGCAAGTCTAAATGAGTCTACAAAGCTGAACAACTCAAGACTCCCATAAAATAGGTGTTTAAGTAGTCTTGAAGTAATTTTAAAATTTGCCTGACTTACGGTAAGGCCTGAAGAGAATGTAAGAGATGAGTTCTACTCCTGCTTTGGCCCACCGTGAGATGCTTTAAAGGAGGTTGTTCGTCTATGTGTAAAGAGAAATCTCTCAAAATAAGTCTTTAACTCATCTCAAAAGTGTTCTAAAAAAACTGAGAATACCAGACCCAAGAGTAGCCTGAACAAGGAGACCCCACACACAGGCATAGCACATCCTCATGGAGGGTCAGAAAAAGAACAGGCAATGCTGTGTCTCAAATGCTTTTACATCTGGCTGGCAGAAGGTTATCTCCAGCCTGAGGTGCAGACAGTGATATATTACCCTGGCTTGTGAAATATCTAAGACAGAGAGGCTTAGACAAGCCCTGAAGTGAATGCTATAGATGTGTTTCCTAAGACAAAAGTGTAAGTCCCAGGAGCAAACCTGAGCAGTAGGTCCTTAGTACGGCTCTGTTTTGTTCTACTGCAATAAGCTGTCCCCGAGGTTTGGGGTAGGGGTATCTCCCACAAGCTGGTAGGTATTAGGCTGCATTAATTTTGACAATGCTCCCAAACTATCCCACCTCCTCTTGTACCCTTAATTGTTTTAACACGTCCCCATGACATTATCAGGGCATGAAACACATGCCCTCAGATGGACTACATGCTCTGGAGGAACACAACGCAGTCCTCACATTAGTTCATTCACTCTGAACAAAAAATGACAGCTTGCAGTCAGGAGGGCATTGAATGCTCTGCTGACTCTGAGTGTGGATGTCTCTCTACATCTGCACCTGCAGGCAGAGGTACAAGAGTTTCCCTTTGGAAAGAAGACACGCAAAGTTGCAGGGAGGTGATACAAACCTCCATCAGTTCTGACTCTCCCTTTTCTCAGTGGGCAGATGCCTTTCCTGCAACTTCAGAGATTCCTCTCCTATGAAAAGACGTCAAAGTTTTCAATTCAGCCCCACGTTTTCTAAAAATAATTTAAAGGAATTATTTCCCAACTTTCCCTTCTTTTCTACATTCCTCATGCCCTATGTTGACTGCAACACCTTCAAATGGCAACAAGTCACAGGAGATATTGGCAATCTTCCTGTTTCCTAAAGGAGAACCATTTCTTTAATGACCACAGTGGGACCAAGACAAGTTCTTTCCTAATTTATGTGTCACTGAGCGCAGCATTTGGAAAATACATGTTGTGATGCCTGGTGCATTCCTGTGAGAGGTATATCAACTCCCAGTCACGTGGCAACAGCTGTACTCAAAGACTGCAGTGTATGTGTTCTGAATTGCACATACTCACACATGTAAATATGTTGCATTGTTTTTGTGATCATAATCAAGATGTCTATGCAAAGTCGATGTTAATCTCACATTCAGGCACTGGGGCAGAACTTCCATTGCAAAAACAGATCAGTCAGGTGTTGCACAGGGTTGCCAGGTTCCCAAAAGGCTGTAGCTCAAACAGTTGGCCCCTCAGAAACATCCCTGTCCTGTGTTTGCTTCTCCCTTTTGTGCACTGCTGCCTGTATGTGTGTTTACATGCACAGAGCATGTCCTTTGTAAGCAAACACTGGGAGAAGGAATATATCTGTGACATGGGTACATACATGTAAGTGCAGAGAAAATCTTTTTTTTTTTTAGAAAAACAAGTATCATTAGGGCCACTTGTTTCCTTTGGACTCTAACCATTAAAGCACATTTATAAAACAGCAAAAGTACTGAAGGATTTTCTGCTTGGTGGCATGGAGAGAAACACATTTTAGATCTTTCTATTACTTATGCAAGAAACTCTGATGATGTGCTCCTAAATACATGAATTTGAACAAAGGTAAATAATGTTTTATGGATCATTCTTTAATTTCTGTTAAGTTTAAATGAATATAGCTTTTTTACTTGTTGAGGTTTTTCTCCTCAGATATACAGGTTTCTGAAATATTTTACTAAAATTCATACATAGTTTTTTGAAGCAGAAACTGTCTGTTTTAAATATACCTGCTTGAAAACCTTTAAGAGATGAAAAGTCAGTAATTTTTTAAAACTACTGGACCTGACTGAAAAATATTCCCTTGAGACTTTCTTTTTCTTTTTTATTTAATGGAACAACTAAGACCATGCAAACACACATGAACTTAACTATACATTTAACCCTTTGCAAAAGAAAAGCCTTAAAATTCTGCCTGTGAAAGCATGAGAATCCCATACGGTTCATTTTTATATATGTGCATAGATACACACCAGAAGTTTTGGCTCATCCTCCTTACAAGCAATTAGTTATTTGAGCCTTTTGATGAAATGATCTGTGGAAGATCAGTGTTCCAGAGAACCAAAGCTTTAATAGATATTTAATTGTATCTTTTGGGTAAGTGACACAATGATGGATGGAGTTATCACAAATTACATTCTCTTCAAGTGAAAGCACCATCTTTCAGGTACAGTAAGCAGCTAAGTAATAGTTAAATGATTTTAAAATAAAGAAGCTGATACAAGCAAAGCCCCAAAAAGTACTGAGCTTTCATTTGCCTTTTGGGAGGACAATGCAGACACCAAATGCTTGAGGAGCTAAGCTTTAAAATATAATCAGGTCAGAGATATTGTATTGGGTATTTCTGGTGCAGATCAAAGGGAATTGCAAAGAGCTCAATTAATTCTTCTGTCCCAGCATGATGCCTGCTTTCACATAAACAGAATCTGGTGGACTGGTGTTTGTTACATTAAGGTGGTATCTTTTTAATGGCCAGTTCACAGCCACTGCTCGGGATGTGCAGGAAAGCCCATGAAACGTGGATTATTTTGTATGAAATTGTAGTTAAACTCTTGCAGAAGGTGTATGCTACCCAGAGAATCTGTCCTCTCATCTTTGAGGTGGTGGCTTCATGCTTGCTACCACCACAGCTCTTCTAAGCTCTTGAGGTAGGTCTGCTCAATGCTGTATTTCAGGAAGGCTCATTCTGCCTTAAAAAGATGCAAATTAGTTAATCAGCATTGTAAGTTGGACAGCTAGTTAAAAACTTCTTTACATATTCTTTGACTGTCTTACACTGTCCATATGAGACAGACAGATCTATGATAAAAAAATATGACCTGATCAAAGACATTGCTGTTGAGTCAAGTAAAACTGGAGTGTCAGAAGGAGTCTGGAGTGGGAGGAAGGCTGCAAGAGCTGTGTCCTCAGCTGAAGCCATGTCACCGAGCCTGAGAAGAAAGCCTAGTTCTCATACAGTCCTTTGTAGAGGCAAACAATAACTTCCAGCTTCAAATCCCAAGGATTTATTTTAACTGCCTCTCCCTTTTATAAGTTCTGCAAAGTAACAGTCTGTGATGGAATCCCCAAAAGAAACTTCAACAGCACAAAAATTCCAGCATATTTTTGCTTGCATTCAGAGTCACAGGCAGAGACTAAGCAGGACGTATGGTCTAACTTTGACACCTCTCATCTATCAAACCAGTTAGTCCCTCTAGTACTTCACATACAAATCAGAACAACCACAGGCTGGGCCGATATGAACCTTCCTGCCCAGGAATCTTTGTGCTGAAGAGGGATAAATCCTGGCAGTGGGCAAGAAAAGTTAGTACTCAAACAGATGTCAGAGATGTGGGGCTGCCCTTGTCATTTTAAGAGTTTGGTGTTTTCAAGCAAGTCTGAGAAGAAACAGTGGTCAAACACCTTTCAGATGTACAACTCTAGTGCCAGCCCTGGTTTGCACCACTGTAACCAAGAACAGCCTTCTAACTTGCTAAGGAGTGCGACAGAAGGCTTCTCTCATCCTCACTGAAACTTAGAGAAAACCAGCTGAAAGGTCTGTCTGTTTCCAAATGTTATGTGCTTTCTGTGTTACTTGTCATCACACATGGGACTAAATAACAGAATAACTACTAATTTTTGCAATTATAATATCATCATCTTACCTAGAATTTCTTAGAGGCCTCAAGCTCTCAACTTACCTTCTGGTGTAGAAGAGTTACAGTCACTCCACATACTTTCATGTAGCTCATCAAGATAGAAACTGCTTTCCTTTTGTTGTGTTCCCAACCTAAGATTATAATCAAACACAGGTGGGAATAAGTTCTCATTAATTGGTTTGAGATGCCTTCATTTAATAGTTTGCATAGTATATCCCAATAATGGGGTACCTGAGTTTTTCCAAAAACTGAGAAACTAGAACGAAGTCAGAGTTAAAACTGTACAACAAAATGCTATCCAGAATTCTTTTTTTTTGACTAGATAACCTCCAGAGGTCTGTTCCAATTTAAATCATCCTGTGCTAATGATTTGTTCCACGAGGTTCATTTTGTGCTTCCATGCACATTCAAAACACAGAATAAGAATCTGTGTTTTAGCTTTACTTGTGTCTTTTAGTTCCGTACCCCAAAAGCTCTGCCAAAACTAGCAAGACTCTTGATGGAGTGAAATCCTACTCAAGGTGAGTAAGAGTGCCACAGGATCCAAGATCTGCTGTTAAAATGCAGTTATGCATATTTGTGCACCACTCTACACGAACACTCTGTGTTTGGAGGTTGGCAAGATGAAAACAGGTGTCTTACCTTTCAGTTACTCTGTGACTAAGCACATTCTTTCCCCAAAGAGTCCAGTCCAGTTTGCCATGAGTTTGTTATGACTATGAGCCATGACATCAGCAGAGAGACATCTTTTTGGTTTGATCCAAAACATGTGGAAATTGATGGAAAAATGTACTCACTTTCAAAGGTATTCTGTTTTTTGCTCGTATGTAATACAATTAATATTCTATTCTGTTCTGTTCAAGTATCACACTTGTGGCATACAATCATTAGGACATGCACTGCTTTTTTGGCTGTACAAGAAGAACACAATACTTTGGCATTCATTTAATAAAACATAGCTGGGTTGGGGGAGATATGAAGGGAAGGACACAAGGAAATACCACATGGAAGAAGTAGTCGAATACGCCAGAGGCAGAGGTGCCAGAGGCACCATTGGAGCTGCTTTTTGCATATCAAGACAAATGATCATACTATTTTTGCTCTTGTGCTTCTGAGGAATTCCCTTCAAAATACCTCTTACTTCACAAGGGAGACATGCTTCTTAGGAAAAAGTCAGGACCAGCATGAACAGGAAATTAGGTGAGAATAAGCAGGACCAGTTGTTCAGACTTGCAGAGCAAAAAAAAAAAAACCCCAAACAAACCCCAAATCAGGCACACAATTAAATATGTGAGAACTAGCTCAGGTCTTTAATGGGTTGTTTGGATTAACATACCCCCAAGAAAGAAAAAAGACACCATTTGTGTTTACAGTCCAAGTGCTCAACCTTCCTTAGCTCTGCACTGCTTTCACAGAAAGGATGTCTCCAAAGCTGCTGCAGAAGTGGCAAAGAGCTCAGTCTGGAGAATGCTGAGGGAGATCTACTGAGATGAAAGGGCCTGAAAAACAGGAATGAGAGGAATTACCTGTCCAGATGTTACAGACACTTACCCCAAATTTCCTCTGCCCAGCAGCAGAGAACCCAGGTCAACTTCTGAGTCAATCAGCACCAAAACAATACAAAAGAGCAAGTGGGAAGTTGCCCATTTCAGCAACCACTTTAAAAAGGAATGGGCCTTTAACCCTTCTACTGCAGAAACATCTCTCCCTCTCATGTAGTTTTGCTGTGACTACACACACTAATCAAATCTAGTGCTCACCACAGTCAAAGTAAATTTAAAATTTTCCTGTCGTGCCAAAACCCCAACCTATGCCACTGAGAAGGCCCTTAGCAGGCAGAAGTTGTCCAGCTCTTGGCCATTCAGGCTTTGAAAAAATCAACAGATAAATGAACAATTGGACTTGCCCTTGGATCAACTTTAACCCATGACTCCCCTCATCTCTCTGGGGTAGATAAGACTAGCAAGGTGCTGCTGAGCATTAACCAGTCATGTCCTTGTTCTACAGGTCCTAGAAAGCAAGTGAAGTTGTAGGTGATATCTCTCTATCTGCACTCTTCAATTGAAGAGCAGTGAGCGACTGCTCAAAAGTTAATGCTGTCTGAGGGAACGTGCTTGTAATTCATTAACAAATCTATAATTCTTCAGGGGCTAGCCATGAGTATCTCAACATATGGTATCAAAGACTGAAGCATTATTACTATGAATCTTCTAATTCTGCAGTCAGAAATATATTTTTTTTTCAGTAACTATAAGGTGAGCTATATTTACTTCACAACTTCATGTACAGGAATCCTACATATTCAGATCTTCCACACCCTACAAAATTCAGAGATACTGAAGAAATTGTATGTAAAACTCTCCCAGAACGCATTACATGTCTACCATTTCTTCTTCACAGCTCCCAGATGTGTTGCTGGGAGTCCAGCTCTACAACACCAGAGCCTCTCCAACTACTAGCTACAAGTGGCAGTATTTCATTTATTCCCAGAAGATCGCTTCTCCATTTGCACCTTTTCCATGACTGGGCATATCCTTTTCTCCCATCTCTCCTTCAGTAAGAGTTAAGGTTTTTCACCTCCTGGTCACAATTTCAGAGTTTCTTCACAGCATATTTTCATCAGAGTGTTTTTTCCTGCCATAGAGTAGTTAATCCACCTCTTCCACTTGGATTTCTCTCTTTCTGAACTGTTGTACCTTTCCTGAGATCAGAACCCAAATGGAAATAATCACCAAGCTGTGTTAGCTCAGCACAGAAGATGACTTTGCTCAGATACCAACTGGCTTTGAGAAGGAAACTTCTCTGTGTGCATGTTTACAATGCCTTCTGACAGTGCCTACAGAGTCACAGGTTGTGATCTTCCTTTGCATCAGCAGTCTGCAGAGACAAGCTCCTCAGGCAGTGATGGTATTTCACTTGTATTGAGGACAAAAGTATGATTAAATATATTCCTGGACCACTGTCAACTGACTTTCTTTCCAGAAAAGCTGCCAATGATCTTGGAAGTCCCATCTGAGACATCTGACTTCCAGAGGAGCATGTCAGGAATTTCTGAAGAATCAAAACCCCATACCCAGCATATGTTTTGAACTGGGCACCCAAAACAAATGGTCACTTGGAAGGAGGCTCCTGTTTTCTGAACACTCCCAAATAACTCTGAATACTCTGATGAGGAAGTGATGTGTCCACCAGAACATTGCAAACTATTCAGAAATGCCAAGCACCAGAAAGGAACATTAAGAAAAGCCTACTTGTCATCCAATTGGAAATTAAAAAAATAATTAAAAAATTAAAACCCCCAAACAAACAAAATCCCCCACCAAAACAAAACAAAACACAACACAACATTATTAGCACTTAAAATAGTAAAAAATTCTGACTCACATTGTTCAGCAGCACATCCCTGGCAGAACTGGGGTTAAGAGTGGCCCAGCCAGAGGTACAACACCAGCTCCCAGCAATCGGCCACTTCAGTATTTGCTGCCAAATACCTCCCCTGGGATCACTATTCCTATACATATGCTATCTTGCTTAGAATGCCCCCAGGAAAAGACTTCGATAGTGCACTAGAGAGGGGAGGAAGGGGAGGCATTGCATTGACAGTGGGACCAGGGCACAATACCTGGGCTCCACCAGCTGGTTACAGGCTCTGTGAAGTTTGACCTTTTATTTTGGCTCTCACTGACTCAGACTGCACACTCACAGTTCGGCACTGGGTGAAAGCAGGCTCTGGACAGCGTGAAAGCTAAAACCGGAGCAGGGGAATTCTTGCCCTTGGCATGAACAGCTACCACAGCAGCTGGCTGAAAATACTATAATACATGGGAATCTGGCAGGTGGCTCAGGGCTGCATAGCTTTTGTGGAAACATTCTGTAGTGCCCCAGAAAGAGGGAGTCCAGAGAAAATGCAATTTGCATGTACTGCAAAGTGATAAATAAAAGATTTAAATAATGCAAAAGATACCATCCATGTTTAATATTAAATATAAGGCCCAAAGATTACTATGAGGTCTTCCTGTGTCCTGAGAGCAAGGCTTGCCATCTCTCAGAGATGGGATACCATGTACATACCACAAGTTCTCCAGATGGCATAGCAGTTCAACAGGCGATCATGCGGCTGCAAATACTAGAGGAGGCACGTGGGGATCTCTAGGCTCTGGAACCCTCTTAACAAGTGCTGTTTGCTGTGCAGGAATCAAGGAAAGAACTTCTGCACAGGCAGGGTCACCCCATGCCTTTGCAATGTGTGCAACAGTGTTTGAAGCCTCACCTGACATCTCAGGTAAATCTACTTCTCCAGAACCACCATTTTGGCACTTGCAGATGTTGATCTAGTTGTAGATAATACAACAAGCCAGATTAACATTCCCTGAACTGAAGACAAGGCTCAAGAACATCATGGAAAGGATTCACTCTTTCTTTCCCCATCCTGCTACATCCTTCTTCCAGAGAACGGCAAATGCTTTTGAAAGAGAAGAGGAAATAGCAATGAAAGATTTTGAATACCTGTACAAGCCATCAAGCTCTGAAGAATTCTCTCCAGAACAAGTTCTCAGATATTTTGGGATATTTTGGTGGCTGTGAGGATGTGATGCTCATAATTTAATACAATAATACTCATGAAATCAGCATGATGTCATAATGTTTTGTGCTGGTATAAGCCCCAAGGAAAGCCAACCTTTTATAGTCCTCATTCTTTTGAAGAGAACTTTAAAAAGACATTAATTTAATACTATGAGTCTGTCTGTGATCAGCAGTGGGAATAAAAAAGTAGGTAGAACAACAAATTTAAACTATATCCTGGAGAAATGTATTCACCAAAGAGATGCATCCTTAAGTTTTTAATTTTTTTTTTAAGCCATCTTGTTAGATTTAAATTAACGCCAAACCAAATTCAGTAGCTGTTCTGTGACCAGTGTACATTTCCTATATGTCAGCATACATGCACTTTTGCACGTGCACTTCCATAGCTGGTCAGTAATTTCAGGGTTGGCTTTTCCATTGCCTAGATGATGCCTGCAAGGCTCGAGTCCCAGACTACTGTCAGTGCTTCTGTATGTACATTTATTGGCATGTGAGGGTTAATGTGAAACACCCTTAGTGAGACTTACAGCTCTCTTCTATGTATATTATCCCATTTCTTGTTTCTGAAAAATATGAAGCAGGAGTAGAAGAAAGACCAGATCCCCACCCCAAAAGGGGTGGAAGGAAGGCCAGTTCCCAGTGTAAAGGTACATGCCCATCCTCCTTGGCCATGATACCTGCAAGGTGCAGCACACCCAATCCTGCCACAAGCTCCATTTTCTAATGGTATTTGGATGCCTCATGCTTCTGAGAGTGCTTGCCCATCACGAACACCTGAGGGGCTCTCACACATCGTTTAACACTTTGCACATGTATGTGAAAAATTGTACATTATATTCTAGTTTCATGTACAGGCTCTGTGATTCTTTTTTTCATTTTCCCTTCCTTTTTATTTTTCTATAAACATTCCTGTAAAACCAATGCCTTTAATATCACCATGTGTTTAGCCACGGAAATGGCCAACTTTTGTTGGAAATTCTGCTCATGATTTAACTGTTTGCCAATTATTTCCTTTAATGTTTTAATCCTATGTGGTTTCATAAAATAATTCTATGCAAGTTTGATTTTTTCAGACATTTGATCAGTCCAGCTTGCCTGCTAAAAATGATGCTTGACTCATATCCTGGCAACAGTGTTTATTTGACGTGCACTGGCGAAGCACTCTAAAAAAACTGTACTCAGGCTATTCCAAATTTAGCCTCTTACATCTGTGTGTATATTGGTGTTTGGGTGCGTCTGAGTTATTGGCTGTGTCTAGTGGGTGACACAAGCTGATCAGTGCACCTTTGTTGTTTAATTAGAAGTTCAGTGTTGAAGAGGCCATGAGAGAGAAAATAACTGTGGTCCTTGTGGGCTTTTTTTTTAGATCTGTTTATCTTGGGTAGCTTTGTGCCATAAGAAAATCCAAGTCTCTTTAGACTGTGTCTATCCTCAGCCAAACTCCAATTACTTTTGTATTTCTGTCCAAATAAAACTACTTGCCCTAAGTCCAAACCTATGAAAAATGTGCAGCTGTGAAGTTACATCCATTCCTATGCTCAGAAATGTTAAACAACAGGGTCAAAATTTTTTTCAGAGAGAGGCATACCTGAAGACTAGACAGCAAGGGGAGAGGCTGGCCACAGGCTGGGTTTCACGTGGGAATGTGGGACACTAAGAAGGGGAATGTCTCATTAAGAGGAGCTGTGCTAAGTTGGCTGAGCTGGTTTTCCAGTGCATGACGGGTGTCAAAGAATGTGAGCACCTTGCCAAGGAGCATCCTCCAGGATCACAGCAGCTGTGGTGGGAGTGGAGGCATCAGGCCAAGGTTCCAGCCAAGCCCCAGGCTAGGATTGCATGCTGCTTACTGAAAGTTTCTTGCAGTTTCATTTCAGTGATATATTGCTCTCTCCTGCTCCAAGAGGTGGAAAGATCTGGGGGCTGGTTTGTCCTTCAAAGATGAGTATGAAATCCTCTTATTCCTGTTTACAAGAAGCGGGCAAGCACGTAACTGCTCACATAACCAGGCACTAAATTCCCTTCATTGGCACCTCCTCAGCAACTCCACCGCCCAACACAGACCTTCAGAGCCTGTGGTGCCACGTGCCAGTGCTAATTGGGTTTGCTCATCAGTGGGAGCAGCAAAACTGGTGCAGGCAGCGGGAGAGGGCAGCTGCCTTCACCACCAGCCTTTCACCGTTGCATCTGCCTCAGACACCTCAAAGGGCTCCCGTGTGGCTGCATGAGCTGCAGTTACACTGCGGGTATGGGGCACAGACAAAGGCTGAGAACCCCTCCTTTCTTACCACATCTTCGGTAAATTAGGCTGTATTTTCACTGAGCAGAGGTACCCCTGCCGCTACAACGAGGACAAGGCAGCACCCTGTCCCAAGGAGCCTGCTGTCTTGCTGCCGGGCACTCTCTTACGGTGGGATAATATCGCTCCTTCAGGAGACCTGACCGTTCCTGTTTGTAATGTATGCAAAGCTGTGGAGGATGATGGGGCTGCTAAAATTCCCTTCTGCTGACTCATTCCTACCTGAGACGATTTACCTTCAGGGCTCAACATCAATCTGATTTTGGAATGTACCAGACTGTACCAAAAAAGAAATTATGGGGAATTAGCAGGATACCAGCAGGAGATTTTAAACCAACCTACCTACTGCCAGCCCTGCCTCTATACACGCTCTCCATTTCACATCACACAAGCGGGGTGACACACAAAAGCCTTAATGCATTCAGAATATTTCTTTTCATTATGAAAGTGTATTTCCAGCCAACACAGCAAGCTTGGGTTAGCCTGCCAAGATTTGTTGCATTTTTCTTTAATTACAGCAGCAGCCAATAGGTTTAAATTTGAGAACCAATGAACAGAATCCCTACCTCTCCACCCTGTTCACTGATGGTTTGAATCTTTAAGAAACACCTTCCTAATGTCTTAGTCAGGAAAGCCTTTAAGCACACGATTATCTTCAGGTAATGCATTGCACTCAACTGGGTGGTACATGTTTGGCAGTGTGTGCTTTCTGGGGTGGAGGCTGGAATACACTTGGTTCACAACTCTGAGAGCATGTGATTGCAATGAATTTGTCTTGCATCAGAGAGGATTCTTTTTGGAACGTGTCCTGTTTAAACAACAATTCTTTGGTGTTTCTGAGGCTTCTAGAACAAAGTTGCTATAAAAAAATGCAAGTATTTAATGTTGCACAGATGTAACATTACGTGTTGTATATAGTTTGCAAAGTGTGGGAGACTTTTGATTGAAAAGTGCTCTGCACATACATAGTATCACCATCATCATTATAAATGCATTGAAGGCAGAGAAGCCTAAGCTGATCTATTATGGGCACCTGTCCCTGTATAATTTTCTAACACTGCCTGCCTGGCTGAACTGATGAGATCTCCACTAAATTGGGGTAGCCTGTCATTTTATTCCGATTGAAATGGATTTTCTTGCCTTGAATTCCTGGCAGAGAGAAAACAATCAAAAGATAATGGCTCACAGATAATAAGGTTGCATGTTGAGCTAGGCATAACAGATACACAGCTGTCAACAGTTTTCCTGTATGCGTTTACATCGTTTCATTATGAGATGAGCAAGCCCAGGATGAGAGGCAAAACAGGACCAGGGTGTTTGCCATTTGACCCCCCAAAACACACTTGGGATCCTCCGAATAAAGCTGGTTCTCATAATTTACAACAGCCAGAGAGATGGGCTCCCTGGCAGAAGGGTAGGCAAATAGTTTGCCTTCCTTCAGATAAGCAACACTGATTATGTTCCACTGAAATGATATCTAATATGGGCTTTTGTATATTTTGGCCCTCAGCATGGCACCACTTCTCCCGCTCTCATCTCTGGAGAGCTCTTAAAGTCCAAGTGACGCATTTTGTAGAGATTTCAAGAAAAATACAGGCGTTCTGGACAGCTTTCCTTTTTCAAGTCTGCATGGGAAGCTGTAACTCAATACATAATGGCTTGCCTTGGTTGTCAACAGAGTCACACTGGCCCAGGACAAAACCCTGCTTGAGCCCTATGACTCCATTGTACTACTGTGGCCAAGGCACACCAATTTCACAGCAAGAAGCAGACAGGACAGGGATGTTGTTGTTACACCAGGCTGACTCTGATTCCCCAGACTGGATGAAACTGTGACACTTTCCAGTGGGATGTGCCTGCAGTGTCTTGGTTCTCTGATTCCAGAGCCAACTGCTTCAGCTGCTCTGCTGTCCTGTGCCTGTCATGTCATTTTTGCTTACCTGATTCAGCCGTATCAAATTATTTTTGGAGTATGAAAAGATTTAAAAGATATGCTTGATTTGTCCCTTGCTGTGTCTGAGTATGTACTGCAAAACTGGAATCAGTGGAGTTAGCAGCAGCTGCCTGCAGCTCATCTGTTGGCAAGGCTGGAGCTGAAATCACATTCTCAAAGTGCCAGAAAGATAGACCTTCTGAAAGGAAATATCGGGTGAAAGAGCAGGAAAGCAACTTTGCTTCCAAACAATAAACATGCAGATTGGAAATAATTGAGGCACTAGAACAAGGAGGAGCGACAACAAAACAAACCATAACAACAGATCCTCAGATTAACTAGTTTTCCTTGTAGTAGGGAAAGAGGACAAGGCAGAAAAGGAAAAACAGCAAAACCACCCAGCTTTAGGTGGCTCAGAACTGACCAGAATAAGATTTTTCACTTTGTGATAAATCCCGAGGAGCTGCTATGTTCAGTATCACAGTGATAAGCTGGCATCCTGGTGGTTCTGGCAAAACAGAGGAAGACTTTCAGGACCTGTCTGTCTGCTGGCTGACCTGCTGATGAGCCAGGCAACTACTTGCTGCGCCTGGTTTCCTTTAAAACACCAAAAAAATTGACCTTTTTCAACAGACCATTTTGGTTCTATGAACTTGCCGTCTTTCCAGCAGACTCCTGTCTGATGGGGAGATTTCCAAGCTGCTCCATGATGCCAGATATTTTTATTATGGAATACCACAATATCATTCTGCAGAAAGACATAAAGAGAAAGAACAGAATAAAAACCAATTTCCTTTACTACTAGACAGCACTTAAACTGTGGGTGAATGATATCTCCAGGCTCCTAGCCAGATCACATGTGGGTCGCTTGGGGTCCGAGGAAAGAGGGACAAAGAACTCTGGAAAGATGGGGACACACACATAAAAACTAGAGCCAAGCAGGGTAAATGGACTTTCTTTATAGCTTCATGGGATACAGTGTACAGATATAAATGTACGTGACACTGTTTTCTACAGCACAAGAAGGATTTCTAAAGCACTGAATTTAGGGACCCAGCCTAGCTGGTTTCGTTATCTGGCTTGCCTCCTTGAATTTCCTTAATAGAGAAGCTCTCCTAGAGGCAATTCAGAACAGAAGCCTGATACAGGCTTACTGAATTGCTCCTGGAAGTGAGTCTCACTCCCCCTATTTTTCCATTGACTCCAGGGGCAAGCTGGAGAGCCCAGCTGGCTAGCTTAACCCACCAAATTGGGTGGCTAAATTTGGGTGGTCTGAAAACCTTTGCTTCTAAATGAGGCCTGGATTAGGATTGGAGCTTTTTCCTTAACACCTGCATTGCTATAAAAATACATTGTTGTTCTTCAGCCTTATGTCGCTATGCTTTAGATAACCTGTATATTTATGTAAGACATTGGTTTTCACTTGTACATAGGATGTGAAAGTGAAAATCTAGTACTGTGGTGTATTCAAGAATGGGAGAACCGGGGGAAGTTGATAAACAACCTGGAAGCCATCAGAAGTTCACACTCACTTTGGGGCTTTGCCTCTATCGAAGACAGCATCTTGCTGCCCTCTGAGGGACAGGAGTGAATAATGAAAATCAGTGAAAGCCCTGAGTGGCTGTATGAGCAACGTGGTACTGTTCACTCCTTGTTCACCAGCTCTATAATGAAATCTCTCTGAGTGTGTCTGCTCTCTGTCTGGTTTTTTGCAGCCTTCCAAATATGAACATGCCTCGCTAGCTTCAGCCTGCATTATTGCATTCCAGCATACTTGCTTTGCATGACATACCAGTTACCTTCAAAGAAACTTCGGGCTAAGTTTGCACAGACTGATTCAAAGGGTGTCATTTAAAGAAGCTGAACTTTCACCACACATTTAGTCAGATGTTTCTTTCAGGCCAATGAAATAATATGCAGGCAGCCACCTACTGCATTTCCAAAGTTGGCCTTCAACAGTGCAGGCTCAGACCAGATTAGGAAGCTGAATTTTAAATGATCCCTTAAAAAAACAAGCCAAATCACTTGTCTGTGGTCCCAAGAGCCCAATTCTTAACCCAGTAGGATGAGCTGCCTCTCCTGTGACAGAGTTTACAGTTTGAATGTAGCAGTATCCACAAGTACTTGGCACACTGGAGGACAAGCATGGGATAGACCTGGGCCGGTCAGTCCAAGCAGAAGCTTGTGAGAATGACGTGGTCCTGCTCTGGAACATTGTTCCTTCCCCAGGTGATGCACAATCACCCAAAGGGTCACATTTTGTAGCCCACACCTCTAGTCCCTTCCTGAACAGACAAGCCTGCAAAAGAGAAAAAGATATTTATTATCAGAGCAATCCAAGCATGAACCTAATAGGTCAGAGGGTAAATATTGTTGACAAAGATGGAGCTATTGGAGCTATTGTTACTAATACATTTTTCAAAGCAGAACCACAAGGATTCTGTGTCATACATCTAACTTTTCCATATGATGGGGAAGAGGAGTGGTGTGGTAGGAAGACAGACTGAAATGTTTTCCAGTCTTGACATTACTGCTACTGCATACTGCTTCTTATAGTTCCTTCCAGCTGAAAAGGCATAAAAGAATCAATATATGTTTGGATTCATGCAGAGAAACATCAGAGAAGAAAAAAAAATTCCCATGCTCCTGTTGCCTGATTTTCACTATGCAGAGCACAGACTTGGAATTGTGCTATTATAGTTTATATATTATATATTCCTCAAATAGGGGTAGGTCTGAAAACATCTGGCCTGGTCACATTGTGCTTGGCAAGGATGAAACTTAATATATAAACTCTAATAACCAAGATCTACTGATAGGCAAAAAATGCTGCAATTTTGTTGTGTATACTTTGGGAAAAGTAATTACATTTCGTTATATAATCAGTTATACAACACAGATTCTCCTCAAAGTAAACGGTAGCTCCATCCATGAAGACTTTTGATGTGTGTTCCAAGAATTTGTAATAAATCAAGGCATAAACAGACTTTTTTTTGGTGGCACAGGTTGGATGGCTTACAAGGAAACAAAAGTTCCCTTGAAAAAAACCACTGCTTTTAAACAAACACTTGGTTTTCACTGAATTTTTACCAAATCCAAGACTTTGGGCCATACATGGGTCTTGGGAGAGTTTGCTTGAGGCCAGGGCTCTTCGTGTCCTGAAATCCCTTGGTCTCATAGCAGCTCACACGTGCATCTGGTCTGCAGCCACATCCCCATCCTGCTGCCAGAGCTGCTAACACTGCAGTGCTCCTAACACCTGTGTGCTCCTGGCTCCAAGGCTCACTCATCCAACAGCTCTGCCTTAGGAAAGGGGGGTCTGGAACCTGCTTCCAACCACCCTGAGAGAGTAATGTTTTTGAAAACTGTGAAGCCAGCAGAGCTTCCAGCTTGATTGCAGAAAATTAAATAAAAGTTGGATTCTCATCAGAATCCAGACAAGTTGAATTAAAATAAGAAATTAGCCTGCAAGCCCCTGCGTGGTGTGTGGCACTCTCAAGTATTAAATATCTTGGTTTCCTCCAGAACTGGAAGCAGTTTTGTCAGCACACTAGGATAAACTATCAGTTGGTTCTCATTCAAGTCAGAGGGGACTATGCCTGATCAAATTGGTCAATGGTATAGTCAGAAGGTTCAGTTTTTGGGCCCATTAGTGTCACGTAGAAGTAACTTTCTCCTGTCACCACTGAGAATCTTTAACATATTTACTGTGGTCAGCACTTGAGATCTCACGTTTCAGTGCTGCAATGCAGAAATGAGAAATGTAAGGAAGAGATACCAAATCCTCCTGGTTCAATCCAAAAACCTGTGTCTTCCTTAAAAGAAAATTCTAAATAAAGAACGAAAAACCTTGTAGTATTTAAAAGAGAGAGTGAAGAAGGAAAATGGGGGAACCTTTCTAAACTCTAGCACTAGTAGCTTGGCCCATCTTGTGTTACATGTCTGCAGGAGCTGGCCAGCAATAATCTCAATATTTGGTCCTGGAGGCCAACAGTCAGGCAATAGCCAGAAACATTAGGCTGAGGGATTGGTGGGGAGATTTAGGCCACCTGACATGACCTCTCAGATTCATACATAAGTTAATTCATTTTGTTGTGGTTATCCTGACATTCGGTTTCCTTTATTACTATGGCCTGAGGTCAGTAATACACTTGAAAGTACATGTTTATCTTTACCATAACTTTGAACTTTTGAGAAGCCCCATTATCCTCAATGAACATATTTGAGTACTTTCCTGGAGACTGGGCATGATTTTACTCACTGGTTCAACAGGGGTGGCCAAAACAAGAGCCTCATTTTTTTTTTTAATTAAGTAGAGCATGACAATAAAGATTCTGTAAATTATGTCCCCCATTAAACCAACAGAGGCATTCATTTTGATGCAGTCATTATTTCTATTTCATGGCTCCAAATTGACAGGCTATGGTCCATGGCAGTCTGTCGGGACATGGTAGGACTGAAAAATTTTTGTTGTAGCAATCATATAAATTTCTCAAACTGTCTTTAATGTTTTTCTCAGAGACCATATTTTATGGGTTATCCCCTGCAGTCTGGCCATCTTCAAAAAAACATAGGATAAACCTATTGTCAGCTTCAAGTTTGGATCCTTACAAATTAATGCAGCAAACTCAAACAGTGTGAAATATCTAATTCAGTAGACATGTTTGCAAACAGGACATTCTCCTTTCCTACCAAAGCAATAACAAATGCATTTTCTTGCTGAATGACCTCCACAAAATGGGCTACATCTATTTATGCAAAGTTAATTAGGTCATAACATTTACTTTTCCTGTTCACAGATTCACAACTTCTTATAAATCAAATTGAAACTTTGCCTCATTTTCAGTATGATTTTTTAAAAATACTTCTGGTGACTATCACAATTATTTTTTTTCTGAGATATTATTTTTATTAAAATACTTGCAATGGGAAATCTAATCAATTAAATCAGATTGTAGCTTTTCAGGCATCACACTTTTCCACATGGCAGGTCTCAACTCTTTTTAATGCTGAAACATGATCCTGAATTTTTAGTGAACCTATGTTAAAGATTTTTCTAAGGATTAAACCCACAAGCTGATAAGTATATTTCCTGTAGTTAAGGTCATACTATCGATTTTCATTTGGGTGTAAATATATCCATTCAGTGGATCCTAAGTCTACAATAAAAAGACACTCACGAACATGTTCCTTATAACAATTGGAAGCCTGTTCAAGAAAATGCTTTCAAATTCACCAGTTAAATGTATTCACAGATATGTACATATTTATATATATATAAATATATGCACATATATGTATGTTTATGTATGTAGCACTGAAAAATATTTGAGAAAGTACCAATCTTTATGGGACTGCTCTCATTGCCAAGAAAATAATTAATGGACAGTTGCAATAATTCTGTAAATTATACTTACAATAATAATATATGGGCTTGAAAAGGGGCCACAGTAGCATTTTTGGCACAGTGTGAAGCTATTAATTTCTATTTATGTCTCTGCAACAAAGTAATTAAACACATGCATAAATCCCCAATAACCTGAGGTGAACTTCAAAATATTTCCAAGGGCTTTGCATAATGGGCCTGGGACATGGCAGGTCAGAAAGGGCACAATTCTATTTCCCAGAAAATACTGATATTTGACTTTTTTCCATTTTGAAATGGGGCAATAGGATGAAAATATTTTGCAAAATGAACACTTCAGAATTAATTTTTATAGCCAAGGCTATCAGTTTCAAAGAGATTTGACACGTAAGCCATTTTAAAATAGTAATACATAAATTAAAATAAATCCCTGTAAGATCAATAAAAATGGAAAAAACCAGAACGAAATATGCTGATGCCCTCCAAGCAAATATAAATGAATTCTCAATCTAAATATTTTCTCTTCTCAACACTATAAAATCAAGATAATCCCCAGAAACACTTCCAGTTTCAAAAAAGAAACCAGATTCCAATTAATTTTGTTTTTGAGCTGTTTGTAAACCAACCAACCTGTGCTATTTGTAAGTTATGGCACATAAAACAAATCTTGATGTCTATCGTGCCTTCAGCATTCCCATTCAGTTTCTACAATACTGCAGAAATTGTCCTTTGTGTTTTTTATACAATAACTAGAGCCTGGGTTGCATCTTCCATGGTTCCGGGTTATGAAGCAGCAGCTGGGTATCTTCATAATGGAATTTGGGTAAAACCATGCCTAGAAATAATGCACATCATTTTGGGAGTAACCAAATACTGGAAGTGCATCAACTCTTTGCAGAGAAAAGCAATGAAAAGATGCACAGTTTGAGCTGGGGAATCAAACGTTCTCAAAATTATACATATAAAAAAGTATGACCCAACCCATAAAAAAATCTTAATTTAAAATCAACCAGGCTTGCTCACAGCAAGATACACATCCTCCTGATATAATTTATTCTGCAGTAGCTCCTACAAGCCCCAAGTCCCCAATCATGCCACACACTGCACAAATACAGAGTGATCACACATTTATTTCTTTATTTGGCATTAGATTTACCTGCTCCTGAGTGAACAGGTAGAGCACTGATTACCGAGGACGCCACATACACCCAGGCAGTCAGCCACAGAAAGTAATTTCAGCCTCAGCCTTTGTTTTAAATAAACACCTGCATTTTTATATGGAGAAAAGAATTTGTTTCACAATGAGCTGTCGCAGCATGTTTGCCTGCTAACGAACCAAAAGCTCTTTGAATTCTGTCTCCCATTCTTCCCACACTGCAATTTTGCCAGCCCTGACTATCCCTTTTAGTGCTTTTTGTTTTTTCTTTTTTTCTTTTTCTTTTCTCTTGAATGAAACATTCCTGCTTAGGCCTGCAGTTACTTTGTAATTCCCATGTCATTTACTATAGGGAAAGGCCTCATTTCCATCCACAGAAGAAAGAAACAGATCGTTGTCACTGCTATGTGCAGACAGGTAGTCCCTATTTGATGTTATTTCAGTGGCAAAATATATTTGGTGGTCCAGACAGGGAGCTGAAGACAAGGCTTCTCATGGCATCCAGAATCATAGCATGGGTTACTGTGCCACATACAACCCAACCTAGTCCAACCAGTGGCTGTACACTCCAGTGAAGCAAATCCCCGAAGACTTCCATGGATGAGGCCCTCCTCCAGCATAAGAATGTCTGGCATGTGTCAAAGCACGCCCTGCTCCTCACATGAGCCAAGCCCTGCTTCTAGCGCTGTAAAACATGGACTCAGCCTCTGCTTTTCTGTATTGTCTTGAGCAGTGCTCCAGCAGGACTTTACATAGGAAAGCCTGTTTTCTTTGGGCTCCTGGATCAAGGCAAGTCCTTTGGCAATTATGGCATTTAACCTTTCTGCTCCCCCCAGATGCTCACTGGGGAGAAGCACATATTGAAGAAGTGATGTTATGCAAGCACAGGGTCTTTTAAACCTAGGAAATTTCTCATGGGGCCCATTATATCATATGAGGAAGAACAACTGAGTCATTTTTAAGTATAGGAATTTAGGCATAAAAATAGCCAAGAAATCCTTAGCTTGAGCATCTGTCCCAAACTCACCCCTCCTCCCTTTCCTTCTGCCTTCCCATCATGCGTGGGCTTTCCCCTGATCTCATTCAGTGTTTTCCTTGCCTGCATTATACTATTGCATGTATCCCACCTAAACCTTACTTCATGGCAACATGAAAGGGACTCCAAAGGCACTCCCTTCTTCCCCCAGCTTAGCAGATGAAAGCCTGCCTGGGCAGCCCACCAGACTGCTGGGGGTGGGGGGTTAAAGAGGGTCTCTGGCAGCCAGGGCTGGGGCATGGGAGTGAGAGAACAGCCTGGGGAAGGGAGGGGAAGGGAAGGAGCTGTGGAGGCTCTCTGCTGTCCAGAGGTGCAGTGATGTGTGGGCACAGAGGTGTCAATGTCACCATAGGACATCTTCATGGGGTGCCCCCAGTCATCCTCAGCACTTCACTATTGGAAAAGTCTCTTTTGAGCTCCTGTTTTCTTCCAAATCCTCCTTACCTGAGCATCAGACTCCACAAACCACACATTTTTTGAGCTACACACACAAATAATGGAGAAATAAAATGTTCAAGAACACTGTAGCACATTTTGCAAGACAAGTACTGAGAGTGGGTAAGGGAAGGAGATGGGATGGCTCACCAAACTTCCCACTCTTCCTGCTCTTTACAGGAGTCAGCTGGGCTGTCCTTAGGGGGCTGGCATGCACGTCCCAGGTGCCTGCGTTGGCTGTCACCAACAAAACTCCACTGGAGAGAGGACAGAGTCCCAGCCCTGCCTTGCCTTTCACAACTAGGCCAGGAAGGTGAAGGACCTGCTGCCTGCTGTCCAAATCCTCATGCTGGCATGGTGGTGCTTCCTGCAGCGTCCCATCTTCCTCCAGTCTAGGGCCACCAGCATCACCTTCCAAAGTGGCCCTCCATGGGCCAGCACACCAAACCAAATATGTTTAACCTGAGGCTGTAGCAAGCATGGGCTTTGCTCCTGTAGCACATGCTTCCTCTCAGCAAAGTCACCCCCTGCTTTGTCAGCTGCGCCTTGAAACTAGAAGTACTTAATAAAATAATAATAAAACGAATATAGCAAATAAGAATCACCTCAGTACTGCACATCACATTCCCTATGAGGCTGGACAGCTGTTCCACCTTGCTAACTGAGAGATCAGAATAAAACCTGTGTTCATGTCACAGAGATGGGGAGGAGGGTGCTTTTGGCTGTGAGGCAGAGGATGTGAGGCTGTGACTCGGTGCTTCTGCTGCCCCACTGCCAGGCCAGTCACTGAGTTACCCCTGCCCCGCTCTGTCCGGGGTCCACTCTCTGCCTTCCCCTCCAAGACCCTCAGGTGGACCTGACACACAGGGATGCCCAGCATGGCAAAGGCTTTGAAACTCCTCCTCTGCATAGGTAAGAAATAAAGGAGAATATTTCCTTTAATCCTTGCCATGAGCCAGATAGAATTAAGGCAGTTTACAACAGATGAGTTTTAACATGTAAGAAAGAAAATGAGGCAAAACAGATATCTGATAAAAGTTCTCAGCTGGAGGTCTTTTAGACACTTATTGCCATCTTTACTGTATCACATACCTGTTTTACATGTCCAGGGATATCAAGCAGCTAATACTAACAGAAAATTGTGTACTATTCCCATAGCAGAGTTAAACCAAGAAATGAAACAAGAATCAGCCTTGCTTTGAATTGTGGCTGAATTTAACTCTAGGATGTTGAAGTCAGATTAAATTAAAAAAAAAAATACAAACCAAAACAACCAAAAATTCCTTATTTACAACTGCATATGCACACTGAGGCTCACCAAGATTGAAAGGACCAGAGTGGTTTTCTTACACCTTGATGAAAGGGAATCAGCAGGCCAAAAGACCATATTCAAGCTGTCTCGAAAGACAAACTTAAAAGAAACACTTTATAACCAGAGGGGAAGGTGGTAGGATGGGATAGGATTTTCTTCTCCTGTTTATTAAAAACACACCTTGGGCATGATTCTAATCTGATTTAAGCATCACGTGAGGTGTATTTATTACATGGGAAAATTGCCTCAGTGTGTTCACTGACACAGTTTGGACCCAGCCTGTAGAATCTCCTCTGCATGCAGAGGACTCTCCAGTACACAGAGATGAAGTGCGGGGGAGGGAAGAGCAGCCAGGAAATAAAAAAGGGACTATCTGGGAGGAAGCCACCTGAAAAACAGCAGAAGTTGGTGTGAGCAAGGATATCCTGCTCCTGAAAGCTGCAGGGTAGCGGCAACCAAGAAGGGTGGGACGACTGGCAGAGGGAAGGGAGAGTATGAGGAGAAACCAGTGGAGTCTGAATGGTCTTGGAGCCACACCATAAAACTGAGCAAATTATAGTCAGCAAAATAATATGTGTAACAGCCAGATGTTCCTGAAAATGCTGGAGTCCTGCTGCTGCGAGGTTTCGAGGCTTATAGCCTAGAGGCACAGAAAACCCAGAACAAGGAACAAGTAGCAAGACTCTGGTCTTCCAGATGGATCAAAGATCATCTGTGGGTCCCTGGGACTATGGGATACCCACTTCACAATACAGGCAACTAGAAAACATCTTAAGGGTGCAGGCAGTGAATAAAAGTGCCTGGCAATGACAGCAGTGGGGACCGATGAGCTGAAGCTCCTCACCGAGGGTGCAGTGAGCAGAAGAGAGCAGCCTCACACCACAGGGTTAACAGGCATTTGGTGAGGGCTCCCTCCATGCAGCCCAATCTTGGCTCCACCTCAGTGGAGCTGTTGGACTTGACATCAACATGCCGTGTGCGTGGGATAAGGGAGGCAGTGAGAGAGAAGCAGCCAGGGTCTCATATAATCATGAATCTCTGCTCCAAAAGTACGACTTATTATTCAAAAATAGCCAGTTTTCTGGGCAACAGCCCAGGGCAGTACTTTGCCAGAGGTCTGTAGAAACCAAATCCATCCTTTTCCCTTTGCTGCCAAAGAAATTGCAATAGGCTCCCCATATCACAGTGACTCCTCTCTCCTAGAAATAGTTGGAGAAATCATCAGAAATGTCTCCAGAGTTAAATCCCAACCTCTCAGAGTATATCAGCTGGTTACCAAAAGACTTCAGCAGGCCCTGGATATCACTGCAACCTGACCAGGAAGTCTGGAATTACTGTGTTGAAACTGAAGTGTACTCCAGATCCTAATAAACAGACACACTTCCTTTGGAAAACTCTCCCTACAAACTTCTGGCTGCACAGAAAAGCACGTTTAGCCCAGTCTCATCTTTACTCACAGCTAGAAGGAGCCTTCTGAACTTTCAGAGTCCTGTCATATGGAAACTAGAGGTGGAGAGGCTGAGGTTCTGCATACAGCAGCCAAAGGAGGAGGGGGATGATGCATGTGTGGGGAAAAAGATCATAAAAGTGTCTTTAATTATCAATATTCACCAAAGCTTCTGAGGGCCCAGTGGGAGTTAGGACCCCAGAGTGCTGAGCACCACACAAGGCTTTTGTCCCTGCAAGGGGATGGGTCACTACACAGAAATCCCTGTGGCAACAGAAACTCCACATGCTCTCAAAGCAACAGCATCTTCTCAGTCAGTCACTGAACAGCTCGATTACCTTGGGCAAGGCACATTGTTATGTGTCTCCTGAAGCCCTGTCTGACACATCAGCGGCTGAAGACCTTGCCAGGGGTGCCCAGCCTGGAAAAAAGCTGGCAGGAGCAATATCTTACGCTGCAACATTTGGATTTTATTCTAGTCCCACCCCCTCTGCCCAAGTCTACAACCCTGCAGCACAGCTGGTGCTGAGGAGCACAGCTGGTGCAGGCAGCCCGGTTTGCAAGCTGCAGTGTGAGATGCAGATGGAGCTCCGGGTGGGAGCCCAGAGAGACAAGAGGCCGTGAACTGCCCACCCTTTGCACAGCAAAGGGCACAAGGAGCGGTGGCACAGCCGGGGAATGGGCACGGACAGACGCGGCAGGAAGAGCGAGGCTTGTGAGCGGGTAGATTGTGAGGGGATAAAAGCCCGGGGTTCCTTTGCTGGGGATCCTCCTCGCAGGCACCAGCTCGGGCTGTTCCTGTGTTACTGCGCCCTGAATAAATGGCTTTATGGAACGAGATGTCTGAGACTCTGCCACGGGAAACCCAGGGTCGAACCTCTCAGCTCTATTAAGTGACAGTATTAAGATCAGGCTAGGAGTGATGAGACCCCTTTTGATATGACATCTATCAGAATTCATCCGGAAGTTGGCCAAATTGTTCTGGAACTTGGTTATAAAGTGCAGACTATGTTGGATTTATGAATAGTAGACTTGCTACACCATTACTGTCCATTTTTCAGGATCCAAAACTACAAAATGTCAATATACTACAAGAAATGCCTCATCCCAAATCATGGAAAGCAATTTCAATAGGTGAGACTATAATGGTAGCAGCATTTTATGTCAGTCACTGACATAAAAAAACAACTCTTGTCTCCTACCTCCTCAAAGAGACCCTCTGTTTTCCTTAAATTATGTGTAAAATGTATAGTACATGCCACATTAGGACATGGGCTTCCTACTTAGGGATAGAAATCCACAGTCAAATCTACAGATGACCAAAGCACCACCTAAACTTTGGCTATCACATGCATATGCAGAAGATATGGATGACAGTATCTGGTGCCAAGTTCCAGTCCTGTACATAACTTCTAAAGGTGAATTCAGGGCAATTAGTTATGCAAAAGCATCATTCTCACTTCAGAAGTCATACAGAAAGAGGAAATCATGGCAAAGTCATGATTTACCCCCTATGCTGAGGATAATCATAGGTTCCTGTTGTTGTGATGGTTGACTCTGTGACTGAGACAAATGAATATTAGTGTGTAAGAAACCACATACTGACTTTTTACGATACCAGGTTACTTCTTAAAAAGCTGCATGGTCCAGGAGAGTAGATTGAGGTTGCAGCAATGGGATTTGTTATTAATTAGATCTTTGGCTGCAGCTTAAAAGCTTCATTGTATCTCTCAGGTCAGACTTTCCTGCTGCCAGTGCCATCAAAGAATTTGTAATTGCCTTCATAATTCACTTAAATTTCTCTGGTAAAGCACTGTATTGAGCACTACCTGACACTCTGTCCTACATAGGTTCCTTACAGTGTACAGGGTAGTAATGACTTATTTAACCTTTGCATATACGTATTTTATTTCCTATGCATAGAACACCCACTGACCTCCAGATTACATTTTTTTTTAATCCATAGAAAGCAATTATCTCATATTTCACATGGAATTCCTTGCAAAGACATCCTGGAAGAAAACAAGCAATTCAGGGACACTTGCAACTCAGATTTTCTTCTTTCTTGCCATACAAAATTAATGATTTATTAAGAAATTGGTTCTGGCTCAGCTAATCTGACTGGCAAGGACAGAACAGTGCCTTCCAGTCTACCTATCCCATCCTTAATTAGGTACTCCAAATTAGTTGGAGTAGCATTTCATGGGAAAAGACCTACAGTTCCTACAGCTACTGTAGAAAACACACTCATGAGCTGTCTACTGCTCCACCAGGAATTGTGGTGGTGAACACTGTGGTATAAATTCCATGGATTATGTCTGAGCATTTAATGGTGAAACTGCATGAAAAAGTAAAGAAATGTAATAAAAATAATTAAAGAGAAGGAATAATAATTAAAAAGAAATCCATGGATGGTATTTCAAATGCACATTACTGTTACTTGCAACCAAAGCTAAATTAATTTTCTTCAGATTTGTCTTCTCAGACACAAATGAGTACTCCCCTTTGATCAGGAGCAAGTACACCTAACATGATAGCAGGGCTTTATTGTTTCAAAACTAGAAAATTTATGTGACTATAGAAATAGAAATTACAGCTCCATTATGGAAGTGTTCATGCTCAAGGCTGCCATTGTTTCTCCACAATGTTGCAGGAAAGTGGACATGTAATGGGAAGCTGAAGTGTAAACACTGTGTCAGATATGGCTTTGACAAAACATTCATTCACTTCAGCAGATCTGGTTCACTATCTTAGCCTCAGCTGCCATGTCAGCTTCCAGAATGACAACATAGATCATGAAGAGTTGTCACTTACTGTTAATATTCTAACAAGGAATATTTAGGAGAGAGCTATAAGTTCTTCCCACTTTGCATGGGATAAAAGCTTGATTGGTTTCCTGAGCTGGAGTATGTAAGAAGTGTGCTTTGAGGTGACCCTGCTCCACAGTATCTCCATATATCAGTTCTGGTTTATAGGGAAGAAATCAAAGCAAAGGTGACTTGTCTGACATGGCACTAAAAACAAAATCTGGGTGTCCCAAATCCTGGTACAACAGCAACCTTTCCATTTCATACCAACCTATTTCATCTCAGCAACTCCAGGAGCAAGATTCTGTACTTGGGCTTTAGGAGCTACTGGCTCATTACATTTACTTTAGATAAGAAAAAATGCCATGGTCTGGCCCTGAAAAACTCCACCTTCCCTACCACCTGCTACTCTCCTACACACTTACATTAGCATGGAATACACTGAGTTAACAATTTTCAACTAAATTGATTTGCAGCCTCCTAATGTATTTTTCAAAGCTTATGATGAGTGAAATTTCACTTTATTGACAACAACTTGCTTTCTTATTTACCTGTCATTAATCTCTTCAGAAGCACCTCATGGGCTGTGAGGGACCTGGCTAACATAGACTGAAATCACTTCTCTGGGGAACTGCTTCTCACAGGATTTTATGGCCTGGTCTTTTACACTGCAACATAAATCCTACAGTAAACCTAACACAAACTTTATATGCAAGTGGACCTGCTTATTTACAGAGTTTATTACTTCCTATCTTGTCACATCTTCACCACCTTTGATTTATGTAATACTTGTTGTGCATAAGGGCTTTAGACGCTTGCTCCAAAATGCTTGTGCCTGCTGCAGGCATTCCTGCTCTCCTGGGACAAAAACCAGAGCCACCCTCTCTCTTCAGACTCCACCACACAGAAAAATAGAGTACTACTCTCCACTAAGGTCACTGGTTAAAAGCTGTACTTCAAAATGGCAAATACCACAGACAGATTATATCTGTTACAGGCTCATATGAACTACAAAGTAGTAACTAGTAAGCTAGATTTCTACACTGATACCTTAAACATCTTAAACCAATGCCTTTCTCTCCCTAACACAGGCTGCTGCAGAAGGAAGTCTCTTCAGGATTTTACTCAGAGAGGCAGCAAATCTCCTCTCCTATCAACCATGGCTGAAAAACAACAGACACATTAGGGAGGAACTGAGCTCCTGGGCATGGTTTGCACGATCATCAATCTCATCCCTGCTCCAACTCCTTGAGCAGCCCCAAGAAAAAAAGCAGCAAACAAACCAACAAAAAATGACCCTTCTTGCCCCGCTGTCTGCATTTCATCAGCAAGATGAAGACAATAGTAACTTCTTATCAATGTAAAATGTCTGTCAATCCACAAGGAGACCTGCAGCACTACAGATGTTACCACAGACTGCTAAACAGCCATCCCTGGCTACTGTCAGTAAAGCAAAACTCCTCTGGGAGAAAAGCCAAAAATAGTTGTAACAACCAGAAAATATATTTCAATATAAATATACGATGCATGATGTTATTATTATTATTATTATTATTATTATTATTATTATTATTATTATTATTATTATTATTATTATTTTAAACAAAAGCAAATTGTAGTTATTTGATGTTTGGATTTTGCTCAAGAAATGATGCAAACTTTGAGGAAAATATTTTTTGCTGAAGAAAAGAGGAAAAATTTTGCCGATTCTCCCCCTCCAAAGACGTGCTCATTTTGGAAAAGAACAGATAAAACTGACAATCTACTGAATGCTGAGCACAAGTCCCATCCCTTTGACATTTCATCTTCTTGTATAGTGGTATTTCCTCTTGTGATAAAATATCATAGTCTCTCCAGCTTTGAGGCATCAGGTCTGGCTGAGCAGCTGTCAATGAACCAGACACCCCCAGCATGTGGTGACCTCCAGCATGGGTATGGACCGGCCCATAATGGAGCAGCATGTGCTTCTGAGCAAGGCTCCTCTTAGGAGGCACATGTTCCTAATGGCAGCTCCAGCTGGTGGCCCTCCCACTGCAGCAGGGCCTTGAGAGCTCCTCCCAGGGGCACATAAGGAGAGAGGGGCCTTCCCTGCTTATTAGAAGTCATTTGCAACACAGGACATGGATAAAAGGAAACAAGTCTTGAAAATGTAACTCAAGTCTGAAGTACAACCTTGCTTGAAATAAGTGCTTGGATGTCTGGATCTATTCAAACTGTGCAGCTCTCTTGAGTTTGTGGCAAATGGGCTGTGAAATTTCCAAGGCAATTGCCTGTTATGAGGTTATCCCTGCTACAGGGAGTGTAGGAAGCAACCCAAAGTTGTTTTTCGTGACTCTCTACGTGCACAGAAGTCCAGGAGACAGCTACTATTTGGTGCAGTGATTGCCATTAAAAAAAAAAGTCTGTCTATCCTTTTTTCTCTGCTTATTTCCCTTTTTTTTCCCATCCTCAGTTCGGTACCTTATGGTGACATTTGAACTCCTGTGCAGTGAAAGTGAATGTGCCCCTGCAATCTGGTAGTGCTGCACATCCACTTTGAGCTAGCATAAATTATTTAGCAGTGTTTCAGACAGCAGCAATCAGGTCAACACCATCCACCCTCTCACAAAGACAGTGCTTTTTGCTCTTGTCTTGTTTGCTTAATCTGAAAGGTCACTGCAACTGGAAGCATATGTTTATTCTTTTATATGGAAAACATAATACTACTTATTTCCTTCCTGAGAAGCCAGAATTGCTGGAACAACCATTTCTTCCACAGCATTACTGCACTTCTGCTTCTTGTCCTGTCTGGAATCTAGAGTTTCAAAAGGGCATAGAATAATGGAAAATTTATGATGAACATTTCTGGAAAGTAAAAAAGGGAAATATTGATTTGAGTTGTGTCTAAAAGTAAAAGTCATTATGTATTAAAATCAGTTCATCAGCCTTGCCTTTGTGTTCCCAGGGGCTGTCATCCAGAGCAATCACTAAGGCTTCCCAATCAGCTGTTTTGAAATGGTGCATTTTCTTTTTTTATCATCAGTTTGGCTTATCACTGCAAAATGATAAAGAAATAAATCTATATTAATGATGTGTACCCACACAGTTAATCCATCCTTTACTTTTAATTTAAGCTGTCAGAGTTTTGTGGCAGAGCTGTAAGCAGTTCTATAAATCCTGTATTTCTGCAGTTCTTCCCTCTGGATCCCCTTGGTACCTTTGCCAGAGCTGAAAGCAAGCTCAGCTGCTAAGGCAGAAATTGCACAGGTCTGTGGAACAAAATTTCCTGGTGCATGTCAAGAAAATACTTTGATTCGTTAAAAAGGTGAAAAATCAGAAAAAATTGACTTTATTTATATAGTAAATGGACTTTATTTATGTAGTTCTGCAAACTACACTTCGAATTTCTGAAATATTTTCTGCATAGTTTGAGTTTTAACTTATTTTAGCTCTGAGTCTCCTCTGGGGAATTTCTGGTTATTTTGAGAATGTCAGATGGGCAAGAACCTTGGCATTTCCCTGATTTCCACATTAGTCAGTGACCAGGAGTCTCAGTCTTTAAAAGCTCTTTGCTTTCTTGAAAATAGAAGTGATATTTGATGCATGTGATACCTGGAGACCAAGGCTGAAAACTCTGCACTTGAGAGTCTTCACGGAGCTTTCCTCTCAGTGTTATCCATGCGATCAACAACATTCCTACTCAGGAGTGATAGGTGAAAGGAATGAAAGGCACGAGGAAAAGTCTTTATAAAGAATAAAACAAATAGGCTAAGTTTTGCTCTTTCACATGGCTTCTAGCATGCCAGGAAAAAGAAAACAACCAACCTTCTCCAGTTCTTCAGACATTTTAGTGTAATGATGATAAATGAAAATATGTTTTATTTAGCTTTTCTTTTCTTTTTTTCAATAAAAAGCCTAAAAAGATAAATTCTTGCAGACAAAGAAATAATTCCTCATTAAAGTGCATTAAAACTCTTGCAGTAGTACCTCAGGTATGCCTGCTGTATTCTTACAGTACAATATTCTCCTCTTTCTTGTACAGCATTTTACTCCACAAGTTGTGCTCTGAAAGTGAGCATGAAATGAAGAGCTGGATGCTAGCTGGATGAATGGCAACAGCAAAACTAGAACAAGGAGCTCAGGCACCTACAGTGCATTGTAAGCAGGTTTTCTTTAACCTCTGGCAGGAGCTTGCAGAGCAACTACCTATATTCAGTCTGAAGAGGAGTGGCAGTGTATTCAGCCACCAAATAAAAACCACTAGATAGATCAGTACCTTGTAAAGTTGTTGTCCATGGTGACCAAGACTTTCTTTTTCCTTTTTTTTTTTTTTTTTAGCTAGGGATGTCATTATGGGAAAAGGGTTTTTTTCCTCCACTGGAACTATATGTGAAAAAAAAAAAAAATCTGTCTTTATTCATTATTTTTACATTTCTCTTAATAAAGAGGTCATCTACAATTTCTTCATTTATATTTTTCATCCAAAGAAAATCACTTACAAGCCACGAAGAAATGACCTTGGAGGTCCATAAATCAATGTGACAGGTGATTCAATCAGCCACATGCCTTCTCTGATTTAAGCAGCTGCTGACTCTCCTGGAGCACACTGAGAGCAGGTCCCAGCGGCCCTGCCAGTGATGAAGGAAGCAGCAGGTTTGCACTTTTAAAACCACTGAAGCCTGGCTGAGGAAATCACTGACACAAGTGAAATAAGAGTGACTGAATATTTAATTTGCATGATCTGCTGGCACCGTGCACACCTCCACACTTCGTTTTCTCCTCCTGTGTGCGCCTTCAGTGTCGCTGCAGAAACTGCAACTCCTGTGGGGATTTTATTTCTACAAAGTGATACTTCAAGTTCATGACTGCAATTTTTGTGTAATTCCCAGGCAAGCACTTAATGAACTTTAAGAGAACTGCAACAAGGGTAGGGGAAATACTGTTCAAACTCAAATGGGAGACACAGAACTGGACAGGATGCTGAGTGCCAGGAGACCTTCACCTGGTGGGCCAAATTCTCCTGAAATTCAGAGTGGCTCATTATATCAGAATGGCTTACTACTAAATTTTTATGGCATTGCTTTGGATTTTTTTCAGATAGATAAAATAAGAGGGCTGAACAGAGTTGCTAGGGTCTAAGCAAAGATACAGTTTATTCCTGCAACAAAAAAAGTATACTTCATCTACTGTGATAGCCCATATTTTTCTCCTCACTTAAAATTTATTTGCACATTGCTATCTCAACATTCCTGGTAAATTCAACAGTTCACGGTGCTTTCCCAGCAGTGAAACCTGTCTGCTCAACTTTACTCCTTCAGGACACCAAAGGAAGCACAAAAAGATTCAGGAAGATTTTCTGTGAATGCTCAAAAGTCCCATCTTTGAAAGTGAGTTGCCATTATGCTCCTAACTTTGTAAAATCTAATTTGAATGAGTTTTTAACAAGCTTTGGGAACTAGCAGGTTTCATATAGTTACTTAGAATCAAGTCTCTGAGTCTCAGTACCATTTTTTTTAGTAGAAGACATTGTACAGATTAATTCACTGAAAGAAAATGAAAACATGGAAGAAAAACCAGAAAACTGTCAGCATTATTTTTGTAAAACTTGTAAAATTCATCTCTTTCTTGGTGGAAAAGCAATGAAAAAGTTCTGAAATGTATGTGGAAGAATTCCTCTAGATCCTGGAACATAAGATCTGTCAGACTGCCTCTACTGCAAGATCCGTCTCACCCAGTGTCCTGATTTAAAAATACAGACAGTGGAAGCTCAAGGTAAAAGACACATGAAAAGCAGCAGATACTTATATAAAGCAAAACCTTCCCTTACCTTACCACCTCCTGTCTCACTGCCTTAGCATGTGGCCACCATCCTGATCAAGTGGCAACTGCCTTGCCAGGGCTCTGGATTGCACCAAATTCAAGCAATAGGATGGGCCACATGCACATTTCACCTAGAAGGAACAGCTGATTTTTCATAGCATGGCTCCTTTTTGTCCTCTCCTCCACACATGGTTTTGATCAAAGCCTAATTGGGGAAGTTTTGTGGCTAATGCTACAAAGAAAATCAGACTGATTTATTGCAATGGTCCATTTTGTCCTTGAAACGGGAAAAAAATGGTGCACAAAAGTTTTGAAGGATGTACTTGCCCACTTTCAGGAGGAAAAATGAGAGGTCTCTAATCCCTTTCTCTTATGAATTATTTTCCTTCTACTCACTGTGTTTTCCATCATCATTATTTTTTCATGGATCTGCTTTCTCCAATATCTTATTGTCATCTTTCCTCCCTCAAATAAGTCCATTAAGCATGTTCAACTTCAAAAGCTAATATGCAGAGGTGCTAAAAACCACTGACACACACATGAACATTAATAATGAGCAATGGTGAGCATGGTCTTATGCTTTTTCTCTTTAATTGCAGTGCATCAGCTGCATTAATGTAAGTTGCCTAAACTCCATCCCACAAAATAATCCAGACTTAGGGAAACAGCTGCCCAGTCCTGATTGTTTCAGGCAGGCTTCTTGTCACCTTCAAAGTTGTAGTTTTCTACTGAAACCTCAGCCAGCAGTGGGGAATATGCAAGTAGAAAGAGTGAAATATTGAAACGAAGATCAGACCTTCCTTTGGCATAAAAGACTCTCAAGTGCAGTACACCGTACATGCAAGAAATCCCTGAAACCAATCTATCCTCAGGCAGGTTGCATGACTACACTATTTTGTGCTATTTTTACTTAGATGAGATGACCAAAAGACATGGAAAATATTTAGGAAGAGAATATGGACCATGCCTCTCAGATGGAAAATTAACTTCTGTGAAGGCAAGGTGAATTTAAGGCTTGGAAGAATAGAGATTGCTGATTGGATTAGGGAAAAAAAATAAGAAAAAAGAGAGAGGAAAGATTTATGGTACATTCATGCTGAAATCCATCTGAAATGTAGGCAATAATTCTTGATTGCCACATTTAGTAGTTAAAGAACAGATTAAAGGCTACATTCTTAGTTAAAGCAGATTAGTTCAGGTTTATGCATGTCAATAGAGGTTTGCATAGGGCAAGGAGAGGGCTCTATATTTTCCTAAGTGTGTAGTAGATTTGCCTATTTTCATTTAAATGCTAACAGTGAAGTAATTTGGGGCAGAACCGTGGAAGAATTAAAGGAAAAAACATAACATGGGAGCTTGTGCCAAGGCTCCAGCTGCTCAGAAATGACAAGTTCTGAAAGTTCTCTCTGAAGCTACAGTGAAACACTTCTGTCTATCATTTCATCTGCTTCAAGGATTTCCAAAGAAATACATCACTACATTCCAAAAACTCAGTCCTTTCTCCTGTATTGCTTCACTTCTTGGAATATTTTTGACAAGTCTTCCTCATAAAGTAAGCCTGGGGAAATGAGAAGATGAAAAAGAAAAGTTATTTCTAAGGAGTAAAATTACCAAATTATTCTTAGAACCACAGAGATGACAAAGATAAGGGTTTTTTTTTTTTTGGATAAAATCTGTAAAATATTAGTTGCAAAAAAATTATAGAAACTTTATTGGTTTAATGATCGTTCCAGGCATGGTATTTTCTCTATCTCTCTTTATCTCTCTCTCTCTCTCTTTTTTTTTTTTTAAACTAGTAAGATCCCCACTAAGGGAGTGGGCTCTAGGTTACTGTCATGTCACATTGTGGGATCCCAGTCCACCCTACGGAGCTGCTCCTCCTCTGCTGATCACTCTAGCTGATCTCCTGCTCCTCTGCTCTGCCTGATCTCCAGGAGTTGGGGAGTAAAGACTAAGGACAGCCATTTAAAAGAGGTAACACTTTGCAAATACTTTCTCATTTCAAAGATGTGACATTTTACAAAGACTTTCTTTTCTTTCAGGCTCCAGTTTTTGCACTCCAAAGGTGCAAATTATTACCCTGCATTAAGATGACTCCAGAACTGCTTAGAAGTAGTTTCTTAACTGTCATTTTTACACTTCATGAAAGTGTAAAAGGATGGGTTTATATTTATTACAGAAATGCTCCAAATGTGATAACACAAACAAACACAAAACACTTAAGACACTTAAGGCCAATCCATTATTTATATTCACGCTCACACCTCTCAACAAGACATCACTGGACTCTTTCCCCACTCTACACATCAGAAGATCAAACTTTGGGCTACATTTTTTGTATGAAACATGTCTTTCACCAAGATAAAGGCAGCAGACAGAAGTGCAAGTTGTGAGCAACATATGCCCCATCATGTGCAACTGTAAAAGTCTTGTTCTGATGACTGGTAAGTCAGGCAGATTTTTTTTCTGCTAAGTAAAAAAAGTAATTAACTCTTCCATTATGTGAAAGAAAAATATTTTTATCTCATTGTCAAAAGTAAATACTTCCAGACATTTGATCATGACTCTTGTAGCAAGGTTTGTATGGAAAACAGGAATGGTTTTCTATCCAAAATTTCTAAGGTACCTTGAGGATGATGTTTTCCATTTTTGGTCTTTGCTCAAAAGTACAAGCACAGCTCTGTCAGCTCATAAACAGTGTAATAAAGATGAAAAAGAGACTATGGTCTTGCAAATTAATCCAACCATGCTGGAAGAAGAAACAACTGAGTTTTTAACTTGACTTGTATTTAATCCTCATTAATATCTTATTTGGTTTGGATGCAATAAGAAGCAGGAGCATGGGAACAAGGAGAGTGCTGGAGAGATTCTGATCATTATTCTCATTAGAGATGGGAAAGTTCACTTTTGAAGGTGGATATTTTGAGCATCAGTAGACAGCATATAACAAAGCCTGCTTTTCAGAGTTGGTGAAAAATGTTAACAGTAATTCCACTCTTTTGTCTGACATGCCAAAATCTTTATGTTTCTCTGAAATTTTAAATACATTATACTAACCCATTTTAAGGAGGCTTATATTTCTCTCTAAAAACTCATGCAAGATACTTTTCTTACTTTTCTTTCATTCCTTTGGCAATTTATGAAACAGGGGCAAAATAATGGCAGTAAATGCCATCTCTGAAAGCTCAAATGACCAGGAAATGTAGTGGTTTTTCAATCATGTTGAGGCTTGAGGAAGTGAGCATAAATCTATTTATTTCAATGCAATCACTGTCAAACATGCCACACTTCTAAAATTCAGAGCATTATTTTGGAACTCTTTAGGTGCTCAGTTCAATTTTATCAGCATAGTATAAGTTTGAGGAACCTTGGCCTGTAGCAGTATTAACTTTTTAATCCTCCAGACATCTCTGAGAGATGGGTGGTCGTGTGCAAGGTTTTCTGGCTTTAGGGAGAAGCAGAGTAGGGACAAAACATAAAACAATCTGCTCATGGGCAGGTGGCAATTCAGAGCTGTCCATGGCTCTTGTGTTGTGGATTTGGCGCCAGCTAAGGGAGTTCCTGGTCTTGCTCCATAACGTCACATTTCTAGACTTAAGCATGCATGGGCTGGGATCAGGAACCACATAAATGAACCATACTGGTTCATTAAAGGAATTAAAGGAGTTTATTCTAGCCCTTCTCTGAGTTGCAACTGGTTTACAACTGAGAAAACAAATGTGTCCATGTGAGGTGAAGAAGGATAATGTGGGAAGAACCAGCTGGATTATCTACGACAGAAGGGAACAGTTTAGACTGACATAAGTTCCAAACAAAAGGTCTGAGCTGGCAGAGCCAGGAGAAGAACATGTATCTTCCCGAAATTTATTTGCAGAGGCTTGGGTGATACATGTCATATCTTGTTTATCCCAGTATACCACCTGAGTTTCCTACTCAGTTCTTAAGATCACCCTCAAACACTAAAAATTTTCTTCTAGCTTTTTCTGCACATTTTCCTTGTTTTCACCAATACCATCTGTTGGGGTTTTAGTCCTAGTGGTTTATGGCTGAATATTTAAGGAAAACAAAGGACCTGGCTGCTCTTTTTGTTTCATCTGGAGGTGTGGGCAGTTCGGTCTTGGTGTCCAGAGAGAAAGGAAGCTGTTTTATTTCTACGGCCGCTTTTCTTTCTGCTGGAGAAACACGGGGATCCCAACCCCGCCTTCCCTGCCCCTCTCAGAGCCGGGCCATGGCTGCCCTGCCCCGCCGCTGCTTTGAGCCTTCGCTATGTTGTAGCTGTGCTTGCCCTGCCTGTCTAGACCTCTGGGGGGGGTTCTCCGTTTGGATACATCTCATCTGCCATCTGGGATTTGTGCTTGTCTCTGCCGCTCCAGCTTGCTGCTCCCGAGGGTCCAGATGGACACCGGGACCAGCTGCCCAGGGGTTCGTGAAGCCTTTGTTCCATCCCTTCCCGGGATCCCAGGCCGCCATTGCCGCGTGCTCCCCAAGCTCACTACAGAGCGCCCCCTGCAGCCGCGGGGGAACCATCGCACCTGCCCTGCTCACCGGGAGCCGCCAGCGCCCCTGCTGGCTGCGAGCGGAACTGCACCCAAGGGGAAAGGGCCCGACAGCCGAGAAGGCTGGGACTGGGTTTGTGATTGTTTGCTGTTACTGCCAGAGTTATTGCTGTTTGTTTGACTGGTTATATATATAATAGTAAAGAACTGTTATTCCTATTTCCCACATCTTTGCCTAAAAGCCCCTTGATTTCAAAATTATAATAACTTGGAGGGTAGGGGGTTGCATCTGCCATTCCAAGGGAGGCTTCTGCCTCCCTTAGCAGACACTTGTCTTTCAAACCAAGACACCATCCAAAGGAGGTCTAAAAAAGGTGACACAGAGCTCAAGAAGGGAGGGAGGAGAAAAAATACCCCATTCATATGACAACTTACATATGGATAATAGTACACAGTGTTCGTCAGCTGCAGTTAGAACCAGGTCTCCAGAGTTTTTGAACCAATGTAGTAAACTGGGGCCAGGTCCTGACCAAATCTGGGCTGAATTTCAGGTGATCTCACTCCCTCTCCATGGGCTTCACACAAAGTTTACATATTATTTCAGGGTGGTTTGGATAGATACTGTGAAGGTGTGAGCAGATGGATTTTATTTTGTTTTTAAGTCAGAAAATATCTAAATGCATTAAAGTCATGAATGCTCCAAAGTGAACACTGGCCCATGAGCCTCAAATTCAGGTTTTTATGCAAGAAATGGTGCAATACATATTACTATGATATTTGGGTGGCCAGTTTTCTTATGATAAAGAATATAAAAGACAAGCAGTGCTTAGGATGGCTTTCCATACTAATACAGTGACAATCACTAAAAGGTCCCTGTTTACTAATAGTTATAAGGGTTACCATGAGTCTTTTGTACCTGAATAAATGTGAGATGACACATGAGATGCACACACCTAAGCCCCATGTGAAGACTGAACATTCTAGCACTGCTTGGGCTAGGACATGGCTAGATAATACAGCAGGCAAAGAGGTAGAATAATGTTTTCACTTTTCTGATAGTTTCAAAAGCAGAAACTGAAATAATCCATCAAATGCATTCCAAGGGGGGACATGGCAAAGCTATCTTTGGATGGGACACACCTGCTATAACCATGACTTCACAGAGACTAACTACTGATAATTAATGATTATGATCCTCAGACAGGGACAATTGTTCATCTGCTGAACTTCACTCAGTGTCCTAGTCCCATGACTGAATGCAAAGAGAATGGTGACTCTTTCCATATTGTATTGAACCCATCTGCTTTCACCCTTCAGCTTAATAAGCTACTAAACCCTAACGCGCTGTTAAGACAGTCATCTGACTTTGGATGTCTAACAAATTAGAAGTTCTACTGCAGAGCAACATCACTGCACTCTTCTTTCTGTTTTTCTTAGTTTCATCTGGTCCAATAAACGTTCAACATTCTTGCAGGGATACGAGCAAATGCAGGGACTGAGAGAAATGAGGGGAGGGTGCAACAGTGCCAGGGTGTAGTGCCTAGGATTGTTGAGCCTGAACCGTTTGGACAGTGCAGAGGTGGAGCCACTGACATGAGCAGGACAAGCTGCAGTCCTACCCATACGAAAAAAGAGCCATGGTATGCTCTTGATTTGTCACCTAACCAAATGACTCTGCTTCTCAGGACTTCCAGGTCAGAGATGCCAAGCTTCCTCTTTCTGCAAGGGCAGCCATGGTTTTGGGAATTCCCTTTGAGCCTGTATGCTTTGGCAAATCCGCCAGTTTTCTCAGAGGCTTCTGTGGGCTCAAAAAGGAAGGCAGAGAAGGTACTCCAAACCTCAAAATGGCCTTCAAGTAACAGCTGGGAAATTGGAGCAGGGACCCAAATCAAACACATTCAGAGGCTTGGGGAAGAGAGTCACTCCTTCAACAGCTGGCAAGGAGAAAACAGAGGGGACTGCTGCACTGAGAGGAAGGTGATCTGCAAATTTCCCATTCAAAAAATCCTCTGGAATGCACTTAAACCCTTTGAACTGCACTCCTTTGATGGTCACAAACACACTCCTGCACCTCAGTTTTCTATCACATTCCACAAGGTTTAAAAAAATTGTTTCTATATAAAGCTATTTATTTAATTCTTTTAATCTCTTCAAGTGTATTTTCTGTGTTTGTTATTCAGTCCTGATCTTTAGATCTATGGGATTAAATTTATATTGTAGAAGAACCTGGAGTGTTTTTTTTCAGTTTTATTTTATTGAGGAGGAAAACCCCTCCAAGTTTAAATTACTGAAATAAATACCAAATGACCCAAGCAGCAGTTCATCAAGTTCACACCACTACAAGTCAGAGCAAGCTATGGATTTAGAGAGCATGAACCATGAGAACAATTGCAACATAGATCCAGTGAAAACTCCAGTCCCTAAAGAATTGCACAGCTGTTTTAGGCGGTCTACATCTATCTTCCCTGGGCGCATGCTTTGATCATTTTCCCACAATGACATTTATTTCAGATTTTGTGACCTCTTTCCTAATTCTTTGTTGCCTCACTCCTTGAATGCATGGTTTCTTCTTGTGCCCTATGCAAAGTGAGTCTGGGGTGGTTGTAAAAAGCCACTGAATTGAAACAGCTCTACTGCCCATGGGACATTCACTTTGTATAGGAGTGCGCAACTCTCTCTGTAGCTCTAGGAGGCAAAAAAATAGTGGGTCTTGCTGGGTGGTTTTCTACTCTACCCCTCCCCTGCCCTTTTTAAAAATCAGTTTGCAATATGGTTCATGGCCCAGCCTCACAAATAGCTTTACTGCTGCAATGCAGGGAGCAGCATGGGAAAGCTGTGGCCTTAGAAGTTAAAGTACAGAGCAAAGGAATCTGCTGAGTTACACAAAATTCTTTTTAAACTATGAGAAATAAAAAGATAACTATCCTGGCTTTAGCATGAGTGTATTCTGTAGGTTCAGTTTCATAGATGGTATATATTATATTGGCAAGAACTAAAAAAAAACCCCATTCATAAAAAGAATTCTTTGCCACTGGAGAAGAGCAATTTCTCTGTACAAAACGTCAGTCTTTATGAGGCTACATGCAAGTCTCATTTCAGTATCTTATATCAGTATCAGTCTGTGAGAAAGTTCAGGATAACCCATTGAAAGTGTGAGGGGAAAGATGCTTGGTGATGTTTATTCTCAGCTGTTCTGTGTTGGCAGTGGGCAAGTCCCCCTTAGTAAATCAAGGAGATACAAGGTCATGGATTTTACCCCATATTTTGCAGGTAATAAGTCATCAGCCCAGCTGACAGGAGGTAACTCATTTACCCATGAAATACACCTCAGCTGACACACCCAGTACCTGATGTCATCAACCAACTCACACCTTGTTCACACTCAAATCCTGCAAAGACCTTGTACCTATTACCATCACATTCCTGCCTCTCATCATTCACTCCAGGTTCAGCTTCTTCTCCATCAGAAGAGTTCTGAGACTGCACCTTCCCTTATCCAAGGAAATGTTTTAGTCCAGACCAGAAAGTTGAGATGTCCCTCACTCCCCTTTGCTGAAGAGGTTTAGAAATGAATCAGACAGATGAAGTAATTATTGCCATTATTAACAAAAATTACTAAATAGTCCTAAATCCATAATTACTGCAGTTCTTAAAAACAAACACACAACTCTTGGCCTCACAATGAAATTATACAATGTAAGGATACCTGCTGCAACTGGCAGGTGGCCTCCCATACATGCACTTGTTCAGCAATCACACTTCTTTTTTCTGGAAGGGCTTAGATATTTGCTTTGAAGCTCAGCATGGAGCTAAGGGGAGCAGTTATCACTAACCACTGCATGGTCATCTATTCTCATTTTCTTTAAGTCCCTTTTGTAAAATATTCCATCTTCTTGTAAGCTGCTGCTCTAGTAAGCTGCAGCAAGGTTTTTGTGGATGCGTGCTGTGCTTTGAATACAGAGTAAGCCATGAGGTTGCTGTGTCAGTGTTTGCCTCATGTGAAGCAGCTCTTACTGCGTTTTCAGTTTGCTTCTTCTGTTTTCAAAAGCTTAATGACTATGGTAACAAGTGTTGTTGGCTTTGTTAAGATGCCACCATTAAGGAAGAAAGCAGTATGTAGTGTCCTAAATAGGAACCTCTAAACTATACAAAGTTTAGTCTAGCTACTCAGTTTAACTTGCTCTCCATCATCTGTGAGGGGCACTATTCATCAGCAGTATTTTCATTTAAGACTCTGAATGTATATTGAAATTACCCCAGCAGCTTGACTGGAAGAAGAGGTCTTTTTAAATCTGCACTAACACATTAAGATACTCAGCAAACACATGTGTTTTGACATTTATAGGGCTGTATGATTTAACTTGAAAACTTCAAGAACTTGAAGGAACCCTTTTTTTTCCCTCTCAAAAGTACAAGGATGTTGCCAGCAATTATTAAAACCACAGTGCCTCAAGGCACAGTAAAACACCTCTGTTCTTTAAGTCCATTCTAGAACAAAACCCATCCTCATCAATAATATGGATAGGTGAAGAATAGTTCAGAAGCAAGGGAGAGGAAGAACACATTTTAGCACAATTTAAACCTCACACTGAACACCTGAAAGCCCCAGCAGTGCTAAAAGCCCCTCTGAGAACAAAGCAAGACAGGCAGCAGAGCAGAGGACACCTTACAAATGTCCAAAACAGGCAGCTCCACTGCAGCGGAAGGCTGAGTACAGTCAGTTTCTCAGATGGATCCCAGCTCACAGCCTGGAAGTCCTGCAACAATGCCTCCAGAGATATGCAGTGTGAGAAGGACAAGTATATTTGCCTCCCTTAAAAATACAGAGCGTTTCTTGCCCAGATGCCCCTTAGAGATGCAGGGTTCCTTGGAAGCCCAGGGGAAAGAGAGAGAAATAGCAGGACATGGCGATTAGGAGCCACCCTGGAAAATCGTAAAGAACATATTCTAAGTCACAAGAGTGTGAACCCATTGTGTTCAGAATTGTGTGTAGAAACACAAATTAATTTGGGTAACAACCCCTCTGCTGCACTCCCCCCCTCCTCACAGAATTTAGTGGATATTCACTTGCAGGGCAGGGTGCTGGGGCAGGAAGGTAGAAGAGATGCAAAATTCACAAACGCGGAAGCATTTGCAAGTGGCGCAAGTTCAGGGAGAACCTGGGGTGTGTGGAGGGTGTTGCTTGATCCTCAAACACCACTGACTTATTATATGCAATTTATCCTCAGTGAAGCCTTCTCTGGCTACCAGCAATGCTACAGCAAGATGAGATGCAATAGAAAACACTGTCTGTTAAAGTTTTTTTGAAAAGGGATTGAGAAAGAAATTGTAATGCACAAACAATTTGTTCAGTCTTTTTTTGGTCAGAATGTGAGTGGTTTAGCTGAATTAGAGCTGTGGGGTTGCCCTTCAGTGCTGCTCTGAAAAATTCTTATCAAGAACTGAACCTTACCATTTGTATTGGCCCAGCTCCTCCTGCTTTTCAGAAAGCAGTAATTGCACACAGCTTGCTTTACTTTGCTTCAGCTCTCCCCCTGGGAACCAATACTTCTCATTTCAGTGAACAGAGCTGAAGCTGAGAAAACGAAGCCTATTGTTACTTGAGCTTAAGAGGTGAAAGACGTTTGGAAGTTTTATAAATTTGGCTTAGAAGATGAGAGCCTTTCCTACCCTCACCATCCACTGGGACTAGCTGAGCTACAGGCTTATGTTTTGATAATATGGAAAAATACTCTTGCACAACTGCAAGGGCACCATCCTTCTCCAAACACCTTTGTCCATTGAGCAGACCTCTTTGGCAGCTCCCTTACAATTACAGTCCGTCTCAGGCACTGGGTATACCATGTATCCTGATTTCCCCATGGTGTTCAATTCAGACTGAGCATAAATGAGCCATAAATGCATCTCAGATGGGAAATAAGGCTTCTAACAAGCAGAGCAGAGAGGATCTGAAACAGTCATGCCATTGGAGGAATGAATGCAAAAAGTTTATTTATTTTTAATGCAGAACTTGCTCTAGCATTCCCTAGCATTAGTGTGAATAGCTGTCCACACAACCATGAAGTTACTGCTCACGGCATCACTTCTAGGCCCATGGTGTACTAAAGAACTTGCATGAAGCTAGTAAGCCACTGGGCTAATGCTCTGTGCTCTGAGCTAGCTAGCACTCACTGCAACTGCCTCTCCATTTCCTAACAACCACCTTTGCACATACTAGAGAGCTGGAATACACAGATCTTACCAGTGGAAAGATGTGCATCTCAGAGACTACAGAATTTCACAAGATATGCTGGCAAATCTGTCTTCTGTTTGCCAGAGAGGCATCATATAACTTCTGCTGCAAACCTTCTTGTTTGTTGTATAAGCTAAGCTACCTTGAAGCTGTGGGACACTCTCCTCTTCCCTTCCTCTTAAAAAGACATCAGCTGAGCCTTCTCTCTTTGCAGTCTCTGCCACCCACACCTCTCATTTACATACAGCTGGTTATTGTCCTGTGAGACTTACGCAGGTGAAGGGCAGTGTGGGCCAACCATCTTCAGAGACCAGGCCTTGCTATACTTCATCTAAGTCCAGGTTTGCAGTGGCCTGAAGCCTCCTAAGTCCAGTCCCTCTTTTCCATAACCCTTTCCTACTTGGGAAACTGCAATAAGGAGTTTCCCCAAGAAAAAGCACGAGACCAGAGGTATTCCTCATTAATGTCCTAGATCCTGTAAAAGAAATCCTCTAATCAGAAGTTGATTTAAGATACAGGATTGGTTTTCAAGTATTCCAAATTCTTGATACTTACCTTCCTGGCTTGGTGTGAACCTACCACACAAATAAATGATATTAGCAAAACCTAAAGATGTCTTGAGTGCATTTGGACATAGAGTTTTCAAACTCATAACTGTTTCTAACATTACTGTAGGTTATTCATCACTCACATTATTCTCCTACACAGAATACCTAGCACTTGGGATCCACCTCTCTAGTGATTGGTCCACCAAAGTTTTCAGATGCTCTATTCTACCTCACAAATACTCAGTAAGTTTGACACATAAAAATGTTTAGGAACTTTAACATGTATCACAGCTGAACCAAAGGGATCCACACCGTTATTAGCTCTAGAAATGGCAAGGAAATAGTAATCATACAAGCACAAGCAAAATGTTGAAAATAGTCCCTATCATGGCATTTCTACTTTTGCTGCAGGAAGGCAGCATTTTGAAAGCTTTTTACAATTGTAAGGGATTAAATTTTTCAAAAAGCTGCTCAGGAAATATGTACTGCCAAGAAAGTCCTAACTTTGGGATTTTACAAAACATTTATCTGCACATGGTGAAGTTTGGATTTCTGACAGCTCATACATCAGGCAATTCTAACCCTAGAGGTCTGTCTTGTAAGAATTGTTTTTGTTCCCTTTTTTGGCCTTATTATTTGGCTTCTTATTCTAGATCTGCGATTTTAAACAAGCCTTTCTTTCAAAACAAGACATATTTCCTGCTGGAATTTAAACAACAGTCCTACAGCACTACATGAATTATCCCCTTAGACAAATGTCAAAATATATAGCAACTCAAAACAAAATAGTGTCTACTGTCTTCAGTTCAGACTTACAAGCAATAAACTCCCAGAAGCTTATGTAAAAGAACCTGATTGTGTATTTTATATGAAATAGCAGAAATATTTCGGCACCAGAGCACTAGCATAGAGCGTAAAAGTATACTTCTCTTGGTATTTATAGAGATCAGGCAAAAGGGCAAATGTGGATGAAAGCAAAAAGTTTATTTTCTATGGAAAATTCTGAAAGGCCAAAATAATTCTCTTTAGATGTTTTAAACTAAAGTGTTTTTAAAACATATACATGGGGGGTTTTGTCAAAAATTAAAATGTTTGGGTTTTTTAAATGTTTATGTCCTTCCCAAAGAAATAAGACATAAATCTTTAGCAAAACAGTTGCTCACTAAAATTTTGCTTTAATCTCTTTTTTTCCCCTTCACTTATTTTGTGAGAACGACACCCATGAGAAAAGTCAACCTTCAGTACCTGGTGATTTGCGTTACTATTCCATGTTTCCTACAGCTTCAAGAAGGAATAAGATATAGCATTAAAATTATGTTACCGAGCATGCACATTCCTCCTGAAACCATTGAGATTTAGGTTGAAATTCAAGAAAATGTCTTTTGGTATATTAATCAGAGCTGTGTATGTGAGGAAGTAAAAGTACTAAGCTTGCCCACTGGCTTCTGTGAGTGGCTCAACTTTTTTCAAAGTCTGGCTTCTCTTTTGTGATCCTGAATTTTGACATAGAGTTTTAAATATCCAGGCTTTAATTTCCATTGCTATAAAAGTTTGTACATTTCATTTTTATTGTGAAGGCTTTGTATAGCTTTACACACACAGACAAAAAAAGATATCTTCAATGTCACCACAGAATATTGTAGAAATTGAAGTTATATTTACCTTTTTCAGACAGTGTAACTTCCGAGTATCATCACTGAAGATAAAGCTCTTCACAGTGAATTTCAGTGTAGCTACAAGCACAGCTTGGTCTACTCTCTCTTCAGTGGGTTGCAAAATGGCCCTATGCTACATCTTCCCTGTAGCACACTTGTAATTACTTTCTGGCCCTGATTTTGTCCTTTGAAACTAAGCAGATGGTCCTGCCACCCCACTGTCCCCTTCTCCATGAAAGACTGGTGTTGGCAAGTGAATCCTTTGTAGATGGAACCCAGGAGAGGCACTCACAGTGACAGCTGTGGGACCAGCTAACCCTTGACTAATGGGGCATTTGTGATGGCTGTGGTTTCTGAAGACATTGACAGTCTTGGAACCACACTGACAGCCCTGGAGGGAGGTCTGGTATTTCACACACACTGTCCAGTACATAATTTTTACATTTGGGGGTTATGCATGGGTGCACATGAACTAGGCTCTCCACAACCGTATTTTGAACCTTTCTACTGCTTGGCAGTGCAGGTGCATTTTCTCTCTATTCCTTAAAAAGAAAACCAAAACACCAGGCTTGGGAGGCCAAAAGCAACAAAGCCACAGTTTTGAAAAGTGACTATTAAATTGATGTTCTGAGATACTGTAATTTTGAGACAACAAAGTTTGTGATTGTCACTCTTTCTTCTTGCTGCCAGGTCTCTGAACTGATGACCAAGAGCCAGGTCCTTCTGTCTGGCCACCTGTCATGAGGTACTGCAGACTGAGTGGTGGCCTCAGAAGAACTTGTTCACCGTCACTGGTTTTGCAGATTTGCCACATGGAGCTGGTTAGAGTTTGGGACTCAGTGGTTTGCAAAAGAGCTGCTGACAATCACTAGTAGCAAAGTGCACTTCTGTTCAGCAGACTCAGCAGGTAGGACAGATGGCACCTCTATCAAATTAGAAAACATTGTTTTAAAATAGGCAATACCTCAGAGAAGGACCCATTTTTTAGGCCTTGTGTAACGGCATTTTGACACATGTGATGGAGAGAAAACCTGGAGGTCTCCCATCTATAAGCAACCTGTTCCAGCTGTTGCTGAGCCTCATTTCCTGACCTCAGGGACCTAACATTTGACACCTACTAGACCATTTTTAGCCTTGTACCAGAAACTGAGATAATGGCCTTATTCTAACGGGAAGCATGACCTCTGAAATCCTGCCCATGTGTAAACACCCATCCCGACCCCGTTTGTACAACTGACGCAGTGCGACTGTGCACAGCAGCCAAATGAAACTTCATACACTTAAAATACTGTTTCTGTATAAAGTCAATCAGTAGTTGAAGGCAGGCCTGTCTCATCTCTCACCTGCCAGTCACTTGGCTTGGGGTGCTAGTAAGGTGAGCTCTCCTAATTTATTGGATGCCAAACCAACAAAATAATCTCTTTCTTAACAAGAGCTAAGCTTAGAGTAAACGTATTTTGCAAGCTATTCTTCAATGCATTATATCTGTTATTTATCAAATGCTATTCTGTTGGCTTACTGTATCTTCATGCTTTTCTTCTGCCCACCCATAACTCTTGGCACTTTAAAATTAGCATCTCCTGCACTTCTCTAAAATAATGAGCGAGCTTTCAGAACAAATGTTCAGTTAATCATCTTTCCAGTGTTATTCTTTCAGTTTCTATCCTTCTACACAGACCAGTATGCAGCCTACCCAACTACTACTTAACATTCAAGGGAGCAGGGGTAGGGAATTAAAGGGTTTTACTCAGACTTACTGGAAAATAAGAGAGGCAATTTTTTTTTTTTTTTTTTTGCTTATATGATGCAATTTTCTGCAATTTTGGTGATATTCAGGGGTCCTTCCCTAAAAGCTGTGAAAACTACAACTATCCAGACTGTTCTAAAATCTTCTAGCATTAGAAGATAGGGATGAGAGGTGTATGCCAAGTAATTTGTTTTTGTGGTCTTTGGGCCACATATACATATAGCTTCCCCATACTCAAACCAAGGAAGAGCTTTCTTTAAGGTTGTTAGGTTTGAACAGAACTTTCGGAAATCATATTCCAGCTCTGAACTTGTTTAGACAGTCCTAATGGCTTGGCACCTCTTCCCAAGCTTGTCACATGCTCTACTTTTGGTGAAGGAGAGTTGATAAGCATAATTAAGTGCTTATAACAAAGAATCCAGAGCATAGGTCCCTAAACAGGCCCCTTCTCACTGCTCACAAAAAAGATGGATTACCTGACATACACACAAACTGCACTGCTAACATTTATCCTGCCAGTTTTGCACCATCGTCAAGGGGACACGCAGATGCTCTTGAACCCAGCCTACACATAACCTGTGTGACTCCAGACACAGTTCTTCTTCTTGGCAGGAAGCAGAACAAACAAATTAAAAAAGCACAGTGGTGCCATCGGCCTTATTTTATTCAGAAAAATATGATCTAAGGTTGATTAAAAGGCAGAAAGTTGCTCAACGTATTGTTAAAAAACAAATAAAGTGAATATATGGATGTTTCCTGGAAGGGACAGGAGATCCATGTACATGGGGATCATGAAAGGATTTGGGAGAGCAGATGAGAGAAGAAAAGCACTGAATGGGTGAGATGATCAAGTAAGCAGTATAAATTATGAATGCTGAGGTATTTCCTGAATATTCACATCCTGAGTAATGAGGCAACTTAGGCCCCTGGATGGACAAGAGCCATGGCTCAGTAGGTCAGAGCACAGCAGGATGCCCAGGCCTGGAAAACTGCTCAGTTTGATTTTCCCGAAAAAGAGATGTACCATCACTTGGACTTGCAGTAGAAGACACCAAGACATCAACAGCAATTCACTTGTAAATAGTTTAGATGAATAAACTGGCTTAAAGGGAGGGAAAGTGGAAATGGTAGCTGATGGAGAAAGACAGACACAAATCTCCCTTGTTTTTGGTTTCTGTAACACTGCTTTAAAATGGCTAAGACTTTGGGATACAGCCCAGGACTGTGATTCCTCTTGGTTGGTAAGTTACAAGTGACACACACGGAGTACTTCAAAGTACAACAATAATCTCCTTTTAATGTCAAAGGGTAAGGGATGGAGAGGGAGAAGCAGGTAAAGCAATTCAGTTCCTAACTATAGGAGTGTCTTAGGCAGATAAACTCATTTCCCTTTTGGCTGTGAACATTTTCCCATGGCAAGAAGCTTGCTGAGAGCTACCACACTTGCCACCTTTGGCAGGAGGCATCCTGGAGCTCCTTCACAGGTACCCAGGACTATTTGTTCATATGTGGCCAGGTGAGGCAGCAGAGCTCTCCTGTCTGACACAGAAACATAGCCCAGTCACATCTTTTCTTATCATATCTAAACTGTGCTTTCTTACGAGAAAAGCTCTCTTCAGACTAATACAATGGGTACAAGCCAGCCAGTCAACGCAGCCAGAAAGTTGTCACTGGCTACTGCTGGCTGCAGGGAAAGGGCAGTGGTGGGCTTCAGTATGCGAGGGGTGTGCTACAGTTTTGTTATCTATGGGTTTTCAGAGAATTGACCCTGAAACATGTAACTCTCCCACCACTCCAGAGACGAGATGTACGCTGAACAGCCTGTTTCAGAAGGCAGTGAAACACCATGGGATATCTTTCACTGCTAATGAAATTGACTGCTAAGGAGGAAAGCCCTGAGGTGGCAAGTTTGAGTTGCAATGGCAGCTGTACTCCTTGAGCCCTCAAGGGAGATACTGTCTCTACCAGCTCTTCCTTGGCTTCCACCACTCCAGAGGCCTCACTTTATTAGCAGGAAATCACATTTACTTTGCCAGTTTCCAGAGTCTGTTATTTTTCTCTACTGCACCAGCTGTACCCTCCATGGCACCAACACACAAGTGAAAGTTAGCGTCTCTTTCTCTTGTCATTTATTGATTGCATATCCATATGATGGAAAGATAAGCTCTGCACCTGGGAGGGCTGCCTGAAACCCACAGCAGTGTCTTGCTCACATGCATATGTGGCTGCAGGTTGGCTCACACTGGAGGCTGCTTGTGGTAAGTCCTTCCACCGTTTTGTTTACAGCTGTTTCTGCATTTTGCGTAACAGGCTGCATTAGCAACTGCTGCTTGGGATTCTCAACATGTGTCTGATTTAAGAAGACAGATGCCAATGCAAAAGAAGCCAGAAGTGGCAGCAGATACTGTTGGCACAACTTGTACATAACAAGAGTGAGAATCACTGCTGCTTCTTCTGCTGTGCCGAAAAAAATTCACATAGGTCAATCCAAAGTACTGATCAAAGAACAAGGAGAGACTGGATTTTCTTCTGGACTGATGAGGAACTATAAGACTACACTAAAGCTTTTCACTCCCTATGTCTCCCTCTGTTTCATGAGAATGTTTAGAGCTTGGCCACATTCAAGTGCTACATGAAGCCTTAGACCAGCTTATAATTATCCCACATGGGTCTTTATTAGGGGGCTCGTACTGAAGTGGTGTGATTTCTGGCTTCTTGTTTATACCCCACTTGAAAGCTTCTTAATTACAAAATTCTTCTCTCCGAAGACTTGAATTTTTCTGCATTTGAAAAGAATGCAAAATAATTATGTATCAAGTAATGAAGGATTGGTCATTAGACTCTTGGCCCCCAAAGAAGAATGTGGTATTCATTCTGTCCAAGGTATTTTATACTGTTTTGAGTTTGGTGTAAGCAGCTGTCTCAGAAATCCTACTGGGAAGAGATAATAAGGGAGGCAGTCAGCATGAGGTGCTGTTGATGAAACCAGCATTAACAGAGGCGTTCATGAAGCTGAAGAGCAAAACTGTGCACTACCAACTTGGTCCCCCTGACCCCAAACCCATAGGAGATAAAAATGTCTGCAGAAGTGGGGGGGCTTCTCTACAGCTTGGACCTCTGCTCAGTTCCTGCTACGGGCAACCCTCAGAGCCATTGTCACCAGATGTGGCTCCCATCCACTGTCACTGCAAAGAAAGACATATCTCCCAAGGGGCTAAAGTGAAGATAGGAATTACAATTTCTTTCCTACACATTCACACAATTCTGGTGACAAAGGCAACCAAGATCAGAAGAGGGAGCCTATCATTAATGCTCAGTGTGAAAACAGACAGACCTAATTGTTCCTACTCTAGCTGATGCTTTAGAAAAATTAGACCCACCAAAGAATTCCTTCTTCCAGAGTGGAAAGCTGAGAAGTCTCTTGCATGGTGACCTTTTTATCCCCCCTCAAATAAAAGTCAGAATTTAAAACATAAAGCCATGATTTGCTTACATTTACTGTGAAGATCTTTCTGGGATTTTCAAGGAACTCTGTCTTACAATTCTCTCCTTTATAGTGAGAAATTTAACAATTCCCAGGATAATGAAAACAGAAGGAATTTGCCGAGTTGTATCATATCCAAATGATAATGGAATCATTTCAATTCAAGGGAGTCAATTTTTCCATTTTAGCATTCTCTTTAGGACACCCCACCCTTTTCTACAGACTTGCTAAATCTCATTCCTTCCATCTGAGCTGCTCCAAGAAAAAAATGGAAGTAACTATTTTCCTCAGCAAAAGCTGACTCGGGAGAAAACATTATCCTTTTGAACATAGCACACAGCATGATATCTTATCAGGAGCTGGATGAAAATGTCTTGGAGGCATTTTCTTTGTTCAGTACAGTTACAGGGAGCTTTAAGACTGTTCAATCACTGACAGGCTGTTTCTTTTCAGAGGGATTTCACTATCTGCCTTCCATTTGATCCCACACTACTTAATATGTGGATATTTCTGCATGTCCAACCAACATATCTAGACAGCGATGGCTCTGTCTCTAGGAACTGTGGTGGTGGTGAGATGAAAAAAACTAGTAATGAATTTTATTCCACTGTTGCAACTGTGTGTGCAACTCAATGCAGAAAGCAGGGCCCATTCTGAAAGTACTCTTAATATTGCCATTAGCTCTGGCATCTTCTTTAGAAACACATCAGACTATTAAGCCCAAGATCTCTTCTTTTCAGGCAAGCTGAGGTGACCACTACAAAGATTAATACATGTATTTGGAGGAAGCCAATGCCAGGTAAATCTGTATAACCAGATCTTTGGAAACAGATTTTAATTGTGGAGCCTTTCCCTCTCCTTCTCTCTTCTGCAAGCCCTGTAGAGGCAACATGGGCAGTGCCTGGCTATGAACACTTGAGCAGCCTGAGGCACAGTGCCTTCATTCCCATCTTTTTCTCCGAGATGCATATCAAAATGTGGAGCCTGACTGTGTGCAGAGTTGTATTATTTTTCCACATACTGCTGTAGGAGCCTTTACTGCCTTTCCAAGGACAAAGTTGATGATGGCCAGAGAGTGAGCTTATCAGCTATCTGGGATGTCTAAGACATGTTAAACAAATTAACTTGTCTGATATCTGTCACCACAGAAATTGTTGTCTGAATAAATAACCTGCTTCTCATACGTACAAAGCAGTGCACCCCTGCTTTGAGCATCAGCTGGAGCCTTGAGACCCAGGGACCTCAGAAAATTAGGGCATTTATGGGGACTCAGAGAGCAGTAAAAAATATTTGCAAATAGCAGCCAAGACTCTAACACTTACTCAGTATGGGCAGTGTTGAGGCTTGTTCAGCTTCCTATAAACGTTAACAGTGCTAAAAAATATCTAGGAGGGCTTTTCACTTGGTTTGTTTTCAGAAAGAAGGAGAAAGAGAGGAGGAGAAGTGAAGAGCATGAATACTTGTTGGTGATTGCTTTCAGCATATTAACTGAACCAATTTCAGTAAAATTCCTCATTATGTCAACAGGTGAGACTAGAGATACTGTCAACTCACAGAATTTGTCAGGACCCACCTTAAAAATGGCAAGTGTTTGGCTAAGCCTCTTACTAAAGCTGTCTTAAATGTATATTCTGCTGTTTGTAAGTGTTTGGTAAGCTAAAAATATGTGCCATTCTGAAATGGACACGCACTTATGCAAATTCTGTGAGAGGTAAAGAGAGATTAATGTTTCTACACAAGAGATTTGTACCCGGATATGGAAATGTGTCTGCTGTGGATTGCCACCCTGTCCCCCACTGTGCTGTGCAATTGTGCAATCCCTGCATGACATGTTTCTTGAGCCCTTACCCACATAAGCACACAAACATTTTATAATGCTACAACCAAGCAACAACCTACATAAGAAGAACAAGAACAGGGGTTAGTTGCAATACTGGCACATTTGCTCTTGAATCTGCATTTCTCTGAACCCCTATAAAATAAGGGGTTAATAAGGCCTTAACTTTGCCAAGCTGTCTCTATGATCCAGATCCACTCTTGCCTGCACTCCCTCCTCTGCTGCAGTTTGGCTGGCATCTCTGTCCCCTGGACCAAACGGGTCACACACATTCCTTTTGGGAGCAGTGGTCATCTGTTCTTCTCTTTGCAGCTACTGAAATCTCCTCCTGGTTCCAAAGCCATGATAAATTCAGGCTGCCCTACATGGTCTGTGATTTTGTGATTTACATATCATATGGCTGCTCTTCACACACGAATGACTTTCATTTTACATTCAGCAGAATTCATAGGTTAAACCTTGCCCTTTTCTTCCATGAAGGGGGAAACAGATATGAGTACTCAGCAAATGAGAGGAGTGGGTGAAGAGATTGAGAGAGGGGGAAAGAGGAAACCATTTACCATTCTTCTCTCATGCTGAGGTATCTGCCTGATGTACGGAGGTATCCAGCCCTGAGAAAAATTAGGAGATACTGTTAATAAATTTTATTCTGTTGTTGCACGTTTTGTGTCCAATTTAACTAATGCATAAAGCAAGACCCACTACAGAAAGTACTATTAAAACTGCCATTAGGTCTAGCATCTTCACAAGAAATGTGTCTGCCTACTAAGTCTCAGGCCTCTTCCCTTCAGGGAAGCTGAGATACAAGGAATAATACACTTTTTGGAAGAAGGCATTTTCTTGGTCATAGGCTGATGACCCTGGTTATCTGGTCTTGTTGGTCCACTGGGAACAAGATACATTCAGGATGAGCACTGAAAAACAATAGTTTTTAGTAAAATAGGTGACTATCTTACAGTCATCAGCACAGCCTAAAGGCATAAAAGGATGTTTAACAGCCTGGTATCTTCGCTCAGTCAGCAGGGGCTGAACTGGGGCATCCCTTTAGGATTTGCCTAGCTGATGATGTGCACAGTTGGACAAGCCCTGCTCTGCCAGCTCTACCTACCCTGCGCACAGGCCTTTCCAAGCCTGAAGTGCCAATATAAACACTGAGATGAGCACTTGCCTTGCTTCTGCTGGTGTTTCAAAGAGGAATGAAACATCATGCCATGAATTAGCTACAAGCCAGAATTCATTGTTTTTTCAGCTATTTTTTTTTTAATAAAAAGTAGTTCTTCATTTCAGGAAAACATCTGGAAACATTGTTTCCAAATAAATTGCTTTTAGACTAAATTTTGAACGACAAGCTTCTGAATGAAGTGAGCTCTTCCAGCAATTTATAAGAGAACTGCCAGCAAATAGTAAAATACATTGTTCAGCTATAATTAGAGCAGCAGACTTAAACAATAAAGTTAGAAGTGTTTGGGCCATACCTGACTTAATTTGGGAGGACATTCTATCAGAAAAATCTGTTTCAGTGTGAGGATGAGTGAGTGAGTACTGATAAACCCATGCTACATCCAATATAACAGTATATACATAGCCTTGCCAAACAGAAAATTCAACCCCAAATGGAAAGGAGCTTTTAGTTGCTCGAGCCTGTGTTAATGCTAGTGAAGTTAAATCAGACAGACAGATGCTAGACATATGAGCAGAAGTATCTAAAACTCCAAGCTTCAGCTGGACAACAGGCACGAGCCAATCTGACCTGCTCAGCTATTCCTAAAATGCCATTAACTCAGTATTAGGATACCAGTGCCATTGTGATGTTAGAGGATGATCAATTCAGGCTTTGGTTATCAACAGAGAGTGCCATTATGCCAAATTCATGGGCCAAAGCAAAATCTATAATGCATAACAGGAACATAGTTACTTGTGTCGCTGTGAAGGTTCAAGTATTGCGTGTGGGAAGGCTCTGCATCCTTTCAAATCAAGACATTACTCATGACTGTTTTCCTTCCAAGTAGTTCATCTGTATGAAACACCTCTGATAAGTGTTCTTGCTTGCTCATTTATGTGCTGTCTCCCCCACAAAGGTTTTTACCAACAGATTTTAAGAGGAAATGCTTTTCAGTGATGCACAGTGCAGTGTTTTGGGGCTGCCTGATCCTATGGGCTCGATTCTCCCTTAGCATTTGCCTGGCTGGAGGCAGGTGGCAGTGGGGGTCTCTGGCAGTCAGTGAACAGATGACAGGCTCCGGGTGAGCTGTCTGCTCCAGCATGCTGCAAGGCAGCCAAACTGACCTCCTCAGGGCCAGTCCTCCCGTGGCATTCCGAGGATTGCTCTAAATCTGGGAAGGACTGTAGCTGGCTGTGATGGGTCTGCAGCCTTAGAAAGCTGATTAATATTTTCTTTGGGAGTGAGACCTCAATGTAGTCACTCCCAGCAACCTATCCAATTCTTTTTTAAAGGCTTCAGCATCAGATAGCAGCAGCATACAATCTTACCTTAACCAAATTTTAGCTTTAATATTTACAGAAGCAATGAAATTAAAAGATACCATAGGCACATCAAATTGTAGGAGGTACCAAGCCATGAACTGTATTTTGTGCTGGTTTATAACCGTGTCAAGTCACAAGACCATTAGATATGTAAGAGCAGGGATGACCCCAATCTGGAGAGGCATGGAAGTTGGTTGCAACAAAGGGATTTTAAATTTAAGTTTCCAAGAAATTTGGGGATTGTGAAGATTAAATGTTGCTTTGGAATCATCTGTTGTCTGAGGCGTTCAGTCCGGTGCCTTGACCAGACACCACATGCTGCTTGTTCCCCGTGGCAAACCTTTTACACTTGGCAGCTTGGAGAAAAAACAGAATACATTTGCTGGAACCTCACACATACATTAATTCTTGGCCAGAGATAAAGGAAAATCAAAACAATCGTTTCATGGATAAAATGTTAAACCATTGAAAAGGGTGACTTCTAATAAAACTGATGATTTAATCCATATCAGCAAATTGCCGATAGCTGGACCATAAAATTGTCATGGCAAATAGTCCAGTGTGAAGATTTTAGTCTCTGGGTCAAAAGCACTGGTGTTTCCCATCACCCTCAAAAGCACAATGCATAGCTCAGACTCTGTGGTAATAGAAGGACCAATCACTTTCAGGTGAGGTCATAAAGCACCTCAGCCTGTCCTCCACAGGAGATAGCGAGACAGAACCCACTCAGAAACAACTTCTAGGGAGGAATGCAGTCTAAGATACCCTGCTGGGAAAGTGGTTTGTTTGCACAATAGTTTTATGAAAGATGGCCCACTATATAGCTGTGGGGATTTCATTGTTGATCTTCTACAGCCAGTGGGGATTTAACCTTTAGGTCCTCAGATGCTCCCTAGGGCAGCAATCTTTGTCCTCAGTAACCTTACCAGCCATCACACTTCTCATCCAACAAACATTTGGAAATTCCAGCCTGATTTCTCAAGACCTCCTAAAAAGTAACTGAAGCAATATCCCTAAGCCAAAGATAATCACAAATGCCTTCCTGCTTGTAGAAAGGAGCTTTAAAACTTAGTCACACAATAGCTCATGTAACTTGGCTACTGGTGGGAGCAGTGGGAAGGGATAGTGAACCTAAGTAGTGGTTTATTGTGGAAGGGAGGAGAAACCGTTGTAACCCATCCCAGAAAATTTGTGCTGTCTGAGTGGGGTCCTATGTATGAACAGACTCCCACTGTTAAGCTCTGGGGTGACAAACACTTTAACCTCAGACAGATGAGGAAAAAGTACTAGACTGGACCTTTCTGCCTATTGGTCTGTGAGGTGAGATACCACACTGTGCAAGGAATGTGCTCAACTTGGCTCCCCTGGGTTCATGGAGAAGAGATGAATCCGCACTGTAAATCTGAGTTCATCCCAGACAAGAGACTTAACTCCTCTAGAGCTTGCTGGTATTTCTGCTTTTTGTCTACCAGAGAGCATCATCCTTTCAAACTCCAGGCAGAAGCTTCCCAGAATCTCAGCAATATTTCCTATTTTTCCCTACTAAATTCAAACAAAAGTATCTTCCCACATGTCTTTGTGCAAGGAGAACCACGTATTAAGTTGCTCATCCTTCCTGCTCTGCTCTTACACAGCTGAACAAGTGCTGTTGCAGATCCAAACACCACTTCAACACGTACATGCTTCCCAGATTCAAAAAACATTCATAGTGGGGCTCAGGACAGGCCTGTGGAAGCTTGCCAATGCTCAGGTAAAATTTAAATGAATTGAGTAATGTTTATTTGGGGTGCTTTGAATGGTTTTGATTAGAACTGCTTAAGGCAAAAGGATCTTTCCTTTAACTCTTGTGCACTGCTACTTCCTCAGGTGAGATTTAGAACAAATTTTCCAGATACCGATGCCTATGTTTGTATTGGAGTGTTACACATCTTCTATGTGGCTAAGAGGTGCAGATGTAGCTGGCATTATTTTCATTCTCCAAGCTGTTAAATACATCAAGCTCTAGACAAAAAAAAAAGATTGGTACTTTTCAACCCCGGTGTAAAAATAATCAGATGTCATAATCGTGAGAAAGAAGTTGAGGCCATATCCAAGTCTGAATTTATGCTGCAAATTATACTTGAAACATCATGGTGTTGGGATCCTTATGATGGGTTCATTCCTGCTGGCAAAGGGCTGACTGCAAAGGTCATTTGTGCCAGGGGATGTCAGAGCTCCCAAGTGGCCTTGCTGGCCAGCTTGAAGGAACCAAATTGCTCCAGGGGAAAAGTCGGGGAGATGAGGAAGGATGGCTGTTGTGGCAGAGCCACTAAGCAACAAACCTCAAAACTATCAAATCCAGACAGACAAAGTGGCAGAATCTGTTCAAAATGGCACTGATTTAGGAAGGGAGACAAAAGTAAAATAACATTTCTTTCTAACTATCATACATGTAAGGCCTACTACTTCTGGAAAAGATTTGTCTGTTCACCCAGTCTAGAATTCAGCCCTTGTTTTGAAATGTAGAAAGAGGTGTTTTCTCACCGTCCAGAAATATTTTGCATGGTCCGGAATTCAGGAAATCCTGTTATACCACGCTTAGGAGATGCGTGTCTGTCTGACCTTTAGGAAGCAGAATTAAGAGAAGTCATATCAGTCAGAGGTATTTTAAAGCAAAATTAGCAGCATGGAATCCTGTGGAATGACCTGACAGGGCAGCATGTGTTTGCTTTACAGCTTGACCTTCTGGCACTAGAAGTTTAAACAAATTCAGAGATTTTCACTGGCCTTGGTACTCAGCTTCTCATATCCTATGCCACTTCTCACAAACTGTGCAAAATAATTACATACACAATGGAAAATTGCAATTTTTCTTCCCCATGACTTTTCCCCATAATATAAGTCTACAATCTGCCTAAAATCCAACAGGGAGCAAAAGTTATTTAAAGTAAGACTGTATTTTTTTTTCTGTTCAGGGCAAATCAACTATCAATCAGAAAAAACAAGGGCATATTAAGTCAGTTTCTCCTGAACTCATTTTTACCATAATCACACATGGGACTGTAGGGAATTGCCAAAACTAGACAGGTAAATAAATGTGCAGAGCTTTCAGAAGACAGTGCAAAGCTAAGGCATAAAGAACAAAGAGATTAGGGACACAGTACCAACTCTCCTGGGAGACTTATTAATGAAGGTGATAGGATTAAAGCTAAGAGGACAAAGAATCTTAATGCTTACTTTTCACTCTCCCTCTTCCCCAGACTTCTCCAGGGAAGGTTTTTGAAAGTTTGAACACACTCAAACCTAAGGGGACAGAATTAGGAATCTGATCTGGCATCCTGTTTCAGGGACTCTCTATGATCTTTGGAGCTGACATGACTGCTCTCACACTTTACATCTTACAGTAATATTATTGCAGCTGTGAAGAAATCCCAGTGTCTGTATTTCTGGATGATTACAGATGGACATCATGCCCTGGATATAACCTTTTGGTATGGCATGTAGTAAACTGTAAATCTACCATGACAATCAGGAACAGAACTTGAAATCAAGAAGCGCTGGTTTTAATTGCTCAGCACCCAATGATACTGATAGGAATGTGGCAGTCAAAGCAGAATATAAAGCTCTGAAAACACGCCAGTCCTCAAGTCATCACTATGTCAAAATCATCTCATTATACTGAATTCAGCATTGGCATGAATGACCAAAACTATTTAGACAAACACACTCAACTGCAATTTAATCTGAGTGATGTCTAGCCCATACGATTTCCATTAAAATGTATTCAAAAGATAGCTCTTATCTCTTCCTCTGTTTAGCAGCAAAGCTAGACATGACAGTTAAAAAATGAATTTACTAAAATATTCTCAGATACAGTTATAACCTAGTTTCCTAAGGTATGCAATTAGCAGGAAGAAAATGGTCTTTAATTTCTACCATTATCTTTTGACCTTCTCTGGGCACCACATTTATCACAAACACTGTTCTGAATGAGACAGAGGCACTGTAAGAGTACTTCTGGTGAACAGTTAACAACAATACCAAGAACTAGCACAGGGATTTTTTTCCCCCCACTGTTAGCTCACAGATTGATTTTCTCCTTCTGTCTTGACTTTTTTCCTTTAATAAATATTAACAATTTTGAGCCATTGGGAAAGTTGATTGGAAAAAAAAAAAAAATCAGTATCCCCTAATGACAGCTTTGTTAGAATTGATAACCTCTCAGAGTACAATTAGGCAAGCTTCAGACAAGTAATGAATAACTGGGGAAGCCGAGAAGACCTTTCTTTTCCCCACAATGTGTTCATACACACACAAACACACAGAGTAAAAAGTTCACTGCTTATCTTTGCTGCCTTTTTCATAAATGTAATTAAATGTTTCCCTCATTTGTCCCTGAGAAAGATTACCTTCTCAGGCAGAAACAGCAAAGAAAAGCATGGTTGTACTCTTATATCTTTTAAATGCCTGTTATGTGAGCAGCTTAAAAAGCAGTATCTAGAAAGGTTTGGGGGTTTTTTTTTCCACCGTACTTCTGTCACCATCGCTCTGGTGTGTCATTGCCACTCATCTGCTAAGACAGACACACAATGTACCACACACTTTGCGTGTCTCAAATGAAGGGCTCTGCTGGGCAACCAGGATGCAGAGTACCCAGCACATCTATCCCATGCTCCCAGGAGAGGACAAGTGATACAACTGAGTTTTTAGATTCAGAGATTTAATTTCATCACTCATTATTAACTATACAGAGCTGCTCCCTATTGTGTAATTCATCAATTACAATAATAGTTCATTGAATTATAATAATAGTTCCTGATCCTATTCTCCACCCCCCCTTTTTTTTTTTTTTTTACAGCTAGAGAGTCTACCTATCAGCAGTTTCAGAGGTTTATTATTATTCAAAATGAGCTTTAACACCTAAGATAGAAAGCTGTTTTTCTTTTTGAATTAAGTCTGGCTGACATTTACTTAGTCATTTCTCAGATCTACAAGTAAAACAAGAGAAGTAGCTTTGTTATTTCAGTCTGCTTTTATAATTTTTCTAGGCCAACTTGAATTAAAAAATGAACAGGAAGCCCATATGCTGGGCTTTGCAAATGAAAAAGCCCTTTGAACAGCTAAAATGGTAGACTAAATTCAGGGGTTATATGTCAAGTGATTCAAGGTTTTCATCAGAGATAGATACAAGAGTCTGAAGCTAAAATCCCAGCTCTGCTTAAATCAAAACCAAAGACTCATGATCACTTCAGCCCAAGACCATATAAACCAGTCAGGAGAAAGGAGGAGCACATCTGAAAGTTAAGTTGGAAGGAGTCTAAATTAAACATCCTTGTGTGATTCTTCATTGTGAAAGATGTCCCCAGAAGGCAACCCCAAACAGAGCAAGAGATATAGTGAGATCAGAGGTCTATGGAATTTGGTAGATAATAACACTTCTATAAAATATTAAAGTCATTACTAGAGCACAAGGAAAATTTCACCCTGTTACAACAATCTACAGATGGATTTAAAATTAATGGAATTAATTCAAGAGTTTTCTATTACATGCCGTAATTTTTTCACAACACTCTTGCTATTATCTAAGTCTTGGCTGGATGACTCACAAATGCTGGAAGTGACTCATGCTTTCCACTGAGATCACCATTAGGGCAGGTAAACCCTGAAGAAAGGTGCTTCTGGCCAGTATGCAGAGACAGCAATTCACGCATGAAGCCAGGAGATAGATGTTTTCCCAGCTGAACGCTCCTAGTCATTTTGGCCACGTCAGAGCAAGGCAATTGCAGCGATTGCAGTGCGGAGACCAGCCAGGCAAGGCTCCAGTTTGTTTGGGGAGGCAAGGGTTCCTCCTTTTTGCTGTTCTACCATAGCATCCAATATCACTTTGACCATTTTGATCTCTTTACAGAATCACTGGCCATTGATGATCTTGCTATAGGTACCAAACGTTTTACCAGAGAAAAATGGTTGGCATTATCTCCAACTATGAGGACATAGTAGACCCAACAGAGAAAAGAGACTACTGCTCACCTAGGCATCATACTGGAAACTCACCAAGCCTAGCACACAGTGAGAAAGATGCCCTCCTTGCCTCTTCTCCCAGTAATTAATGCAGAAGGAGGAAAACCAGGACATGGATCATGATGAATCCCTATGAGTTGAAATACGGACTCTATGGAAAGTGGTACAGCATAGAGGATCTATAACTTGAGAGGCCTTTTGTCGTGACCAGGAAAAAAGCTACCATCTATGCTAGATGGCAAAAAAAGCTTGAGTAAAACTATGTCAGTTTCTGGAACATGTAGTAGAAAGTAGGTACTTTCCTGTGGTTTAAATGGGGACTTCCAGCACCTATCTTGGATTCCCAAATGGTGGCAGCTCGAGTGAGTTGCACCAGTGCTACACCACATATAGGTTTTGCCACATAGTTTTATTTTTCTACTGGCAGTAGAAACATACAGGTAAAATGTGTTAAAAACACAGTGAAAATACGCTCACATAGCTATTGAGAAAGGGATTCAGGGAGAAAGAGCAAGGCACATTGAAAACATATTTTCTGCATGAAGTAACTGTTCTTTCTGCTTAAAAATAGTCTTTGGGGTTCAACGAGGAATTTCAATAGGAATCTCAAATGTTTGATTTCCCTCGAGCATGTTCATTAAGCATGTACAGGCAGACTTTCAAACATACTCACTTCTCAACAACTCCTATTAAGAATAATGGGACTTGCTCTATGCTAAACAAATTAAAGATACAGCAGGAACAGGATAAGGAAGCAAAGCCTTCACAAACACAGCAGTGCCAAGGATCTGCCACTGAGCTCAGCACTGCCTCTTCTTGGCCTGTTCTCTTATGTCGGTGCTACTGGAAACAGTTGTCAGATGAGGCAAACACTGTGAGCTAGTTTCTCATTGCAGTCATGCAGCACCTAACCCTGGGAAACTACGGACAACCATGTCATTATTTGGCTTCATCATATTTACATTGATCTGACATGTATGCAGAGGAATGGGAACCTGACCCTGAAACTCTACATGCCATGTAGGAAAGGAAAGTCACTTGTTGAGCACCAACACCCTGTTCAATGAGTGCCAAGAATCACAATATATTAATAATATTTTCTTTGTGGCATTAAGAAGCTTGGAATCAGATCCAAAAGAGCAAAAAAGTTGCTTGGAAAAAATGGTGCGCACTTTCACTGCCGTTGTATGTCAGCCAGCCACCATGACTGATCCTACAGAAGATGAGCCAAAATAAAGAGTGGGTGATTTCCTCTGCAATGAGGAAAATAAAATATATTTGCTATTAGAAACAAGTCATAAAGTTGAAAAGAAATGTGGAATGAAAAAAAGATTATGAAATATTTATATTTCTTGCAAATACTTGAAAATATAATGAATTAATTAATCTCTGATTATCACCATAAATGGTGGGTAAGGCAATCTGCTGATAGCAACAGTTTTTCTAAACTGACAAGAGCTAAATCAATAGACGTCCCATTTAAGCCAAAACAATGCCCACCAAAAGTTTTGTGTTGTCTTGAGGCTGATTATATGGGGGAAAGGGAAGAGCAGAAGAAAAAGAAGAAAGATAATCAAATCACACTTTAAGTAAATTAACACAAATGTGCTCTGAGGTCCTGGATTTAACAATCCTGCTTGTTGTACCTGAACTTAGAATAATACCTTCATTCATGCCACCCAGTACACAGGCACAGTTGCTGCTGAAGCCCTTTAATGGGCAATCTCTTAAAATGTTACTCAATGCATGCTCCAAAGAGCCAAGTTCAAACAGGGTAATAAACCCTGCAAATGGGGAAAGGAGGAAGAGAGTAAACAATACTTTAAATGATTAAAGAGAACAACCAAAAATATTTCAGATCAAATAAAGTCTTAAATAAATAACAGGGAAGCCAATAGTCACAATGAATGGTAGCAATAAGATCTTCTCTGTGATCCTAGCGAGTGTATCTTTGGGGAGATGGGAATATAAGTATCTTTTCACATCACAAGGTGGCTGTGAATATAAGAATGTTGCAATCTCCAAGGCATTCAGGTACAAGGATGATGGAGGTCATATTACCTTACAAAGGGCAAAGTGTGGTTACCTAGAAAATAACCCAAAACAACAAAAAAGAGATCTGTGGTTGCAGCTGGCATGGGGCCTTCTCTGTAGCTACAATTTTCCTACAAATGAGTCTGATACTGCCACCAGCTAATGTTTGCAGACATCCACTAGGCTCTACAGCCAAGCCAACATAAGCATGTTAATGCAGAGCTGCTTCAGCAGACCATGAAATGTGTTGTAGAAATCCTTTTGCTTCTGGTGTTCCAGGTACTGGTACTTTCCTGATAGTTTAAACTCCTGGATTCCACCCCTCAGTGCAAAACTGGAAGCAGTTTAATAAAAGCACTGAATCAGTCTCATTGACTGAGCTATTGAATGAGCAGTTTAGTGCTGTAACTACCTACATACTGATGCACAAACTTTCTGTAAGTTTTTCCTGGAGTCTTATAGGCTTATAAAGACTGGTATATATGTCACATATATGTAAATATGGATAAACACACAGGAAAATTCATTTATAGAATTTGAATTTAACCTGCAGATCCAATCATCTCGGAGAGGTTCTTTGGTTTTGCCATTTTACTTATTTTACTGCTTTTTTTACTCCCTTAGAGTGAGGGACACTCTAAGGTTATGTACTAGTTTCAGCCTTCCTCTATTAATTGATATGTTTTATCTTAGTCCTCCTCCCTGCTGCATATAAAAACAAAGGACAAACATGTTAATAGCATCAAGAGATACTGAACGGATATTTAAGGTGATTAACTGGCACACACACCTGGTCACTCACATGAACCCATATCAGCGTGTTCCATGAGGTTCCATTATACAACATGCTATAAAAGAAGGTTACCAGGCCAAAACCCGAATTACTAAATATTTAGATCTGGTACCCAGCTGTAGCTCATACCAAGTCAAAATTCAGTACAGCAAGATGAAGTAGGGGGAAGGAAAAGGAAAGAAAAGCAATTCAGAAGAGATACTAATTATCTTTTGCAGTTCAAGCAGGGGAGATACGTAAGCAGGGAATTATCTACGTTATATTCAGGGAGAGTTTGGATTACAATCTTTTAATAAAAGGTCATAAATGACTATGTAAGAAAATCAGGTAAAGAAAAGCTCCATAATGAAGCTGCAGTTATAGTTTGGTTTGACTTGGGTGTGGAATCGGGGAGAACTTGCTCATGGGAAGTTTTGGCATCTGTCACAAAAATGTATTTAAAACCAACATGAGTTTCAGCTGCAAAGCATGAATGTGGATTTCCCCAAAGCTCACAGATGTTTGACCCCAAGGTTTGGTTCAAGCTCATCTGTATGTAAAGAGTCGAATTAACCCATTAAGATTTACTCTAGCTGTTATTTTAAACCTGCTTTGAAAAGTAAAATAAAAAAGGGAATTTGAACATCTACAGTTTAAGACAAATGATTGATCTCTAAACCCAGTTGAGATGCCTCCAACCAGGTCTGAATAATCACAAGAATTCGCACCCCTACCTCCTAAAGTCACTTTTAGTCAAATAACTTGGTATGCAGTCACTGATTATTTTAATTTGCTCATTAAGATTTCCACAGTTGCTTTGCAGAGTGACAATTCCTTTGGCATTTGATTCACCTTCCACACTACACTCTTCTTGCTTTTGTTCCTTGAATCCAGTCTTCGGATTCAGTGTATTCAGCCTATTATCTGATTCTTCTTATTTGTACCTTTCTTTGATGCAAAACAGGAGCAAAAAACAACTACCACAAACATGGTTGATGTTCTGAGGTTGCACTTAAAAGAGCTGGGGAGGAGTGGGGAGAAGATGTAGCAGGGAATAACAAGAACAGTATTTTTTTTCAACCAAGCCACTGTCAGAGGGACTCACAAGCCCAGGAGTGTAAAGCAGCTGATGAGGGTCAAAGCTACTACCATTCAGGATCTCAAGCCCACCACAGTGCTACAGAGGTGATTGTGACTGCTTGCTGCTGCCCTCATCAAAACCAGTGTGTGCTGTGTTCACAGACAAGAAATCCAGACTATCCATCTGAAATATTTTGAATAAAGCAACTGTTGCTTGTTCAGACCTATAGAATTAAAATCTCTCTTTAAGTAACCATATCAGCAGCTTATGGTTTTTCCTTCAGGTAATGGAGCACAGATCCATTTACACTCTGAACTGCTTTGAGTGACAAAGGCCTAGAGCCAAGGATTTTGCTTCCATTAGCCTTATCATAGATGCAGGTCACACCAAACATGAAACACTCTCATTACTCAAGACATGCCTTCCACATCCTCCCATGGAATGAGTAAAAGCCTTTTCTTTAGCTGGCATCAGTCAATAACCAGCTGCAGTTTGCCATTCCTTTCTCATCTTACCATTTTGTTCTTTCATTTTGACACAGTTCTGACCTCAGATATCCTCAAGGCCTTCATATGGTGCAAAGCGTGTGGCCTAATCCTCCTCCTGCTGCCTACATGCTGTGAAAGTCCCATGATGGCATTTCACTTCTGCACCTGGTGCCACATGTTCCCATGAATCACCCCACTGAACACCTGTGGTCTATCTGCTGGTGGCCATTTACCCTGCAGATTTCTAAACCCAGAAAATATCACCTAAACATCTCACTGCTTGAGAGGTTTTAAGAAAACAGCAGGGCCTCTGAGGTTACAACTGCTCTAGGTTGTCTTGGTTTGAAAGACAGGTGTCTGCCAAGGAAGGCAGGAGTCTCCCTTGAAATGAAAAAAAGAAAAAATTGCAACCCCCTTCCCTCTGAATTATTACAATTTTGAAATTAAGGGGCTTTTAGGCAAAGATATGGGAAATAGGAATAACAGTTCTTTACTATTATATATCTATATGTGTATAACCAGTCAAACAAACAACAATAACTATGGCAGTAACAGCAAACAATCACAAACCCAGTCCCAGCCTTCTCGGCTGTCAGGCCCTTTCCCCTCGGGTGCAGTTCTGCTCGCAGCCGGCAGGGGCGCTGGCGGCTCCCGGTGAGCAGGGCAGGTGCGATGGTTCCCCCGCGGCTGCAGGGGGCGCTCCGGAGCGAGCTCGGGGAGCACGCGGCACCGGTGGCCTGGGATCCTGGGAAGGGATGGAACAAAGGCTTCACGAACCCCTGGGCAGCTGATCCTGGTGTCCGGCCAGACCCTCGGGAACAACAGGCTGGAACAGCAGGGATGAGCACAAATCCCGGGTGGCAGACGAGATGTATCGAATTCCAGAGCTGCAGTGGGAACTCCAGGAGGTCTCAGCAGGCAGGACGTGCAGGGCTACAGAGTAGCGAAGTCTCGAAGCAACGGCAGGGGCAGGGCAGCCGCAGCCCAGCTCCCAGCGGGGCAGGGAAGGTGGGCTTGGGAATCCTGGGGTTTCCCTGGTAGAAGAAAAAGCAGAAGTCTCCAGTGCTGGTGAATTCCTTCCAGCCTCCCTCTCTGTCCAAACGCTGGGAACTAACAGCCCACAAGCCCAGGTGAAAAAAGAGTAGCCAGATGGACCCCTCTCTCTGTGGCCAGGTCTTTTGTTTTTCTTATGCACCCAGTAATTTGTTCCCCTGCCAACATGTATGGGGAAAATTCTTTAAGAGAAAAAGAAAACAGAAGGAGAACTCCTAAAACCCCAACAAGATAAAGAAAGATCATAGGATCAGTAGATAAATGAAGTGTGGCAGCCTGTCACTCAGTTTTCAGTGGATCAATATCATCTCAGCATCAGGATACTTGACATCTCTTACCAGGAAGTGGCAAAGAGCATTCAGGTAGCACACTAGAGCCTACATCTGCCAGCTCTGGCAGATACAGCTTTTCTCTTGCAGCCTGGCTCTGGTAAGCCCTTTGCATATTACCCCTCACCTTCTCCTGTGTGAGGATTCTCAATCCTGGGACTGAGATCCCAAGACCAAGAAGTCCTGGACATTGACACAGCCCTGCTCACAGGCTGAAAGCCATGCTGACACTCACCACATTACTAAAGAGGAAGGACCAAACCTATCAGATCATACATCTCTGACACCACCATTCTCAGAGGAGTAGCCTTGGCTTGTCACAAGTAAATAAGCCTTGAAGACTAGGGGATGGCCAGATGTGAAGCTTCCATCCCTACTTGTTCAAGGCCCCATTTGGCTTATAATCTCACCAAAATGTCCATGGCAGCTTTTTCTGCACAGCACTGCTCTGCTTCAGGACCATTTGCTGTTTTCTCATCACAGTCCTCATGGTCTGCATGAGTAACTTCCATTAGCAAGGGACACTATCTTGCTTTGACACCTGACTGATTTTTTTTCAGTTTCTTCATTCATTAGTAGGCAGTCAGAAGTATTTAGGAACAGTGCTCAATTAGTAGAACTGTGTCAAGCTTGATTTTTTCATGACAGTCTTTATAAGTCACCTCTTGGTAATACTGAGTGTGGCATACTGTCTCAAGCACTCAGAAGAATGCAGATATGTGGATCATCTCCCAGAGAAAGAAAAGATGTCTACTTACTTGTAACTTGAATTCTTTGAGGTCTGCTGTCTACATCTTTGTTCTTTTTCTGCCTCTCTCATCTTACTCTTGACTATTTCTGCTTGACTCACACTTTCAGAAGAGCTGAAGGAAAGAACATTCTCTCCTAGCCCACATGTACACCTAAGAGGGGGGCAGATATTCAATCCACTATTGCTAAGGAAAAAGAACAGCTTAAATGCTGTGTCCCCTTGACTCACAATCATGAACACACAACAGACACAGGATCTTAAGCAACTTTGATTACAGGAAAGTGGCACCACTTGGGCCTGAGAACATGTGATTTCCTACACCCAGGGTTGCTTAGATATCTTCAAATTTAATTAAATATTTCGATCCTATCCTACAAGAAGGAGAAATGACGCAAGGTTGCCTTATTACCACAGTCTTTCTAACTTTGTCCAGTGCTGCTGCAAATGTCACAGATGTTGCATACTTGGTAAGATAGCTAAACTCCACCAGATATTCCTGGCTTATATAGCTATGTAAGCACAGATTTTGAAGAAAGTATATTACATTTGGAGTCACTTCAAGTCTTCTTTTGCAATGGAATGGTTATTTCTGGTGAAGGAACTAAAATAGAAAATAGGGCACAAAGCTGGCAGCATTGCTGACCTGTCATAAATATGCTTATGATTCTTACAAATTTACATTACAAATATTTTTAAGTGCTCCTGTTGAAACCCTGTGTTTTGGAAACATCAGCAAATCTTCACATTTCGAGTGAAAATAGAATCCCACTTTGATGACTGAATAAGTAATGGAATTACAGGAAAACAATCCTCTATGTCTCCTTTCGCTTAATAAACCATTGGTCAGTCATTTGGCAGACTTTCAACTTCCAGCTTCTCCTACTGACATGGATTACACTCTGGGAAGTATAATTAGGAATATGCTCCTGTGGAATAATTTTGGGTATAGCAGCCTACTGAAAAACACCTCAAGTTTCTAAAAAACGCCTCAAGTTTCTTAAAAAGTCAGAACAAAATGGCATTTTTGGACAAGAACAATGTGGTGAGACAGGCCCTTGTCTTAGATATTGCCTTCCTTACATTTTTTAACCTTGTCTTAAGTACGTACCATTTCTTAGGTATTATCTAGCCATACTTTCCTCCTTTCCAACTGCTCTTGCCAAGAAAACATAGTAAATCCAAGCCTACAGCAAATCTTGAGAGGCTCAGATATTTTCCCAGAGGAACGACACTGTAATCTGGCTGAGGCACATGAAAGTTTGGGTATTTCTAGGGTCTCTGCATTCCAAGATAAATAAAGCAGCAAACTCTTACACACACCTGCTGCACTCAACTGCTGGCAAATCATCAAGCCTCTCTTCCTGCAGGGAGACTTGGATAAGCAGCAGCCTTGCTTGGACTCCAGTCCAAGTAAGTTCTGCAGGGAGAGGGTAAAGACTTCTTCAACCACCCTACCTAGCTGCCAGTCCTGGTGCTGTGACCTCCAGTTCTATCCTGGAAACCTGCACAGAAAGTTTTGCTGCCTGACTACAGGTTTAGTCAGCATCTTATTTGTACTGTTGATGAGTAAATTAATTTTGTTTATATCAGCACCATCTCCCTTGCCAAGAGCAGTAACAATACACATCTATTGGAAAATAAGGGCACACATTTCCATGGAAGGAAAAAAAATGGCTTGCTGTTGACACCTCCTTATAATTTTGGTTACTTCATGGTAAACACCACACCTAATAATATGTGCAACAGATTTTGCCAGTTGCTGATTTTCAAGTACTTGTAGGAAGGTAACCCCAGCTAAAGCTATGCAAATAAATGGAATCTTCATTTTAATGCCTACTTTCGGGCCTTGCCCTTTCTTTAAAAAATAAAAAGAAAATAAATTCCTTCAACAGCATGTGAGTTAGAAGGAAATGTTTTGTTGATTTTCTGGGTAATTTTTCTGAGAAATTTTGAAATAAATGGTTCAACATTTTAATTTTGAATAAACTGAAAACACATTTTAACTTTTGAGTTTTTTATCTTCTGTTTTCTTCGTATCAAGTCCTATTTAATGAATAGTGAGAATCCTGCTTGAAACAGTACATTTGTTTCAAAACACAATTCATTGGGGATCACTTGCCCATGTGTAAAATTGCTCAGTGCAGACGTTTGTGCAATAGCAGCCTCCCAGTGGACCATGCTGACTGATTCTCCCCAGTTCATATAGATACCACAGCAGAAGCTCACCACTGACTCAGGAGCCTTTTAGTCTCTTTGTTCTGGAAGACTGTTCCGTTTCCTTGGTGATCATGTGGTTAGTTTAGATGCATTCAGCAGCGTGGTAGCATTTTCTTCCTCTCAATTTTCTAGACCAGACATAACCAAATAAATCACTGCTGAGTAGTATGTGGTATTTTCTGTAACATTCAGACAAATCTTGATAGAAAGGTTGAATTCTGTTTTCTCCCCTTTCAATAAGTATATCCCCCTCTTGTAAACTACAGCCTTTAATTCTTTTCACCGTCATGGACTTGTGCACAAAGAGGGACATACACTTTGGAGTATCCAGCCAAGAGGGGCCAACCTTCTAATCTGGAGTCAAGTCATTGCTGGTAAAATCAAACACACTCAGTGAAGTGAATTGACCAGCTTTGAACGATAATTACACCAAAAAAAGTAAATTTCTGTTAGCCACAAAAACTGTTGCCACCTAGGCAGTGTAGACACTTTACCAAATTTCTTTCTTATGAAGAAATAGATATACCATAAAATCTTCTGTATGCTTTGCTGGCAACTTCCCTGGCAGAATAGGTATCAAAAACGAGTTATGAGATTAAATAGAGACTGGCACCATCACATACTTTCCTTTGCTGCACAGCCAAATTCAATTTTGTGCTGCTGACCCTTGCAGCCAAAATAAACATACAGCCGGGACGAAGTTGGCTGGTGACTCCCATTTGCTTAGCTTTGCCGGGGTTAAGGATGCTTGGAGTACTGCAGAGGCGTTGCCTCCAAGTCTCCAGGGCAAATGCCTTTTGCAGAGGCCTACTTGAGTGACAAAGTACACTGAGCATCAAAGTAAACAATGCAAAGTAACTACAGAACAGACACCTGGAAGATGGGGAACAGATCTGAACCTGAAAAGAGACACCCTTTTCTCCTGTATCCCTCCAGTGCCTGTGGTGTTCTCTCCCTCCAGTGGCACAAAGCTGGGTGTAGTAAAGCTGAAACTATGGATAATATAATGATTGCTAAAGGTTTTGATGAACTTTTGTTTTTCTTATAGATCACTTTTTACATTTTACATGAGAGAACCTCATGCTCACCTATTGTCTTCTCATTTCAAAGTTACAACAGAGCTCACATCCCCACAGCACTGGATCTTAATTCTTGGGAATATAGGCCTCACCTTGGTCCATGCAGCTTTCATGAGTCATATTGCATCCCTTTCATGTGCCTCTTCTCTGAAGGCAGATGGGCATGAGCCCCAAACCAAACTCAGTTTTCAAGCAAGGTGTTTAATGCAAGAGAAGCAGCTTGCTTAATTGTTCAACCTCATGCATATTCCAACCAGTTCTGGAGAGCATCAGAAAGCTGGAGCCATCTGTGGTTTAGGTGGCCAAATAATAAAGAGTGTCTAGTACTTTTCAGCTTGAAGAGAGTGCCAAAAAGAAAATCAGAAAGAGACCAAGCAGATCTCATGACACTGCGTCCCTCTGTGGTCTAGTTTAATTCCTTGCTTCCACTCTAGCCCAAAGCTAACCTGCCCACTTTGGTTATAGCACTCTGCCAGTCTGACACAGCAATCACAGATACAGATGCTTCCTTCTTCTCCCTGGCAATTTTATAATAGCAATTTCCCTTCAGCTATGGGTAGGGTGAGCATATGAAGAATACTTGGCACTACAGGTTTTTTAGGGTAGGTGATTAGAAACACAAGTGATGCTGTGGGGATGCCCTGAGACTCACTGCCTCAGCTTCTTTGAAAAGACAGCACTTTCTTTAGGTTGCAATTACAAGGTACTCAAAACAGATAATGGGCAACAACCTTGCATACAGCTGTAACTCATTTAGAGAGCACTCTTCCTTTCCCTGGAGCTAATGTCGTGGAGAAGCTCTTCCATCCTTCTTTTGGATTGGTTTATTGTAATGCCCTTTTCTATTTTGATCAAGTTTATTGCCACAGAGGTAAGTTATTGTCTGAGTTATTTCACATGCCTATTTTATGTAGTGCACGTTGAACCATGCCTTTGTTGGTGCAGAAGCTTAGCTACAGCCCCAAGGGTTGCTTCAGTTGTCACTATGAATTCTTTTGATCCAAAAGAGATCACGTCTTGTCTTAGGCATGCGTGCTTATCTCAAATAGCAACGTCATTGCACATAGATAAATAAGAGTATTTTGTGTTGCTCTTCCTCTCTCTGTGCTCTGCTTGGTGCTTTGTTTTGAATGCGTACAGTTACTCCTTTATATGGTGCTGAGTAGAGACTAAAATATGTCACCATTCCACCTGTCCCTCCTGATGACAGAAGTCAAACTCCATAGACCAAACAAGTCTAGCAGAGAAAAAGAGCTCTCACATATCTGTTTTTGTTAGAAAGCGTGGGCTACTGTGGGACAGATTTGGCTACAAAGAGATCAGTAACAAGGGAATCTAGTCCGGTGGCTGTCTCCTGTTGCTCTTTCAATGATGCCTACCTTTTCAATGATGCCTACCTTTTCAATGATGCCCAGCTATCTGCCCTGCTCTGACCATGAGGGGCTCCCTGAGCACCATTAGCTTGGCTTCACTACCATCAGTGGCAACAGCGCGGCCAAACTTTCTCCGAGTTCTCAGCACAAGATATGAGCAACCAACACAGGAGCCAAAGGATGCTTAGCTCTATGAAAGAAGCAACATAGCAAACATTTTCATGAGGTCTGTGTACCACTGATGAATAGTCACACCAGGTTTAAGCTGGTTATAGGCTGAAGCTAGTGAACACACTTGCAGGGGCAAGAGCTCGCAGTGAAATACATGCATTTCCCTGGATAATTGTATTAATATTATTGCTGCAACTATTACTGAGTTATTAGAGTCACTAAGTTTAATAGTTATCTGCAAAGAAAGACAAGCTATTAAGGCAAGGCACTCACTATTAAGTACCTTACAGCAATCCTTTGAAGGCTGTCATTGGAGAAGCAGAGCCTGGCTAAAGGTCTTGCTAAACTGGTTTCAAGGAGCAGGGCAGAAATCCATGAAAGCAAAAAACCAAAGGACTCTTGGTTCAGTGATGACATCAGGCTCTTGGTCAAGTGCAGAGATTGTGTTAATGTTTTGTATTATGCCAATATAGATGCAAGTCGTTGTCCCTCTTTCTCTTGACCAGAAATGTTGCAGCCAGAAGACAAACATCCTGACAGATGAAGGGGAAAGGAATGCCCTGATATAAAATATAATGATTTTGTATCAGATGATGGAGAACAAGTCTGATAGAGGCATTATTCAGCAGCATAGGATTCCAGCTTAAAGGACCTGCACTCAATTTGTTGGTCCTCTCTTCAGTCCCTGTGTGATCTTGAACTAGCCAGACACTGTGCTTCCCCTTTGGAGAACACAGCAGGCAGTTCTTCCCTGCCTCCCTGTGTGTTTGTGAGGATGTGCTCAGGCACAATACTACAGGCTGTCAGTCTGTGGGAAGAGACACCAGTAAGACAACGGACCTGAGTGTTCCATAGCACCACCAAGCTGTGGTTCCAATGCTGCCTTGCCATCTTCCACTCTCCAAGGCACATATTAAACTGGAGATACAAATATCACCTCTCTTGTAGATCAGATGTACTGATTACTTCAGGAGTTTTCAAAGGATTCATCCAGCAGATCTTTAGAACATAAAACTTTGTTATCTGTCACTCACTGAAAATCAATCAATAAAAATTTTAACACCCATTTTTTAGTTATCTAGAAAAGCCAAGTAATTTACTGGCAATCACAATACAGCTTATGGTAAATGAATGTATTTTAACAACCAATGCCACTTTACATTTTCTATTGGAACTTGGTAGATTAGTGAGACAATAAATTCTGGAAATAGATACAAGGTAATCACAAACAGCACTGTGACACGTGAGATTTAAGTGAATGCCAGTAGTTGTACCTCACTCCTAGGTTATATGCGTGCTCACTGAGTTCAGTAGCAAAAGTGTCACCAAGTGTAATAACAGCTGGTCTGACAACCATTCACTGGTTTGTTGTGAGCCAGTACTTCGAGGGCCACAGCTACAGAAAGCCCAGCTTTCTGCAGAGTCCTTGCTCTTCATCCTGAAATGTCACAGCAGGAGTAGGTAGTCTTGTTGTGCTGACAGAAATCACTGGTGGAGACCAAGAGCACTGCAGTAATCAAGCTACAAAAGCAACTTGCCACGTAGAGTCAATGGAATATGTTTGTCTAAGCAACATTTTCTATGCTAATTAAAATGGATACATGCCACTCAGATCTGAAATTAAAAAGAAACACAGAAATCCAGTCTATCATTATATTGCTTTGTTACCTCTGAGAATGTATTCCCATTCATAAAAAAATTCTTTGGCATGCACAAATATCGTGTAACACTCTCAAGAGGAAGATCTTGTCTCGTCAGAAACTGGTTGAAGTACTTAGGGATGCAGAAAAGGAATAACTTCACCAAAAGAAACCCCTTTCTGCAATTGTCTATGCATTAGCCTGCAGTAAAGAGGCATTGGATATTTGGAGCAATTCATTCTGGCAGGACAGAATTAACTCACGCTGCGTGTGTGGTCTCATGCCAGTCACCTTCAGAGGTACGTGATGGATAAACCTCTCAGAAAGGTTTATGTACAGTGAGGAGGGCATCAGGATTGCAAATGTATGTAGATCAAACAGAAT